>NC_045550.1:22867278-23204778 GCF_009769535.1 Thamnophis elegans
TGCCGCTCCACAAGATTATAAACTTTTAACATTATTATGTGTTATTTATATACATTAACTATATTATATACTTTAAAGAGTCCAAAATAAGTCCTCTTCACTCATTGCAGCTCAGGCAAGCCAAAAGATTGGACACAATTTAGATCATTGATTCAAGACTTTTAGTTCAATTCTTTGTTATTTTGTCAGAACTGATCCTCCTTGCAAAAAGATGAATAGGTCCGGAATAGTAATAAAGGCAGAAAAACTCCAAGGCCCTCTTACAAATATAGAGATTTGAAAATTGGTAGAATTACACCAAAATAAGGGATTTTTAGCCTAGAATGATCATTGCTCTCCCAAACTGCTTTTTACATAAAATGATAATTGCCTTTGCAGCTAGTACTGCCTTAATCCTTAGTTTATAGTAGTGAAAAAACTTTGTATTTCAGTAAACGTTTTGAGATACAATTTAGCTAGTAAAAGGCAGTACATTTTAGAACACAATTAATTAATTGTAATTGTAATTTAATAAATTTATATGCCGCCCAATCCTGTAGGACTCCGGGCGGCTTACAAAAACAGGATTAAAGATAAAGAGTTAAAAATAGAAAAAGAGCAACAAATTTAAAAGCAAATGTCTTACAAATTGTAAGACATTTTTCTTAGAAAGTTTGTCTGTATGTGAACTTGTATATATGCATGGGTAAATAAACAACTTTTTAAATTAAAAAATGGGGAATCAGTTTAGGTTTTGCCCCTTGGGGGAGCCTCATTTCTCAAACAGCGGGAAACACTGAATGTGGGCAGAGATTCCTTTGGCCACCGAAAACAGAGATTCTGGCTGGATCTGCGACTGGGGGAACAGGAGGAAGCGAGAAGCTGTTGCTGCATCACAAAGACTGCAAAAGAATACTGATGAAATACAAAGCCTCTCATTCTCCAGTCTGAATCCTCAATGTGCACAGCTGTATGTTCTGGCACATCTGCACCTCCTGAGAAAAACAAGCAGCAACCCCCGCACTCTTCTCCAGGGAGGCATGCTTTGCATTAAATGTCTTGTGGGCTTAACTATTTGTTGCATGGAGTCACTCCAGGGCACTGAATTCATTGGCCTCTCACTATCTGGCCTGGCACACTAAAAGTGTCTTTTGATAGAACAGATACTGTTCTCTAGTGAAGAACAGGGGCTCCACCCTTTTATGGTATTTGATTAAGACATTACTATTACTAAGCCCAGGCTTTAAAAAAAAAAAAAAAAAAAATCCGCTTCCCACAGACATCCAAATTCAATTCATAAGGAAGGAATGGCTTTCTTTACAGCCCCACCCCCTCAAATTTAGAGCCATTAATAACTAGTTAGTTGCCAGATCAGGGAAAACCAGTCACAGCTTGTCCTTGGTATAAAGGGGTGCACTTGGCTGTGTACCTGGCAACCTGGTTTGGACTTAGAAGCTATGAAGTTTGTGCCAGATTAGTACATATGTAAAGGTCATCGGGCAATTCACTAACAAAGAGGAAAGCCTTCCCAAAGTTGGCAATGCTAAACTGTATGATTGTCCATGTATTCAGTAAACTCTCAGTGAAGCTCAACATTTCCTTTTTGTTTTTGCTGCTTGCAACATAGAGAACTTACTATCATATTCTTACTATCTGTATATATTAATCCATGTAACATTCCTTTCACTTGTTAGTAGGAATAAGTGACACAAGCAATATTCTAGATAGTATTCCTTTCTTTAAAGAGTTAAGAGAGCATTTGAAGAAATTTTGCTATTTCTATGAATGAATGAATGAATGAATGAATGAATAAGTATACTGGACAAATACAGTATTTTATCTTGTGCTAGCTCAATAGGTCGAAGACAGTATCTTTAACAGCTCCCAGACCATTATGTGTACTCTTTATATCACATGTAAACAATGCACAAATTCCTTTTCATGAATGTATTTGGATAATTTGTCATGTGTTGCCCTTGAACAGATATTCCTTCTGATTGTTTGGAGGGGTCTCATTCCCTCATTAACATTTGGGTCAGAGGGAGGAGGAAAATGTTGATACACACACATTGTCATTCTCTAACAGCACATAATCTGTGGATCAATGCATGCAGATTTGAATTCGCAGGACCCTGAGGACTGTAAAATTATGCTATCCCATTACTTGCAGAATTCCTTGGTTACCTGAATGGTGAACTGAAATATTCAGTTGAACAAGACACCTTGAGAAGTTTTATCCCTCAATTCCAACCTTATTTTACCCCAAAAAAGAAATAATCTATGTGATAAAAAGGATAGATCTGATGAGGCACCTCTCATGGACTTTATTCTGAATTGGCCTCAGTTGCCTTTCAGGTATAGAGCGGAGCCATTGCCTGTATAATGCTGGAGTGTAGCTGCTGAAACCTCTTTACCACTGGAGATGCAGGATCAGGTGGGAATTGGTTTCAACATTGTCCGTCTTTGTGTTGGTTGTACCTGTTATGTTACCTCTGTTCTGTTTGCTTAAAAATATGGCAGCAAAGACCTGTGGGGAGAAATGAACACTAAGGGTGGGTCTTCCTAAAGCATGTGGAGGTCTTCCAATGTTTTTTCCATCTTTTCTCATAGTAAGGAGTTGGATAATTTCACAATTTCAGTCTTAATAAATCAATCCTTTTTTTTCAACCCGGCCACCCTTTCCCCCTTTCAACAGATTTATCACATACTTTAGTCTATAAATGATTTAGAAGGCAGTAGAATGATGAGCTAGGATTTTTATTACCTTTTGAAGGCTAGTTAGACAGTTCTTTCTGTCAGATATACATTAGAGCTGCAAGCATACAGTTCTAATGTAGTTGGCCTAAATAATGCAGATTCCATTGCCATATCAGAATCAGCAAGCTTTCTGGAGACACTAATCTTCTACAGTCTGTTTTCCAGAGTTGTTGTTTTTTCTAACTTTTTCATCTTTAACTTACCACTTGGGTAGAATGGTAGCAAGGAAGTTAAAATATCTTCCAATATTACAAGTTATTTTACTAACAATTTTGCCATAGGCCAGCATTCAAACCAACAGTAAAAGTTGAAAATATGGAAATCAGAAGGGATTCCTGGGTGTTTTGCATAAATCCTTTGGTTAGACAATTTCCCTACCTTCGAAGCACCATAACAGGCAATAAAACTTCTCTGTACTGTTAGCTATCCAAGAAGAATAAAATTACAATTTTTTGACAAGAGCAAGTTGATCACTAACTGTTGTTATGTCTGCTGCTGTTATTGTTACTTGAGTTTGCTGGACAAATTCTGTATTAACAAAGAGCATTTGCTTCATCTTGAAAGGCAACTTTTTTAAAATTTCAATTTGATGAATCCACCCTCAAATAGTCCCATGGAAGAAATCTTCACAGGAGGTAGAAAATGATTGTTCCACTATGCTTTTAGACTATAGTATTTAAACTAATGGCCAATGAAAAACATTGTCATTTTTTTCTACACTTGTTTGATCTAGGGAACACCCTAAAAAACTATGTTGCAAATTGACCTGGTAATAAAAGGTCAAAAAAATGAGTACTGAAATTTGAACCAGGGGTTTCCCCACCTATTTCAGTTGCTTGAACCTTAAGCAAAATAACTCAAGTGGTATTTTAAATATTTTTACATTACTGTATTGTATGTTATTACTGCAAGATACTATAAAGAGAAAAGAGTATTTGAATATATTCTAGTGAAGGTAGAATCATTACTTGGATAATGAAAGGGCTAGAACTAAAAGGACTCTTTTGGTCTTTTTGTCACCTATTTGATTCCATTTTTATATTCCCAGAGCATTTGAATAGGACAAGGTTGTTCAGACCATTTATACTCAGCTCCATCAGGCTCAGTGCTGCAAGATCTCTTAGGAAAGTTATCGCCTTTCTTCCGACAACAAAAACAGCATGCATATTTAGCAAAAATGTCATTCTGCCCCTGCAGCCCCTTGCTGTGAACTGATTAGGCTCTTAAAAAGAAATAAGACTAATGCATTCACTCAATCAAGAACTAAGAGTGTGGCTGGAAAAAAATATCCTAATTCTAGGAAGGTCATCAGCTGTAGGTTATGGAAAGACTTTGGTATTTTACATCCTTTTCTTATAACTATGAATGAACGTTATTACACACTTTTCTCCTCCCTACTGAAGCTAGTCTTTATAATCTCGTCTTTTTTTTCTATCCACTTTGTTTGGAAATCCTACTTGTTCCATAGTTCCTGTAATGCACAGGTGAGGAAACTTGGTGCTTGGAGCTGTATAAAATATTTCCTGGGAAGGCCAGGAGCTGCAGTGGAACAGCCAATGACGTAGAGCAGGTTGAGCTGCATTATAGGCATGGGCAGTGCCAGAGTTCTTACATGGATGTTTCTGAATCACTCATCGCCAAATGGCAAGAAACTGTATCACTCAGAGATAAAACGAGAGTCTGTATACTACAAAAAAGGGCCTCTGGTTGCCCAACTTTGCACCACTGTTATACTATCCATCACAATTCTAGAAATTAAATCACTTCTTTTCAGGTGGCTTTGTAAAAAAAGGCGGCACTAATGATTCTTACACTTCAGAGCCTTGTCAGGTATAGCAATGGCACCATCCTTAGTTTCTTCCTCAGAAACATGCAACTAATAAAATGCTATCACTATGGTAATATTTTAAGATGCAGAAAACTATAATGGCATTATGATTTGTGCATTCCCCCAAAAGTGACAGAAATACATGCACAAAGTTTCCCTATTTAATGCCAAAGTATATGAAAGTCAGAAGTGCCCTTCTCAACAGGAAGTGGAAAAGCAGTACTTCTAGAAGAAAATATAACAAGTAACTCTTTTGTATAGTAACAAAATGTACAATATTACTTCCTCTGCAATTTACTTTATAAACATCCTGCATAAACAATTGTTGTTTTTTACTAAATAGTGGCCGTTAGAATAATATCAATGAAAACCAATAGGTTTTTCAAGATTGCCCAGTTAGAAATGGAAATCCAAAATTGCTCTTTTTTATCTAGCATGCTCAGATGGGCATGAAAGGGGTTGTTTACATCGCAGTCTTCAATGCCTTTTGATATAGTGGTCTGCCTGAAGAGTGAGTTGGAATTAATCTATGGTTACCATTCACTGTACCACAGTAGACTGCAGGAAGCACCAGATGAAAAAAATCTATTCTGAGTCAAATACGGGGCAACCTCAATATACCAAGTCTAGAAGTAATGCCTCTTCCAGAAGTGTCCATAAGGAAATCAAGAGGAGGAAAATGCATTGTATTGGAGACATAAGCTCCCCACTCCCTTTTCTGTGCATTGTGATAGTGTCTGCAGGTGACCTTTGAAAGAGATGAAACTTGTTTTGCAAAGGTACAATGCTGTTTTGTATTTTTTGACAAAAGCACCGGATCCTGAAAATGCATCTGGCCTTTTTCATCAAGTTGAGTTAGGATTAAAACTTGTTGCTTTGAAAAGAGCAGTTCCTGCTTCAACTCTGAACCGTTGAAAACCGGTTCCTATGAGGAAATGTTACTTTCCACCAAAACAAAAGCACGCAGGTAAACAATGTGTGAAGAACTGATTGAATGTCTTCTGTGGGTTTATGGCTTGTTCATTGTCATTTTACAACACATTATCAATAACAGGACCTTAAGGAGTTTCCTAGACTTCATCAAATCTTATAGATGAATTTGAAGGCCATATAGTCCATAGCAGGAGACCCATGTCCGTACTGAATGTCTGTGTCCAATCCATGTAATAGGACCAAGGTTTAAAAAGAAAAGATATTTGTGCATGAAGGGAAGGGATGTTTCAAAAGATTTCATCAATATGTGCTTTCCTATTTGGAATAAATGACACCAGAATACTGTTTTAAAGTGAAATCTGCATTCCGTATACACTGCCCACGCTTTGTGTTGAATTAATGCTCCTTTGCATGTAAAAAAATGACAGGCCTGTGACAGATGTAGTTTGCTCTTAAAAACTACCAAATCTGACCTTTTAATTATCTTGCAAATCTAAAATTAAAATAACTCTGGGATGATTATCTACTCCCTCATTAAGCCACCACTGAATATTACAAAACTTTGTTTGAAGTAACATTTGATCAAAAGTTGATATGCAATCAAAATTGGTAAACAGAACACACGAACAAGATTGTTTTACGTTAAAAGCTAAATAGTGTTTTTTCTTTAAATAATGAAATTAAATGCTATTTAACTAATGTCAATGGAAGACATTATTTGCTAAGCTCTTCACCAGGAGAAACCACAAACTAATCTATAAGTTTCCAGCAAACATTTTGTCTTTTTCATATAAACTAAACAGAAGACAAACTTAAACAAATCTAGAAGTTAATGGTACTGCCAGAGCCTTGAAACCTGATTATAGTTATTTTTTTGTAAATAAAAAAAAGGATTCATTTTCTGCTTGAATCATATAATGTATTAACTCCTACATTGTTTGATAGAATAGACAGTGAAGGGGGAATGCTGGAGACATTAAATAAGGCTATTTCCAAATAAGTTTGTTGGGCAGATTTGTTATAAAGAGAACCTCTTGCTTGCTGTTATTGCTTTTTGGGTGCTGGGCTTGTTTGCTTTTTATTATACTGATTATTTTAATTTTCTTTTGAAGAATGTATGCCACTGAGCCCTGTTTAAATTGGACCAACATCTAAGTTCCAGTAAATAAATAAATAAATCCGAATGGTTGATGCTGGTACTAGATGTGGATTTCTTGTCCCTCCCTTTATAAAAATAAATGCTGTGCCTTTTTTTAAAAAAATGCCAGAGAATTGGAAGCTAGGCTCTGGTATTACAAAATCTTTTCTTAACTCCATCGGGATGCTTCCTATATAACAGATATGGCAAGACCAAGCACAAAGGTAAAAGGAATCTTTTTTTTAACTTGGGCCTCAAGGCATCTAAGCCCACCTTTCCCACTGGGGGCATTTGCAACGCCTGAAATTTCCATCCAGCATTTTCAAAGGTTGGGAATTCTGAGAGTTTTAACCCAATATATCTGAAGAAAAATAGATTGAGAAGATCTAATAAAGCAGCTCTAAACCATAGGGTTGGTTTTTTTTTTTAAAGCAGTACAACCTTCTATAGGTTTATGTAGAAGCGTATTCCATTGAGTTAAGTAATCAAATGTTGCGGAAGTGTGAATAGGTTTGTTGCATAAATGTGTTATAACAGAAACATATGGACAATCATGATTAGTTTAAAAGCAGAACCTCTGTTATAACTGATAAAGCTTAGAATGTGATATTTTTGTTTTAAATAAAGGAGATACCCCAGAAAGCAAAATGTGGTACTATATTAATAATCTGCTTTGCTTACCAAGTTATTATGACCGTATCTTTCTTAATTTGTAAATCTCACATTTTTACATTTTAACCAAGTTTTAGCAAATAAGAAACAAAATCTGACCATTATGCAATGTCCATATCATTCTTAATTATAGCACCCATACACATTATATGTATCTTTTATTCTGAACTACCTTTTCTGATTCATGTTTGGTCCATGTGTTTTCATTACATCCAAACAGAAATGACATTGCTATTTCATAGAGTAAGGAATTGCCAGATATTTCAACCCATTTTTTCAATATTTACCCCATTATCTATTTAGAGCAGGGGTGTCAAACTCAAGATCCAAATCTGGTCCGTGCAGTGTTTAGACCTGGCTTGTGGGAGCACTCTGGAAATAGAGAAGGACCGGCCCGTGAAAATGGAGCTTTGTTTTCAGCCACGACAGCCTCCTGCAGCCCTCTGGCAGGAAAAAACAAAACTCCATTTTCACTGGCAGAGGGCTGCAGAAGGATCCCTCCAGCCCCACCCGTTGAGCTAGCCACGCCCATCCTGGCCATGCCCTCCTGGCCCCCCAAGGTCAAAAACAACCCTGATGTGGCCCTCAATGAAATAAGAGTTTGACACGCCTGATTTAGAGTTAGACGCAAGGGCATGGATAGACAAAGAAGAGTGTGATCTATTTTTTTAAAGGCTATCGGATTCCTTTTTGAGCAACATATCCTTTTTCCCAGACACAGTTGGGTAAAGTAATGCCCACATAGGCAAACCAGAACAAGGCATTGCACTAAGTGATCACATTTATTTGAATATTTTGTGTGTGTGTTCTAAAATTGGTTACAGAATAAATACCTGCATCTTATAACAGGAAGTCCATTTTTTAATACAAAGTGCTTGTTAGAGGAAGTTGCATCAACAAAACACAGGAAGCCATGTGTGTACTTAGGCACACACTTCCCTCCTGGAAACTAAAACAGATTTTTAATTTTTTTAGTTTCTTTTCCCTTTTTTGTGCATTTCATTTCCTGCCATTGTGTATTTACAAATCTCTGAAAGAAGAAAAAATGCCAATATGTACGATACGTGGCCCTTTAACACACAAAAAAAATCAGCCTTAAAAAAAAACCTCTACAAGTATCATTTCTTAATGAATCAATGATAGAAATTTGTCTTAAAAATGGGAAGGAAGAAATAATTAATAGGGAAACCAAAGAGCCCAGACTTTGAAATAAAAAGGATCATCTGTCCCTTTATGTTTTCCCCACAGGAAAGTAGCAATGTCACATGATCCAAAGCAAATACTTGATTTAAATTCTTGTTAATTTTTTCCCATGGTTTCCCATTCCCAACCTGATAGAAAGAAAGGAATTTTAAAGAATTAAATTAGAAATAACAGATGACAACAATGCCCTACTCTGAATCTGGCATGTGGTAGGGATAAATGGAAATGGATTTGATTGAAAACAACAATAAAAACTAGATTAAAAAATTCAAAAATCAACAGGATTCTACCAAAACCAGATGGTTAACTGGTGACATAGTGTTTGGTGGAAGGCTGACCATAAACTCTATAGAAATCCTGGCGTCCATGTTGCTGAGATGCATCAATCCATTCTCTCACTGCCAATCCTGGAAGCGACTGAGGTACAGATGGAGCAGGTGGGAGTGGGTGGGAATATTCCTGTGATGACACTGTCCATGGAAAGTGGCCAGATCGTGGATAGGGCTGATGCCCACTGTGATTGGATACTGAGGAACAGTAACAGTTGTCCACTGAGCAGACAAGAATTTTGCGCCCACTATACTGGGACAACACAGACTGCTGAGATGATGTGCTGTTGGGATAGTGAGAAGGGTTGAACATGGAGCTGGAGTGAACTGGTTGGGGGCCACTGGGGAGTCCTACTATGTGCTGTGTAGAGCTACAAGGCACCATGGGTTGTGCAGACTGGCCTTCACCAGCCGAAGCCCCCTGGCTGACGTATTGGTTGGCAACGGGTCCCGAGGATGGCTCCAAGAAGCTGCCTTCTGGGAAAGCTGTGGAGTGCTTGCGTTTTTCGGCTCCTGAGTTACTGACGCTGCAGGGGTACATAGGGATGCTCTGCAGGAATGGCACAGGGGTACTGAAGGGACCTGAAATGAAACAGAGAAAATAGGTGACATCTCCATTAAATGTCACTCTGCTTTTTCAGCTGAGTGATTAATGCAACAGCACAGATCCATATGTTTGCCAGTAATATAATCAACTCTCGCAGATAATGCCAAAGACAGACATGATCTCAAAACTGATAGAAACTAGGAAAAGAACCCCCGATTATTCCAGCTATCCCTTGTATGCTTTCCATAAAAGTAATCTCTAGGGGTCTCCTCCATTTAGATGGAGATGTCTGATGGATTTCTGTTCTTATAATGAACAAATATAAAGAGAAAATATTTTTCATTAAATGTTATCTATAATCTGTGAGAAAGATGGCAGGGTTTTCCAATAATAGAACAATAACAATGTCAAATATAATTTTGATGCAGAACCTGAATTTCTGGAACCCAGAACAATGGGCTCAAAGGTTTAAGCTTTCCAATATATTAATTTCTTCACCTATATAAAGATAAAATAGAGTGGGGGTTTACAATCCTGAAAGAGCTAGGGTGCATTCTCATAATAATTTCCCCAACAACAGTCAAATGTGAAATGCTTGTCCAATCATCCAGTCTCATCCTTGCAATAGACAATTTTGGAGCCTTGAGGAATTTCCTATCATTGACCCAATAATCATTCACAAATCAGCCAAATTTGACTCTTGTATTTTCTACAACTAATTAACCTCCTTGTTGCTCATTATTTCACTTCTAGCTTATTTTCTATTTACCTTTTCTCAATCAGATTAAGTGATTACTGATTATGTGGTGAAAATAAATAATCTGATCCGAGGCAGCTTCTTATTTACTAACTTAAGGTAACAATTTCAACTAACATGTACCATTTGGAGACTAAATTAAAAAAAGTCCTATTACGTCAAATAGGAAATACTAACCCTATATATTTATAATACAAATACTGTGCACTTTTACCAGAAATATGTAATCTGGGACATATATACATTAACAAGCAAACACTATTTATATTATTCCAGGAAGAAACACTTCACTGAAGACCAGGAAACTCAGTGAAAAGGCACTTGGTACGTTTTCATCTTTTGAAGATTAGGTTGCTGGCCATTTTCATGCATGATGCACTCTTCAAATATTATCCAGCGTATATAAAAATGGAAGCAGAAATGGAAACGAACATTTTATGAAAAACCTCAAAATGCCCCAAGTGCCTGGAAATTGTCCTTTATGAGTAGCTTACATTGCACTTAGCCCAACTGTTGACTTGGTAGCCTATGATCATTTGAGCATGAATCATTTACAAGTAATGGTAAAAGGTAGCTTTGGGTACATAAAACTCCCCAACTTTGGCCTCAATGGAAATATGGTCTTACCTAAACTTTGTAGAAATTCTATTATTATATAAGTAATGGATTGGGCAAAGTTGGTAAGTAAAGAAGCTATTTCTTTTCAACATGGTTATAATTTCAGAACAACATTAAGCTAACATAAAATAACTCTCAGACACATAATGCATAGTAACATTTTTATGAAGATACTCCGTCATCCAGGTCATGGTTGTCCCAAAGGTGCTTTTTAAAGAGGCAATTGGGATTTTTAGTTTTTCTTTGAAGACATTTCACTTCTCATCCAGAAAGCTTCTTCTGCTCTGACTGGATGGTGGAGAATGGAAGAGCTGAAGAAGCTTTTGGGTGAGAAGCAAAACCTCTTCAAAGAAAAAAAAAAAGAATCCAGTTGCCTCTTGAAAAAGTACCTTTGGGATAGTAACATTATTAGGTTACAACAGAATACAAAATATAAAACACATAGTAGAAGTAATAGTAAGACCATATATTAAAGATAGAATAAAAGAAGCTGCAAATTGTACTTCCATGTCACCCCTTCAACTGACTTCAATCAGATTCACATATGCGGTTCTCAACTCTTTGCTTTGTTGAAATAAAGGGCCATATTATTATTACATCTGCATGTAATAATAATGTGCATAAATAATCAGGAAGTCTGCAATTGTGGCAAGATGTATTATTATTTAATATTAATATGCTGAGTGGTTCAGAAAGATTTTTGGAGGTAATATCTTACACTGTCATTTTCTAATGAATTATTTCTATTAATATATATTTGAAGAGACTGTACATCATTTCATATTACACTTGGAACATTTGCCCATTTAATAAAATATCATAGAAGTATTCTTCTGATATACAAATATTCCCATATAAGCAGAGAGTATAAACATTAAAATTATAATTATTCACAAATATTATAAATTAGGAATTGGTAACCTTTCCCATCGCCATAGCATGCTCTCATTCAGTAACGCAGAAATCTTTGATCAATATAATTAGTTGAAATCTAATGAGAATACTGAAATTCATAATGTGTCAATGTTGAAATCTTAAAACCTGATGATTTATCATTTTGAAGAATATAGAAATGCCATTCAGAAATGTCCTCAACATTCCAGAGCCAAGGGGCCATATATTTATAACCTCTTTTCATCCTTGCCTCATAAATTTTAACCCATTAACAGCTATTCCAAGTGCAACTGAACACAGCCATATTACAGCTGGTGAAAATAGCAGGCTCCAAATGTTTGGGATAATAATCTACCACTCTTCACCCCTGGTATCTGATAAATAATAATAAAAACATATTGGTTGCTACAGATTTACTCAGGGGAATCAGTCGTATAGCAGTAATTGGAAGAATATCTTAAATAAAAAATATTTAACATCTCTTTAACGTCTTTCCTAGATTAAGGCCATGCTCTGTAGCACAGAGTAGAAATCTTATGGCCTTCCAATGCTTTTGGATTACCAGTTTCAATCAAAATGGTAAATTGTGAAAGCTGGGAGTCTAACAACATTTGGAAGAAACAGATTTTTTATTTCTATTCTAGAGGTTAGGTAGAAAATAGCCAAGACATCAGAGCTAGTTTTCCAGAACTATTAAGACCACTCTGTAAAAAAAATATGCAGAATGCCTTTTTTTTCTAAAATATATCAATCTTAGTACATCTGGAACTAACAATATACAGTGAAAATATTGTGGGAAGAATATCATTTTGTGCCACATCGATGCAACAACTCCCTAACCCCTTTGAATTAAAATTAAATTGCCAATTAAAAAAGCAGCACACTGTAAAGAATGTAAGACAAATTAAAAGAAATAACACAAAAATAAAATGTTATTCTCCCCTAAAAATAAATAGTTGGAAAACCATGTACAGATTTAAGATTGGGATCCAGTCTGGGTTGGTCACTGGGACCAGAGGTCTAGTCTTCCGAGCTTTTGGTCTCGTCCTTGAGTCCATATTCAGGGAACGTCTCTAGCAGAATGTGTGCTTTGGGCTATTCTATGTTTATTTATGTGATACCTGGTTGCCTGTAGCTTTTGATTTAAAATCCCTATTCTATAGAACCCAGATTCTTCTCCTGGGATTATTTCAATTCAAAACTCAATTCAATAACACTCTCAAACCAAAAAAGGTCCTGCTCATATATATGTCACATTCCCATTACCCTGTTTCCTGTGGTTTCCAATTTTCAAAAAGAATTGTTTTAAAAAGATACTCTGTTCCCGATTCATGCAAATGGAAATTCAGTAGTGAGTATACAAATGATGAAATAGGTAGTATCACTCACCTTCCAAGAGCTTCCGCAACTGTTTTTCCTTCTTGGCAATCTCATTCAGGAAGAGCTTGGAATTGAGGTGGCCAATCTTAGGAGGGGGCAGAGTGCCTCCCGTGCAGTTCTGAGTCCTTAAAATGAGCATTACAATCTATTACAACGTATTTTTTAAAATGAAAGCCAGCTGTAAAAATATCCACAGTGCCTCTTATTAGGCTATCTGATTCTTTCTTGCGGCTCCATCCTTCTGCTAATTTCAGGGAAGCCTCAATTGTTCAAAAATTTCTCTCCCAGTGGATTCTGGAAAACTTGTTCTCCCTAAGAACTTTCTTTCCTCCACATATCCTCCTTTCTTCTTGCAAAAAAATTCTGTAAATTTAAGATTCCCCATGTCTTTTTAAGAAAACAGTGTTCTCAACCACCAAACCTCATTTAAACTAATATTTTTTCTTACATGTTTCTGTCACTACTAACAGAGAACAGTTATGGAGATTCTCTGGTTTTGCAGATACAGAATTTTGCATAATTCAAAGTATCTTTTTCTTCTCTGATTTGAGTGGATACAAGTAACACAAGTGTGTAGCAGAAACTAAAGCAGAAATCCCCCCAAACCATAGTTCCATCAATGCAGAAGCCAAACTTGTTTTTCTCATGTTTGAGAAATATAGTTGTCATATTCTTGAAATCTCTCTCTGAGTAAACTACACAGCAGAGAGTTCCATTACAGTGCAACAATAACCCATGGTTATAATAATGGCAGCTGAGGAAAGAAATCAGCTTTGTTAATGTTATCTTTACAGCCACTCAGATGGTTATCTGGATTTCCTGCATTTCAAACCCACCCTCTATTATGAATCCCAAAATTGCCGCCAATAGATTTCTTACCTATCCATCAAGATCTTCACCGACTTTGTATTCTAGAACAGAATAAAGAAGTACAATTAGTAGTTGTCAATCATATAAATCTCTGATGGCACATAAACTACAGTTTTCCCAATTCTGCAGATATCTCGGGTGTTCTCACTGATTATATAAATTTATTAAATTCATCTCCAACAACTTATAGGTACTCTATAACCGAACTACCTGATACTCACAGCTCATAGAGTCATGTGTTTTGCATATTATCAGATTCATTCTCAGCATTTTCCAAAGTTTTTCAGTTAACAAGAATGGCTTCTGGCTGAAACTCTGGAATCTAGTGGCCACCATTATGAATACTGTCAAGGTAGATGGCAAATGTTTCTTCTCATAAAAAATAATCTGGATTTCTTTTCAGAGTTGTTGTAAAGTTCATGAGAATATATGTAAAGCATTTTGAAGTACTATATTACTACTCCCCCACCCCCGGCCCGGTTTACAGTATTACATTATGCTTCTACCATAACCCTTCATTTCTCTGTTGTAACTGAAATATATGGGATCAGTATGGAATCAGCTATTCAAGTTCAATCAGTGGTATACAATATCTTATGTTAATTGCAAAAAATACTAGTAGTTTGCACAAAGTTTCTTGGTTTTAGGTAGATTTGCTATGATCTCCTGGACTGCAATAATGAAAATAAGAGATCTTTCTTAATCTTACACATTTAATTAATCTTACAAATAATCTTATCTCTGAAACAAATAGCAGAAGTTACTAAGCAAATATTTTGAGTTAGGTGAAAACCCAATCTTATCTATTGCTCTATAACAAGTCTAATTTTTATCATTTTAACCTTAGTATATGGCAAGATAGCCCCAGGATTTTAGAGCACAAGATTACCACTATTGCTGTCCTTGACTTCATTCAACATTCCAACATTCCAACATGCATCTACTGAACCTCACATTATTATTTTTTAACTCACTCTGCCATTCTTCTAGTAGTCTGGTTTGGGACTCTTGCTGAAGCACAATTATGCGTAATATTTTGTATAAACCCACTTAATGAGATATTCTAGTAGAATGTAAATACCTTGCCAATCAATTATTGAGATTTACAAGGAAGCTTCTTTTTAATAGAGCCATTAATATTCATGAGGCAAAGAAATTTCCTAAACTGGGTATTAGGCCATTTGGTGTACATGAAAAGATTTTTAGATAAGAATGCTGAGTAGAACCTTATTTGAAGTAAGGTCTGAAGTAATCTTTTTACTCATTCATCTGCAGTATGACCTAAGAAGGCTACATTTAGAAAACCAATAGGAGAGTTGACTAGGCATCTCCAACCCAATTTGGATTTGAATCTCAAATCCAAATACATAAGCCTAAAAGATGTTGATTGGATTCTGTCCTTGGGCCACTTGACCAAAATATAATAGTTTTATTTTATTTCAACTACAATTTCTTTTATGGTGGGTAATAATATTGTTATCTTTGCCTTAATCCTTAAGGCAACTTTCCTCAACTTGACATCCTTTGAGACATGGTGCTAAAACTCCCAGAATTTGCCGCAGCTAGGACTTCTAGTCCAACACATGTGTTGGACACCAGATATGCAACTATTTTCAAAAACAGTCAACAGAATCCCCAAACCTGTTTAAACGAATGTTATTTGAAATATCTATCTAAATCCATCTCTGTCCAGGGGCTGAACTGGAACTTTTTCTCCTGTCTAAGAGCTGCATGAAGTGTGATAGCTGACACTGTAATATCCTTAGAATAGGCAGGATTGAATTTTGTGTGAATTTTAGGGTTTAGACGAGGAGAAATATTCATTTTGTGCCATCAAGTTAACTCTTGGTGACCGCACAGATTTTCTCCAGGAATATCTATCCTTAATCTGGCCCTTAATGGGCTTCCACAATGTACCCATTGCTCTTGTAACCGAGTAAAATTTCAATCATCCATTTAGGAAGGAGAAACTGCGGGGCCATAAATGGGCTCAGAGCAACCAAAGGTTCAACAATATTGTTGTGCTGTATGCATTCAAGGGCACGGGTAATATTGCTGATATTCATGTATCCTTGGTCACTAGTTCTTTTAGGCAGCTTGGGATACTGTAACTTAGGAGAACGTTTTACCAAATAATACTATGAAGTAGATTAGGTCAAGAGAAGATGACCCATTAAAAATCATCAAAAATCGTTATATCTTTGCTGCTATATATCCAACATAATTTGGGCTGAGAATATCATATATAAAATAATTTAGCACTTGTCCAATTTAAGTCTTCAGCTCTACTTAAAACTAGAACATATATTTTGTGCATAGATAAGGAAGAACGAACTTTAAAAAATATTATGCTACCAAATTATCCAAGTTTAACATTTATCACCATTAAGTCCTTTTGATCAATTCTATCTCCCTGCCAAGTGGTAAGATTAACCATATATTTGGATGTCTCCATGGTATACTATATGGTAAAATGAAAGATAAAATAATGTTCTGCATGGGCTAATTTTCAACTCTTACTTAATAACTTTAATTCCCACTATTAATTTTGACACTGCTAATCCATATGCAGAAATTGTATGGGTCTTAGCATTAGTTTGGAATATGTTTAAATCCATCCATGAGAGCTAAGAGTAAAAACATCTCCTATTATAGCCTAGAATTTTTCTATCAAACTTTGTTCTACTTCTCTTATTACTTCTATAAACCTTTTTCAGACATTCTCATCCTTTGTGGACAAAGTAGCATTTAAACATGCAGAAACAGACAGCATTTCTATATCAAACAGGGAAATAGAATAATAATCGAATACTCTTTTCTATAGAAACATATATTCTTTCACTCTCTGCACAATATTTTTGTGTGTTGCTGCAGAAGCTTAAGAATTATTAAAGAGAGAGAAGCCATAAACAATCAAACAAATAAGGAAAACTGACCACAGAAAGTTAATCAAATCTAAAATAATATCATTTTGCCAGGTAAATATGGGAGGATTCATCAAGGTAACTTGAGAAAAACAAAGGCAAAGAGATGGGAGATGGCATATGCAAGCTGAAAAGGCTATAATGAAGAAAGGGGAGAAAGAAGAAATTCCTATTGCTAGGATGGGAGATAAAGATTAGAAATGAAATTACAACTTGTGAGCTTAATGCACCCAGTACTGGTTTGAAGCGGCTGTTTAAAAGCTCTGAACCCTTCTTTTATTGTAAATGCTCAGCCCAGACCTCTCCTCCAAACACATTCCACTTTTCACCTTCATGAAGTTGATGTCTTCTGTCTTGTCATACATGACCTGAACAGAGCTTAGCAGTTTCTTGGCCTCCTGCATGCGTTCGCTCAAATGCAGCACCTGGGCAGCATTCTCATTGCAGAATTTGGCTTGGGCCTTGTCAAGGATCTCCATTGTTTTGCGCAGGTCCTCATCAAGTATCTGATGCATCTTCTCATACTGTAGGCGCACCTCATCCTTCAGCTGGCTTACCTTCTCCTATGGTACAGAGAAAGAAGAATGCCCAGAGTCAATGTCCTCTCTTATTTACTTACTACATCACTCATAACAGATAGTGGTGGTAATGCTGGATTCAGAAAATTTATTCTAGGCAATTTTCACTCTCATTTTTTACCCAGGTTCATTTGCTTTGCTCTATTGTCCTATATAAACATTCAAAGAATAAAGTTACTTCAAGATGTGAATTCAACAGAGTGGTGAGTGCATCTTAGCAAATCACACATAGCAGCTGTGAAGCATCATCTACAAGAAAATATTTTTTGCTTTTCTCCTTGATCAAGATCAGGCCAAATTAATCCTAGATCAAAATGGCAAAGACTGCATTCCAGCAGTGAATAGAGGTTTTTCACAGACACATTGTGGTACATCAATGCATCCCCTTAGCCCCACCTCCTCTACTACGCCAGGCAAATATGCTAGAAAGACAATTTCCCCATCTAACGATCAGCTGAAGTATGAGGCTGAAGTAAAATAATTTTATATCTCATATTCAGTAGATTATTCATGCCCTGGGAGAGGAAGCTGCACTGGAAGACAGGGGCTTAAGAAAAAGTGTCTACGGCAGGGGTGTCAAACTTGCGACGACACGTTGTTGTCACGTGACGTATTGCAACATTTTCCCCCTTTGTTAAACCGGGGTGGGCATGGCCAGCGCATTAACCATCCGGCCCGCAGGCTGTGAGTTTGACACCCCTGGTCTAAGGTATGAAAAATACCTGTAGATTAGTGGTTCCCAATGTTCATGTATATCATAAGACATATTGAAATGATATAATTAACATTAGAGAGCTGTAGTGAATGATACTTTGGTGGGGATTCTCTAATTGTTCCATGCATGGAGGAACAATAATATATGACTATGCCATTTATTTTGTAGGGATTCCAAAGATTAAACCTTCACTGGAAATTCCCCTATCAAGAACATTTTTTCGTAAGGTGAATAGAATTCTTTTTGGTTGTAGCTTTAAGTAAATTAGAATTACTTCAACCAGGCGCTTGTCAGATTCCAACTTGTACAGCTGCTCCTCAATGTCTTGTTCACGCTCTTCCAGACGGTCCTGTTGCTTCACCAGCATCTTCTGCAAGAGAAGGAACAAGCAGAAGAAAGGCTGTTAAGATGCTGTAAGGGAGAGAGGAAAAAACTGAAAAGGTATATAATAATTACAATGAATGTTGGAAATGCTCATTGCGTTCCACTGTTCTTTCTGTAAAAAGTAACAGAATGACAGTGGCAAGCCTAGATTTGTATTTCAGTAATCTGAAGAGTGTTCAGTAAATTAGAAAAAAAAAAAAAGGTAAACAATTTGTTCTTCCACTCACCATCCCTACTTCTATGGTAATATACTATGAACTAGAACGGTACATATTACAAATGTGACTCTTATTTGTTTAATTAATCAACTTATAGGCCATCTCAATTGCAGTTGCAACTCTAGGTGACTCACAAAATGTAAATAATTAGAATTTTCAAAAGAACAAAAAAGAGAGAAATAATGAAGTGAAAACAATTAAGAACAGTAGGACTGCTAAGGACCACCTTGAGAAAACAACATATCATCAAAAACATAGATCAAAACGTTGGGCTGCAAATCACCTTACCACCACCACCCCAGCTTGATAAAAAATCTAGGCTTTTTGAAAAAGGAGCAAGGTTGGGGCCACACAAACAGTGGATGAATGCGGCTTCTCTTGAACTCCCGATTTTTTTTCAAATTCTTGAACGCCTTTCAGAAGTTATTAAAGACTAAAGACATGTGCCTCAAAAAAGGTAAATCCATTATGTTACATAAGACTTTATTCAAATCATTTATTTTTTTATTTTGTAAGCAACAGGTATCTGCCAGAAGTGAGAGAAAACCCACCCTCCCTCTCGCTCTCTCACACACATACCAACTACATGAATATTTTGCTAATCGGGAAATATTATATTGGGATGCTTCTTGTTCTTAGATGGACTTTTACAACCTTAGTTGTTCAAATCTTTGCTATGAGCCATCTTACCAAACTGTATCTTTGTTTCTTAAACTTTAAGAGATTAAAAACAGAATTTCCACCCAAAATCATTTTTTCAGGTTGAAGTGCAGTCTAGCTGTTCTATACATATTAGAGACTAAAAATAATACAGCTATGATAACAAGAAATTAAACATAATAAATACCTAACTATGCAAAACCATCCTTAGATAATTTCCTTTGTATTTATTCTATTCTTGCTATTATTATGATCTTATTTTTCACCTTCAAAGTTCTTCCAATTCTGAGGAAATTATTTCTGAAATGCTATAAACTATTGTTTTAAACAAGAGAGTTTTTACTTCAGTTGTCTAAACTATAGCACGTTTTAGGAAAGTTTAATATAAACATAAATAACTGATAGCATTTTACATCACCTAAAAATTATTGATACTACTTTGCCCACTTATTATGCACTAAGCAGATAAGGCCATTTCTACTTAAAAAGCTGTTTCCCTGGGTCATTTGGGTGGGTAGAAGGAAAAGAGGCAAAGAAAGAAAAAGATTCCCCACAGAAGACATTGGACTTATGAAAACACTTTAGGCAAACAGGTCTTCAGATAACTAAGCTTCCTTGTTGAATGTTACAAAGAACATTACTGTAATTTCAAACAAATGAGTTTTCTGTGATAATGAAGAGCCAGATAAACCAGTCCTGTAGAATTTCTTCCTTTTGCTTCAATAAGCAGCTTCTACATACAAATAGAATGCAGTTTGATTTCAGATAATATTACCCAGATATGAAACTTATTTTTATATGACTAAGGTAATTTCAACTGTTGTATGAACTGTCTACCTTTGACCACTTATCACCCAGGTAACTGCAGGTTACTTCTCTGCCCTACTTCCATGGAAATGAAGTTGTTTTATTTTTTCATTGTTAGGAAGATGACGAGGCTGAAAGACACTGACATGCCCAAGGCCAACCCAGGCAGATTCTTGTCACAGCAGATTCAAGTTATCCTAGTTCAAGCCCAGCATTAAATCCTTACATTACACTGGGGAAGTATTCTCATCAACCTATTGTCATTACTCACTAGATAGAATGGTATCTCATCTAGCTGGCAATAAATATTAAGCTAGAAAAAGTTTAGAAACACAGACAGATACATAGCTCAAATAAATATGCTGATGCCATACATGAAAAAAATCAATGCCACATCCCAAAATTTGTCATGTAATAATTAATTACACGATAGCTCTGGCTTGTATTATTTTGAAATGCAAATTTTTCCATTCAAGTTTCATCACCAGCATTTGGGAATGGATAGCATACAAGTAAGATAACTTAATAATCTATTACTGCTTAAAATAATACATTTTGACATACTGAATCTGTACAAGGATGTGACTCATAAGTAACATAGCTCTGGACATCTATTGAGAAATGACCTTCACATTTTATATTTGTCTGCAACAAGCATGTGGATGTGTAGTGTAAGTATCATATTCATTCATTGTGGTCTGCTATATATGTGACATCTGGCTGGGAAAATCTTGTGAAAGAGTTTGACTGTTATTGGGAGCAAGGGAGAGAGTGGGGTAGTTACTGTGTTTTGTATTTGGGTTTTTATTTCTGTAAGCTACCCAGAGTGACCATGAGTGAGCTGGGTGGTCACAGGGCTGTCTTAACGCATGGGCCTGATGGGCACTTGCTCGTGGACCCCATATTAATCTGTGTATGTTAACCCTTCAATGTACCTTGTATCATATAAAATACAGCAACATATTTACTACATTTTACTGCATTTTTTATTAATGCTAACATGCAAATATACATTTAATTTTATCAACCATTTACATTTTTATTCCTGTGAGTAGTTGTTGTGCAAACCACAATGCACTGCTTTGCCTAGGGCCCATAATGCTGTTAAGACGGCTTTGGGTGGTCATATAATTTTTATAAATACATAAATATTGATTTATCTACAGAATTTGCAACCCATTCTGCCTCCTGAGAATTGAGAACTTGGTGCCCTGGAGATGCCACCTCTTCAAGAAGAGCTAGATCCCCTAAGCTTCCATAGTATAGACTTATCATGGACTCTTTTGACTATACTAAATTGATTAAAAATTAATTATTCAAAATAAATAAATATCTATGTATTTCATTTCATTCTTTCTTTTCTGGCTACCTCCTCCAACTAATGAAATTTAACTGATGTCAGCATTCCAAATACCATGTAGAATTAAATCAGAGTCGAAGGCAAAACTATGCTTAAAGTTCCAATTTAATAAAGCAGGCATGTTGGCATAGTGCGGTGGGGATTCCAACTCTGGAAGTTACATCAGAATCCCACCCAGTTAAAAGTTCATGATCTTATCCCCAAACCCACAATCCATCACATGGTGCAATCTCCTTCTTCCACGCTGGCGTCCATGCTCAGCTTCTTCCGGTCAGATGTGAAAGTGTAGAGACAAAGGATGACCTTGGCTTCTAGCAAAGAATGAAAAACAATACATTCCAAAATCCTACTCCTTCTAATCCCCCCTCGCATTGACTATACTTAAAGAAACAGCATAATATAATTAGAGAACGTGTGGCAGGGCAAAATTCTAAAAGGAATATAAATGCAGGCCTGACAACTGACACCATTCAAGCTGAGTTCTGCGTAGGAAATCATCATCTTTGTACTACTAGGGAGTTTTAAGCAGTAATACATTATTTAGTTATCTTATTTGTACGCTGCCCATTCTCAAATGCTGGTGATAAAACTTAAATGGAAACATTTGCATTTCAAAATAATACAAACCAGGGCTATCGTGTAATTAAAATAGTTGGTATGTTATTTAATTCTAACTATTTCAATTTATTTAAACTGCAGATAATCAAAATCAAAGATAATTATAAATATCTATATAATTTATAAATAATATAGACAATCCATTTAAGATGTAACAGAATACTAGAAGATTCATTCTTTTCTAGGGATAAGAAATATAGGATAAATCTCCTAAAATAAATCTCCATAGTCAGCCTTTCTGAACAGCTGTCCAGGCTAAGTGGAGATGATGTAACTTGTATTCTAACACCACTAATGAACAACACATTTGGAAAAGCTATTTAAATATTTAACTTTAAAATAATCTGTTTCTTCAAAAGGTTATGCAAAATAGTTGTGTTTCCTACTCAAGCTATGTTAGTAATTGATAACAAAATCTCCAGGAACTGGAGATAAAGGAGACAGCAAAATATTTTGATATAATACAAAGTATTCACATTTCTGACTTTTGGGGAAGAAAATCTCAGGTGACAGCATATTTGTGGAACCGTAGCGGATGTCACCTCCATGGCGTGTGCTGTGTGCCAGTTGTCGAAAGACCTCCAGGTGGCATCGTATATCCTGGTCATGGAAGGTTGTCTGGACACCTTAATGGTGTGAATCACCTTGGTGGAAAGTCTGCCCCTACTCAGGAGGTCCCTTTCAAATGCCCAACGTCTAGTTGTAACCACTGGGGCTCTGGATGTTGAAGCGCCCCCTGACTGAGAGAGACCTTGTGTTGGAGAATCCGCCAAGGAGGGCTGATGGAGAGACTCATCAAATCGACAAACCAGGTTCTTCTGGGCCAGAAAGGAGCCACTAGTAGGACCTCCGCTTCCTCCGACAGGATCTTCCGAATCACCCTGGGGAGAAGAGGCAACAGTAGAAATGCATACGGTAGCCCCGATGGCCACAGACAGTGAAGAGCGCGGACCCCTTTGGCTTGCGGGGTTTGAAACCTGGCAAAGAACCTGGGAAGGTATGTGTTCTCCGGGGTAGCAAATAGGTCGACTAGCGGCTGGCTGAACCTGAGACAGTTGGTGAAACAGGTCTGGATGCAGGTGCCACTCCGAGTGGTTGACTGTGGCCCTGCTCAGCCAATCCGCTTGGATGTTGTTTACCCTGGAGATGTGCTCCACTTAGATCGAGCACAGGTGCCTTTCTGCCCACCTTCTCAGACATTCAGCCTCCACCATCAAGGAACTGGAGCGTGTGCCCCCTGGCAGTTTATGTGTGCCTTGGTCGCCACATTGTCTGTAAGAATAATCACATGATGTTCCTGGATGCTGCTGTGAAAGTAAAGAAGGGCAAGTCTCATCGCTCTCAACTCCAGCCAATTGATGCTGTGCGATGCTTTAGCTGTCGACCATCTGCCTTGCGCTATTTGGTTGTGGAGATGAGCTCCCCAGCCGAAGAGGCTGACGTCTGTCGTGATGGTGAGACAGTCTGACTCCTTGAAGAAGGTGCCCTTTGCCAGAGCGGGGGACAGCCACCACCTGAAGGATCGGCGTTCCCGCGGTGAGACCGGAATCAATGCCGGAGAGTTGCTCTCGTTGGCCCTTTTGTAAGGCAAGAGATGTCACTGGAGCCGTCGAGAATGGAGCCGCGCCCAAGGCACGATAGACAGGCAAGATATCATTTTGCCTAAGAGCTGGGACAACTGCACAACCATGGCTTGAGAAGACTGTTGCACCTGCAGAACCCGGTCCCTGATGCTTGCTATCTGCTCCAGTGACAGGAAGACCTGACAGCTCACGGTGTCGATGATGGCGGCGAGATGCTGCAACCTGGTGGTTGGCTCTACATGACTTTTTTCTCTGTTGACCGAGAACCCATGATCCTGAAGGATTCTCATTGTGTACTGAAGGTCTTGCGTCGCTTGTTGGTGGGACGACGACTGGATAAAGATGTTGTCCAGGTAACATTGTAGCTGCACTGGACGAGATCTGAGGAAGGCTGCCACCATGCAAGTATTTTGGTGAAAGTCGGGGGGGGGGGGGCAATGACAAGCCGAACGGCAAAGCCCTGTACTGGTAGTGATGGCCTAAATAAAAGAACCTCAGGAATCTGCGGTGAGCTTTGTGAATGGGGACGTGGAGATATGCCTCTATGAGATCTATGGATGTTAGTAGATCTCCCAACCTGATGCAGCCCAAGATCGATTGGAGGGACTGCATCTTGAACATCCTGTAAGCTATGTGGTGGTTCCGCTTTTTAAAATCTAGTATCCCCCCTCCACCTCCCGGAATTCTTTGGGATAAGGAAAAGTATGGAATAGAACCCTCTCCTTTCCTGACCTGGTGGAACCGGTTCTATGTCCCTGATGTCCCTGAAATGAAGAATCTCCTGTTCCATGAGAGCCTTCTTGACTGGACAAGAGGGGGTTGGGCACTGAATGAAGTGGCGAGGAGGAGGAGATAGGAACTCTAAGGTGAGACCTATGCGGATCATTTGCAGGACCCACTGATCTGATGTGATTTGCTTCCATTGGGCGTGGAACAGTTGAAGATGCCTCCCGATGGGAGCCATCCGCTGATGGTCACTTGTATCACCTGAAGGGTCTGGAGCCAGATCCCCCACGAAAGGGGCGTTTGGAGAAGTTCTGCTGGCATCCCCGGTCACAAAAGGGCTGATGATCCTGGGACCTGTCAGTGCCCTGGGGGTAGGGGCATTGAAAGGAATTGGAACTAGAGGAAGGTTGTATGGCCTTAAAGGACTGCCTCCCATAGAAATTGGAACCCTTATGGTCATATTTTTTATTGTCCGAAGGCATGACCTTCTTCTTGTCCTTATTTTCAATGAGGACAGGATCTAGGGCCTCCCCCAAAAGCTTGCCCTCTTTAAATGGGGCAGAAACAAGCTTCCATTTGGACCTCATGTCTACGTTCCAGTGCCTAAGACGTAAAAGGCGATGGGTGGTGACGTTGGAAGCCAGGGCCCTAGATGCAAACTTGGAGGCGTTCCGGGTTGCGTCTGCTGTGTACTCTGTTGCCGCAATAATCTTATTGACATCCGGCCTCAATTTGGAATCCCCGGCTGGGAGTTTGGCGAGTAGCTGCCTCAACCAGAGGAGGGAGGCCCTGGAGAGGAAGGATACAGAAGCGGACGCCTGATGAATCTTGTGGCAGGCCTTCTCTCCTCTCTTGTCATCTGCTTTGAGCCCCTCCAGGAGGTCTGGGGGAAGCACTGAGGAGGAAGTGAGCACTTCCCCCAGCGCTTCCATGGGAGGCAGTTTCAGCAAATCCTCCAGACCCGCATCTACCGTGTATAACTTCCTGTCACTACCACTGGGGGTGGCGAGGGTGTCTGGTTGCACCTGTTGCTTCTGTACCACACTGAGGAACAATTTTGGAATAGGCACAATCTCCTGTGCCTGAACTGGTTCCTCAAAGAGATCCTCACTGAGGTCCACGGGATTAGGAGCTGTTTGAGCTGGAGGGGAATATCCCAAGTGGGTCGAGGCTTTAGCCTTACTCAATATAGTCTTGAGATGGGCATGCTTAAATAATCCAGTAAAGGTGAGCTTGTCAGGGATAACCTCCTCCCAAGCCGAATTCTCACTGGCCAGTGAGGAATTGGGAGAAGAAGGGAGAATGGCCTGAGGAGCCTCCTGGGATGAATTCTGGGCCGGGGTAGGACAGGACCTGCATGGGTGTTTGGCCTGCTGCAGCATGCCTGCTTCTATCTCTTGGGAGATAGTCCTAGCGATGACCTCCTGCATTTCCACTGGTAGGTCGGGGCCCCGATCCTCAGCAGGGCGGGTCCTAGTGGAGGGTAGGGTGGCTGGCTGCTGGGGCACTAGCAGACCCACAGGGACTAACTCCTCCTCTGGCTCCGATGGACAAGCAAAGGGGTCAGCGTGGTTGGTCAATGAGGGCCTTGGAGACCCTGCCATGGCCAGGGAAGCAGTAAGGGAAAACTCCTGCCCCTCATTCTCACTATCTGAGGTAGAATGCCCTTGGCTGTGTTGGGCTTCGGTGATGGCTCCCTAGGGGACGCTTGCCTGAAGGCCTGGGCCTGCTCTTGAGCCTTATCAAACTGTTTTTCTAAGGCCTTCTGACGGCGAATGGTGTCCCTGTCTAGGCCTGAGCCCTGCTGCTTACCCTGCCTGGAATAGGATTTTCCCCCCGATGGCCTCCCTGGCTGCTTTGCCAGCCTGTCTGGAGAAGTCCCTGCTGGTGGCAGGGTCTGGTTGTGGATCCTCAGGGACCCTGTCTACCATTGCTGCTCTGATGGGAAGAGGTTACCAGAGGCAGGGAATCCACCACTCACCACCTCCAGGGGTGTGTAGATGTAGGCTGTAGCACTCTGAAGAAGAGGCACTGAGGGCAGCAGGGAGGCTTGCATAGATGTAGCACAACAGAGACTCCCTGGGGCAAGCCACAATGGCTCCCAGCACCCACGCAGGTCAGACACCAGGATGACAACTCAAGGGGGCCAAGAGAAACTCCGCTGCCGCTCTCCTGGGATAGGAAGAAGAACAAGAGGAGCAGACCCGCCGGATTGCTGGACAGGAAAATCACGGGCAAACAAAATGGTGGCCATGACTCTGCCCTTCTCAAAATGGCCACTGGAATTTACAATTGATGATCCCAAGGCTCCGTGCCAGCCGCCAGCTCCCCTGGGCGAGCGCGGACGACAGCAGCAGCAAACTAGCCTCAACTAGGAGTCTGATCGCAGCGGGACTCCCACCCACATGCCTCCACCGGCAGCTGCCTGCAACCTTGTGGCACCCAGGCGAACCCAGGATACCGTGGAGGCTGAGGAAGGTGAAAGCGAGGGAAACACACAAACAAAAAAATGGGGGAAAAAGGTGCTCACTGAGGAAACAAAGGGGGGAAAGGAAATAAAATAAAAATATATAAAAGGAAAAGGAGAGTCCAAGCTATCTGCAAGAAGAGAAACTTGAAGTGCGTCTACTGGCCTGACTGAATTGAAAAAAACTGGAGACTGGTCTGCACCAGAGGCATGACTAAAAGTTTCAATGCAGTCTTGGGTAGATTGGCTGTATTAACCCAAGCTTGGATTCTCCAAGCGGAGCACAAGAAAACAGAGGAGCTTTGGTTGAAGGCTGTTCTTTTTTCTTTTTTTTTAATTTTAAAAACTTTATTAAATATATTTCAATGTTAAAAAGCAACATATAGTTCCAATCATTACAGCGTTTCCATATCAATGTTGCTCACATTAACATAGTTACTAACTATGTACATTACTATGCTATGAATTATATATACAATTAAATTATATCAATATTTACAGGTATACATTTCTTTCTTTTTAATATCTTACATATTCTTTATGTATTAGCTTTACGTCTGTCTTCCAACCAAATGTACCATATATTCCAGATTTTATGGAATTCTAATTCTTCTCTCTCCTTTAACTCCATGGTTAACCTATCCATCTATACACATTCAAGTACTTTTCTTATTATCATTTGCTCAGAGGGAGTGTTCTTGTGTTTCCAATTTTGAGCAAAAAACGATTCTAGCTGCAGTTAATATATGCAGTATTAAATATTTCCCCTTAATATGTCCAAAAGGCTGGTTTCTCCATGTCCAGAGATATTATTGCCTCCTGAAGGCTGTTCTACTGACCATCCTTGCACAAGCAAAACCAAGTGCAATGAGCCTATTTATTTTTTTCAGGAACAAGTTAAATCCTTTCTGTTTCTTCCAGTGCTGGCATCTAAACCTCTACATGTTTGCTTTTGGGTTTGGCACTGAGGAGGGATAGGATGTAAATATCTGAAGACAGGCATGATGAAAATTCCCTGTCCCTTAAATGAACAAAGGAGCAAATTTAATATGTATTTTATGTAGATACAAAGTAATACCGTATTTGCTATGCCTTCTATTGAATAATCACTAACAGGAATATTTATAGATACCAATGGCAATCACACTGGATTGCCATTGTACAAGTACAATTATCTTTGATTTTGAGTGCAGCTAAAGTGCAATATAAATATTCCAATGTTTCTAGATGAACATAGATTTCAAAACTGGGTAAATCTTTTGTTCAGATCTAGCAAACCATTACAACAATTCCAAGGCTTATTCACTAATTTTGAATAAGAGGTTCAGTGAAGAATTTTGCAGTTTTTAGGAAATCTAGTGTCTAGTATTAAAGATCTTTTTTTTTAAATGGCCCATAGAATGGAATGAAAAGCATTTTATATAGAGCAGTATTTGACATGTCCTTATATACCATAATAGTAAGTAGAATCAAACTTAATATTGCCACAAACTGTTCAGTAATATAATGTCCTAAATACCTTTTGTCTCATTTTTTCTAGAACCAATGCAAAAGTTTCTCATAGAGCAAAAAGAGACCAGATGTATTACTATCCTTTATTTTTTTGATGTCACATATTGGAATTCATTTTCTATTTTAGTGCAATCATTGGAAGTTTAGTGTATGTGTCAATGATATGAGTTTAGGCTGGGCAGAATAAAAATATTTTAAATTAAAATAAAATATTAGCCACAATTTCTAATGCTCGGCTTTTGCAATCAATCACAACCATTCAGATAAATGAATTTAGAAGAGATGCTGTCTTGAAAAATGAAGCATCTCCTGTCTGTCATTAACCCACTGATATGAAAGAAGGATCTATGTCACTGATTCAAAAAACTAAAAAGGAGTCAAAGACCCGAGAGGATCAGTTCTAATATTATGCTGATATAGGATTTTTCTTCTTATGCTCCCTAACATAAATCAAGCCAAATGACTCATCCAGTTCCATTTAAATAAAGTGGTGAGTATCTAGTGATGAGTTAGAAACCCTGGAAAATTTACCAGCAAATCAAAGACAAAAGAAAACCACATGCCATTGATTCATTATTTAGGTATTCATTTTCCATCCTGACATTTTTAGTTTATCAGGACCTCTTTAAGAAACCTGAATCCATGATCAATTCTAATTCAGAGGAGTAACAAAACTTACTTCATCTTTTAATTCCCTAATCACACACATAGATTGTATCTGCTCTCATTTATATAGCCACATTAAATTGTTATTTTTTGAGTCTATGACATCCCAGTTTTTTGTGGATCAATTTGTTATAAGATAGTGATAGTTGCCTCTTATAAAGGGAGATGACCATACATCAAAAAAATAAAGGGAACAACATAAAATTACTATTTAAGATTGTCCTTGTATTTTACAGTTTACCCAACAGAATGGTACACTCCCCTCTTACATACTTTAAATTTCTTCCAGATTTCTACTCCTTGAATTTAAGAAAAAAGTGATTTTTTTTACATGTGTTATTAAAAATAAAAAATATTTTACAATGTAAAACTGAGACATATGGGTCTTGATAAAGCATGTATTGCAAAAAATAAGCTTACATTTCTCATCACTGTAATTAACCAAGTGTATGTATGACAAACCATGGCTCATAAGCATACTACTCATATACTCGAATTTCATTTTAGAACTGTTAAGTCCTATGTGAGAGCTAGTTATAACTAGAAACAATGGGATCAGAAACTTAGATTTATTTATCTGCCTATTCCTGTGGCAAATTGCAAGATTTCAAAAATGGGGCAATGTAAAATGCTTAACATAACGTTTCAGTTAGACCACAACAGCCTTTCCACA
Organism: Thamnophis elegans; assembly: GCF_009769535.1. Lineage (NCBI taxonomy): Eukaryota > Metazoa > Chordata > Lepidosauria > Squamata > Natricidae > Thamnophis > Thamnophis elegans. Next base: position 22,897,075 of record NC_045550.1, read on the forward strand.
CATGGAATCTTCTAGATATGTTGGATTGCAATTCCTACCACCCCAATTTACTGCCAGCCAGTGCTGACAGGTATGCTGCGAGCTCAAATTTAACACAACTTGGAGGGCATTGGTTGAGTGAAGGAGAGATTAAGAACAATTATAGCAGCTCATTCAACAACATGGTTCATCTGATGACTACTTCCTTATAGATCATAAATGACAAATCTGCTTTACCCCTCAGCAAAGTCATATCAACTAAAAGACATACTACATTTATCTTCAAAAGACAAAGTAAAAGTTGGAACTCCAAACAAGATAACAAGCAATCCTTGGCTCGACCTCTACAAAATGTTTTGAGTTTTACATCCCACCCTACACAAGGCAAGTTTATTAAATGAAACAGAATACTTTGCTTCATTTAGTAAAATCTCCCTTAAATTAGTATAGCTGGTTCCCTAGCAATCGGTGACACAATGGTAGACAGGAAGAGTGCAGACACAATTTTGCTGTCTGAAAACAATAGACTACTAAATAAAAGGAAGTAGTATTCTACTTCCCTAGAGCTGCTTTAGCTATTGGAGATCCCCGTTTACATTGATTTGGAGACAGGACTCATTCAGATAAGTTCCACAGACGGTAACATGAGAGAACCATGTGCTTGAATAACCTAATTCTCTCTCTTTCCCTGTCATCCTGTTTCAATTAGTTATTTTCAATAATTTCATGGGGTTTTAGCAACAGTAATAGTTTTGAATACTACATAGACAATCTGAATAGACACATACCTATCACTGCCTGTTCTTCCAGCTTCTTACATGTTCTATTTAAGTGACTTTTTTTGGTTAATAAATCTCCTAGTTAAGAACTTTTTAGATTCATATACATACAATTACTGCCATAAGATTTCACTGATTGAGAAGTGATATAAGAAATATTTTGAATAAATAAAAATGACCATTTTGAATTATCGAAAATACACACACATACACACATACATACATACATACATACACATACCTACATACCTACAATCACCAAATTTACATGCTGCTCATTTCACAAAAAAACTGACTGCCGGAAGACTGTGACTGCTTATTGGAAAGTGGCTTTCAGCAGAAACTTACCGTATATACTCGAGTATAAGCCGACCCGAATATAAGCCGAGGCACCTAATTTTACCCCAAAAAAGCTGGAAAAGTTATTGACTCGAGTATAAGCCTAGGGTGGGAAATGCAGCAGCTACCGGTAAATTTCAAAAATAAAAATAGATACCAATAATGTTTTTGAATAAATAAATATTATTTATTTATAAATAAATAACTAGCTCTGTAAGTGGAAAAGAGGGTCAATAAAAACAATATGGTATCAACAATAACTTTAAATGTACAAAAACCTTAGCTCATTCAGCAACCAAGCTAAAACATAAGAGTTAAAATCCTTCAAAACTGGATTCCTCCTCATCATCTGTATGTCCAAACAGAGCTTCAGCATTAGCTAGTGTGAGGTTATCAGCATAGACATTGTCATCATCACTGAGTTCGCAGTCATAACCATCAGAGCTGTCGTTCTCATACAAAGCGCTGTCTTCACTGCCATCCATAGCATTACTAATGCCACATTTCTTGAAGGCGTGTCGCACCATGTCCTCCGGAATCTCTTCCCATGCATCACGAACCCACTTTGCTATCAATTCTATGTCGGGCTTCATCAGATTTCCACCTTTTGTCAGTCGGGCTTGACCAGATGACATCCATTCATGCCACATCTTTCTCACACGGTCTTTAAAAGGTTTATTTAAACACACATCTAGCGGTTGCAATACAGATGTAAGCCCACCTGGAATAACGGCCAAAGTAACTTGAGAAGATTTTGCCATTTTTTTTATGTCATCAGATGTGTGGGCTCTGAACATATCCCAAACTAGCAATGATGGTTTTTTCTTTAAGGCTGCTCCTGGTCGTTCTTTCCAAATTTCTTCCAGCCATTTTTTTGTTCCGTCTTCATCCATCCAGCCTTTAATATGTGTGCGCACTGTAATTCGTGGTGGGAATTTGACCTTTTTAGGCAAGGTCTTTCTTTTAAAAATAATGACAGGCCGCAGCTTAGTTCCATTAGCCAAACATGACAGAACAACTGTGAAATGGTTTTTTTCATTTCCTGTGGTTCTGAGAAAAATAGTTTTGTCTCCCAAACTTGCCACAGTTCTGTTGCTTGGAAGATCAAAGGTCATAGGTGTTTCATCCATATTTCCAATATCTCCCAGGTCATAGTTATGGATCCTTCTTTGTTTTATGATGAATGAATGGAATGACATCACTTTTTCATCAAGGTCTTTTGGCAACTTCTGTGAAATCTTTGTTCTTTGCCGCAAACATAGGGAAAACCTATTCATGAAGCGGGTACACCATCCTGCTGACGCAACAAATTTTTCAATGCCTGGTGCTTTAAATTTGTCATCTTGTGCCATTTGAAGGGCACGTAAGCGAATTCCCATGCGTGTTACACAGTAACCATTTTGACGACACTCCATAACCCATTCATACAATTCATTCTCTAGAGCCCCATATGAAGTTGTTAAACCACGTTGAGCTTTTTTTGACTTTGGAATCTTTTCCAAGTCAGCTTTCTTTTTCCGCCATTCCCTCACTTGTTTTTCATCAACACAAAATTCCCTACTTGCAATACTGTTATTGCTTTCTTCTGCTCTTGACACAACCTTAAGTTTGAAACCAGCTTCGAATGACCTGCGTTTTTGTTTTGGTCGAGGATTACCGGTAGAAGTACTGGGATCCATTTCTAACAGGATAAAAAAAAAAAAAAAAAGACTTGTTCGGGTACCGTATCTTTTGAGGCCTAATGCAGGCTGATATTATAGAAAGTGATGACATGACTGTTTGCATAGAGCAGCCTGATTGGAACCCCCAAGGAATTTGTCTTAGGTGTACATAAATAAAATAAAATAAAATACATTCATCAAGAATCATAAGCTACAACGCAGTGATAGTCTCTCTCTCTCTCTCTCTCTCACACACACACACACACACACACACACACACACACACACACACACAAATACACACACACTCCTCCTCTGGATTCAATGGGGTTTAGGAAATCTCCCACCCTCATACACTCCTTCTTTCTTTCTCTCTTCCCTCCTCTGGATTCAATGGGATTTTTAGAAAATCCCCACTCCTGTGCACACACTTCTTTCTTTCTTTCTTCCCTCCTCTGGATTCAATGGGGTTTTTAGAAAATCCACACTCCTGTGCACACACTCCTTCTTTCTTTCTTTCTTTCTTTCTTTCTTTCTTTCTTTCTTTCTTTCTTCCCTCCTCTGGATTCAATGGGATTTTTAGAAAATCCCCACTCCTGTGCACACACTTCTTCTTTCTTTCTTTCTTCCCTCCTCTGGATTCAATGGGGTTTTTAGAAAATCCCCACTCCTGTGCATACACTCCTTCTTTCTTTCTCTCTTCCCTCCTCTGGATTCAATGGGGTTTAGGAAATCTCCCACCCTCATACACTCCTTCTTTCTTTCTCTCTTCCCTCCTCTGGATTCAATGGGGTTTTTAGAAAATCCCCACTCCTGTGCACACACTCCTTCTTTCTTTCTCTCTTCCCTCCTCTGGATTCAATGGGGTTTAGGAAATCTCCCACCCTCATACACTCCTTCTTTCTTTCTCTCTTCCCTCCTCTGGATTCAATGGGGTTTTTAGAAAATCCCCACTCCTGTGCATACACTCCTTCTTTCTTTCTCTCTTCCCTCCTCTGGATTCAATGGGATTTTTAGAAAATCCCCACTCCTGTGCATACACTCCTTCTTTCTTTCTCTCTTCCCTCCTCTGGATTCAATGGGGTTTTTAGAAAATCCACACTCCTGTGCACACACTTCTTCTTTCTTTCTTTCTTTCTTTCTTCCCTCCTCTGGATTCAATGGGATTTTTAGAAAATCCCCACTCCTGTGCATACACTCCTTCTTTCTTTCTCTCTTCCCTCCTCTGGATTCAATGGGATTTTTAGAAAATCCCCACTCCTGTGCACACACTTCTTCTTTCTTTCTTTCTTTCTTTCTTCCCTCCTCTGGATTCAATGGGATTTTTAGAAAATCCCCACTCCTGTGCACACACTTCTTCTTTCTTTCTCTCTTCCCTCCTCTGGATTCAATGGGGTTTTTAGAAAATCCACACTCCTGTGCACACACTTCTTCTTTCTTTCTTTCTTCCCTCCTCTGGATTCAATGGGGTTTTTAGAAAATCCCCACTCCTGTGCATACACTCCTTCTTTCTTTCTCTCTTCCCTCCTCTGGATTCAATGGGGTTTAGGAAATCTCCCACCCTCATACACTCCTTCTTTCTTTCTCTCTTCCCTCCTCTGGATTCAATGGGGTTTTTAGAAATCCCCACTCCTGTGCACACACTCCTTCTTTCTTTCTCTCTTCCCTCCTCTGGATTCAATGGGGTTTAGGAAATCTCCCACCCTCATACACTCCTTCTTTCTTTCTCTCTTCCCTCCTCTGGATTCAATGGGGTTTTTAGAAAATCCCCACTCCTGTGCATACACTCCTTCTTTCTTTCTCTCTTCCCTCCTCTGGATTCAATGGGATTTTTAGAAAATCCCCACTCCTGTGCATACACTCCTTCTTTCTTTCTCTCTTCCCTCCTCTGGATTCAATGGGGTTTTTAGAAAATCCACACTCCTGTGCACACACTTCTTCTTTCTTTCTTTCTTTCTTTCTTTCTTTCTTTCTTTCTTTCTTTCTTCCCTCCTCTGGATTCAATGGGGTTTTTAGAAAATCCCCACTCCTGTGCATACACTCCTTCTTTCTTTCTCTCTTCCCTCCTCTGGATTCAATGGGATTTTTAGAAAATCCCCACTCCTGTGCACACACTCCTTCTTTCTTTCTTTCTTCCCTCCTCTGGATTCAATGGGATTTTTAGAAAATCCCCACTCCTGTGCACACACTTCTTCTTTCTTTCTTTCTTCCCTCCTCTGGATTCAATGGGATTTTTAGAAAATCCCCACTCCTGTGCACACACTTCTTCTTTCTTTCTCTCTTCCCTCCTCTGGATTCAATGGGGTTTTTAGAAAATCCCCACTCCTGTGATACACTTCTTCTTTCTTTCTCTCTTCCCTCCTCTGGATTCAATGGGGTTTAGGAAATCTCCCACCCTCATACACTCCTTCTTTCTTTCTCTCTTCCCTCCTCTGGATTCAATGGGGTTTTTAGAAAATCCCCACTCCTGTGCACACACTCCTTCTTTCTTTCTCTCTTCCCTCCTCTGGATTCAATGGGGTTTTTAGAAAATCCCCACTCCTGTGCATACACTCCTTCTTTCTTTCTCTCTTCCCTCCTCTGGATTCAATGGGATTTTTAGAAAATCCCCACTCCTGTGCATACACTCCTTCTTTCTTTCTCTCTTCCCTCCTCTGGATTCAATGGGGTTTTTAGAAAATCCCCACTCCTGTGCATACACTCCTTCTTTCTTTCTCTCTTCCCTCCTCTGGATTCAATGGGGTTTAGGAAATCTCCCACCCTCATACACTCCTTCTTTCTTTCTCTCTTCCCTCCTCTGGATTCAATGGGGTTTTTAGAAAATCCCCACTCCTGTGCACACACTCCTTCTTTCTTTCTCTCTTCCCTCCTCTGGATTCAATGGGGTTTAGGAAATCTCCCACCCTCATACACTCCTTCTTTCTTTCTCTCTTCCCTCCTCTGGATTCAATGGGGTTTTTAGAAAATCCCCACTCCTGTGCATACACTCCTTCTTTCTTTCTCTCTTCCCTCCTCTGGATTCAATGGGATTTTTAGAAAATCCCCACTCCTGTGCATACACTCCTTCTTTCTTTCTCTCTTCCCTCCTCTGGATTCAATGGGGTTTTTAGAAAATCCACACTCCTGTGCACACACTTCTTCTTTCTTCTTTCTTTCTTTCTTCCCTCCTCTGGATTCAATGGGATTTTTAGAAAATCCCCACTCCTGTGCACACACTCCTTCTTTCTTTCTTTCTTCCCTCCTCTGGATTCAATGGGATTTTTAGAAAATCCCCACTCCTGTGCACACACTTCTTCTTTCTTTCTTCTTCCCTCCTCTGGATTCAATGGGATTTTTAGAAAATCCCCACTCCTGTGCACACACTTCTTCTTTCTTTCTCTCTTCCCTCCTCTGGATTCAATGGGATTTTTAGAAAATCCCCACTCCTGTGCACACACTCCTTCTTTCTTTCTTTCTTCCCTCCTCTGGATTCAATGGGATTTTTAGAAAATCCCCACTCCTGTGCACACACTTCTTCTTTCTTTCTTTCTTCCCTCCTCTGGATTCAATGGGATTTTTAGAAAATCCCCACTCCTGTGCACACACTTCTTCTTTCTTTCTCTCTTCCCTCCTCTGGATTCAATGGGGTTTTAGAAAATCCCCACTCCTGTGCATACACTTCTTCTTTCTTTCTCTCTTCCCTCCTCTGGATTCAATGGGGTTTAGGAAATCTCCCACCCTCATACACTCCTTCTTTCTTTCTCTCTTCCCTCCTCTGGATTCAATGGGGTTTTTAGAAAATCCCCACTCCTGTGCATACACTCCTTCTTTCTTTCTCTCTTCCCTCCTCTGGATTCAATGGGATTTTTAGAAAATCCCCACTCCTGTGCATACACTCCTTCTTTCTTTCTCTTCCCTCCTCTGGATTCAATGGGGTTTTTAGAAAATCCACACTCCTGTGCACACACTCCTTCTTTCTTTCTTTCTTCCCTCCTCTGGATTCAATGGGGTTTTTAGAAAATCCACACTCCTGTGCACACACTCCTTCTTTCTTTCTTTCTTCCCTCCTCTGGATTCAATGGGGTTTTTAGAAAATCCCCACTCCTGTGCACACACTTCTTCTTTCTTTCTTTCTTCCCTCCTCTGGATTCAATAGGATTTTTAGAAAATCCCCACTCCTGTGCACACACTTCTTCTTTCTTTCTTTCTTTCTTTCTTCCCTCCTCTGGATTCAATGGGATTTTTAGAAAATCCCCACTCCTGTGCACACACTTCTTCTTTCTTTCTTTCTTCCCTCCTCTGGATTCAATGGGATTTTTAGAAAATCCCCACTCCTGTGCACACACTTCTTCTTTCTTTCTTTCTTTCTCTCTTCCCTCCTCTGGATTCAATGGGGTTTTTAGAAAATCCCCACTCCTGTGCATACACTCCTTCTTTCTTTCTCTCTTCCCTCCTCTGGATTCAATGGGGTTTAGGAAATCTCCCACCCTCATACACTCCTTCTTTCTTTCTCTCTTCCCTCCTCTGGATTCAATGGGGTTTTTAGAAAATCCCCACTCCTGTGCACACACTCCTTCTTTCTTTCTCTCTTCCCTCCTCTGGATTCAATGGGGTTTAGGAAATCTCCCACCCTCATACACTCCTTCTTTCTTTCTCTCTTCCCTCCTCTTGATTCAATGGGGTTTTTAGAAAATCCCCACTCCTGTGCATACACTCCTTCTTTCTTTCTCTCTTCCCTCCTCTGGATTCAATGGGGTTTTTAGAAAATCCACACTCCTGTGCACACACTTCTTCTTTCTTTCTTTCTTTCTTTCTTCCCTCCTCTGGATTCAATGGGATTTTTAGAAAATCCCCACTCCTGTGCATACACTCCTTCTTTCTTTCTCTCTTCCCTCCTCTGGATTCAATGGGATTTTTAGAAAATCCCCACTCCTGTGCACACACTTCTTCTTTCTTTCTTTCTTTCTTTCTTCCCTCCTCTGGATTCAATGGGATTTTTAGAAAATCCCCACTCCTGTGCACACACTTCTTCTTTCTTTCTCTCTTCCCTCCTCTGGATTCAATGGGGTTTTTAGAAAATCCCCACTCCTGTGCATACACTTCTTCTTTCTTTCTTTCTTCCCTCCTCTGGATTCAATGGGGTTTAGGAAATCTCCCACCCTCATACACTCCTTCTTTCTTTCTTTCTTCCCTCCTCTGGATTCAATGGGATTTTTAGAAAATCCCCACTCCTGTGCACACACTTCTTCTTTCTTTCTTTCTTTCTTTCTTCCCTCCTCTGGATTCAATGGGATTTTTAGAAAATCCCCACTCCTGTGCACACACTTCTTCTTTCTTTCTCTCTTCCCTCCTCTGGATTCAATGGGGTTTTTAGAAAATCCCCACTCCTGTGCATACACTTCTTCTTTCTTTCTTTCTTCCCTCCTCTGGATTCAATGGGGTTTAGGAAATCTCCCACCCTCATACACTCCTTCTTTCTTTCTCTCTTCCCTCCTCTGGATTCAATGGGGTTTTTAGAAAATCCCCACTCCTGTGCATAAACTCCTTCTTTCTTTCTCTCTTCCCTCCTCTGGATTCAATGGGGTTTTTAGAAAATCCACACTCCTGTGCACACACTCCTTCTTTCTTTCTTTCTTCCCTCCTCTGGATTCAATGGGGTTTTTAGAAAATCCACACTCCTGTGCACACACTCCTTCTTTCTTTCTCTCTTCCCTCCTCTGGATTCAATGGGGTTTAGGAAATCTCCCACCCTCATACACTCCTTCTTTCTTTCTCTCTTCCCTCCTCTGGATTCAATGGGGTTTTTAGAAAATCCCCACTCCTGTGCACACACTCCTTCTTTCTTTCTCTCTTCCCTCCTCTGGATTCAATGGGGTTTTTAGAAAATCCCCACTCCTGTGCATACACTCCTTCTTTCTTTCTCTCTTCCCTCCTCTGGATTCAATGGGATTTTTAGAAAATCCCCACTCCTGTGCATACACTCCTTCTTTCTTTCTCTCTTCCCTCCTCTGGATTCAATGGGGTTTTTAGAAAATCCACACTCCTGTGCACACACTTCTTCTTTCTTTCTTTCTTTCTTTCTTCCCTCCTCTGGATTCAATGGGGTTTTTAGAAAATCCCCACTCCTGTGCATACACTCCTTCTTTCTTTCTCTCTTCCCTCCTCTGGATTCAATGGGATTTTTAGAAAATCCCCACTCCTGTGCACACACTCCTTCTTTCTTTCTTTCTTCCCTCCTCTGGATTCAATGGGATTTTTAGAAAATCCCCACTCCTGTGCACACACTTCTTCTTTCTTTCTCTCTTCCCTCCTCTGGATTCAATGGGGTTTTTAGAAAATCCCCACTCCTGTGCACACACTTCTTCTTTCTTTCTCTCTTCCCTCCTCTGGATTCAATGGGGTTTAGGAAATCTCCCACCCTCATACACTCCTTCTTTCTTTCTCTCTTCCCTCCTCTGGATTCAATGGGGTTTTTAGAAATCCCCACTCCTGTGCACACACTCCTTCTTTCTTTCTCTCTTCCCTCCTCTGGATTCAATGGGGTTTTTAGAAAATCCCCACTCCTGTGCATACACTCCTTCTTTCTTTCTCTCTTCCCTCCTCTGGATTCAATGGGATTTTTAGAAAATCCCCACTCCTGTGCATACACTCCTTCTTTCTTTCTCTCTTCCCTCCTCTGGATTCAATGGGGTTTTTAGAAAATCCCCACTCCTGTGCATACACTCCTTCTTTCTTTCTCTCTTCCCTCCTCTGGATTCAATGGGGTTTAGGAAATCTCCCACCCTCATACACTCCTTCTTTCTTTCTCTCTTCCCTCCTCTGGATTCAATGGGGTTTTTAGAAAATCCCCACTCCTGTGCACACACTCCTTCTTTCTTTCTCTCTTCCCTCCTCTGGATTCAATGGGGTTTAGGAAATCTCCCACCCTCATACACTCCTTCTTTCTTTCTCTCTTCCCTCCTCTGGATTCAATGGGGTTTTTAGAAAATCCCCACTCCTGTGCATACACTCCTTCTTTCTTTCTCTCTTCCCTCCTCTGGATTCAATGGGATTTTTAGAAAATCCCCACTCCTGTGCATACACTCCTTCTTTCTTTCTCTCTTCCCTCCTCTGGATTCAATGGGGTTTTTAGAAAATCCACACTCCTGTGCACACACTTCTTCTTTCTTTCTTTCTTTCTTTCTTCCCTCCTCTGGATTCAATGGGATTTTTAGAAAATCCCCACTCCTGTGCACACACTCCTTCTTTCTTTCTTTCTTCCCTCCTCTGGATTCAATGGGATTTTTAGAAAATCCCCACTCCTGTGCACACACTTCTTCTTTCTTTCTTTCTTCCCTCCTCTGGATTCAATGGGATTTTTAGAAAATCCCCACTCCTGTGCACACACTTCTTCTTTCTTTCTCTCTTCCCTCCTCTGGATTCAATGGGATTTTTAGAAAATCCCCACTCCTGTGCACACACTCCTTCTTTCTTTCTTTCTTCCCTCCTCTGGATTCAATGGGATTTTTAGAAAATCCCCACTCCTGTGCACACACTTCTTCTTTCTTTCTTTCTTCCCTCCTCTGGATTCAATGGGATTTTTAGAAAATCCCCACTCCTGTGCACACACTTCTTCTTTCTTTCTCTCTTCCCTCCTCTGGATTCAATGGGGTTTTTAGAAAATCCCCACTCCTGTGCATACACTTCTTCTTTCTTTCTCTCTTCCCTCCTCTGGATTCAATGGGGTTTAGGAAATCTCCCACCCTCATACACTCCTTCTTTCTTTCTCTCTTCCCTCCTCTGGATTCAATGGGGTTTTTAGAAAATCCCCACTCCTGTGCATACACTCCTTCTTTCTTTCTCTCTTCCCTCCTCTGGATTCAATGGGATTTTTAGAAATCCCCACTCCTGTGCATACACTCCTTCTTTCTTTCTCTTCCCTCCTCTGGATTCAATGGGGTTTTTAGAAAATCCACACTCCTGTGCACACACTCCTTCTTTCTTTCTTTCTTCCCTCCTCTGGATTCAATGGGGTTTTTAGAAAATCCACACTCCTGTGCACACACTCCTTCTTTCTTTCTTTCTTCCCTCCTCTGGATTCAATGGGGTTTTTAGAAAATCCCCACTCCTGTGCACACACTTCTTCTTTCTTTCTTTCTTCCCTCCTCTGGATTCAATGGGATTTTTAGAAAATCCCCACTCCTGTGCACACACTTCTTCTTTCTTTCTTTCTTTCTTTCTTCCCTCCTCTGGATTCAATGGGATTTTTAGAAAATCCCCACTCCTGTGCACACACTTCTTCTTTCTTTCTTTCTTCCCTCCTCTGGATTCAATGGGATTTTTAGAAAATCCCCACTCCTGTGCACACACTTCTTCTTTCTTTCTTTCTTTCTCTCTTCCCTCCTCTGGATTCAATGGGGTTTTTAGAAAATCCCCACTCCTGTGCATACACTCCTTCTTTCTTTCTCTCTTCCCTCCTCTGGATTCAATGGGGTTTAGGAAATCTCCCACCCTCATACACTCCTTCTTTCTTTCTCTCTTCCCTCCTCTGGATTCAATGGGGTTTTTAGAAAATCCCCACTCCTGTGCACACACTCCTTCTTTCTTTCTCTCTTCCCTCCTCTGGATTCAATGGGGTTTAGGAAATCTCCCACCCTCATACACTCCTTCTTTCTTTCTCTCTTCCCTCCTCTTGATTCAATGGGGTTTTTAGAAAATCCCCACTCCTGTGCATACACTCCTTCTTTCTTTCTCTCTTCCCTCCTCTGGATTCAATGGGATTTTTAGAAAATCCCCACTCCTGTGCATACACTCCTTCTTTCTTTCTCTCTTCCCTCCTCTGGATTCAATGGGGTTTTTAGAAAATCCACACTCCTGTGCACACACTTCTTCTTTCTTTCTTTCTTTCTTTCTTCCCTCCTCTGGATTCAATGGGATTTTTAGAAAATCCCCACTCCTGTGCATACACTCCTTCTTTCTTTCTCTCTTCCCTCCTCTGGATTCAATGGGATTTTTAGAAAATCCCCACTCCTGTGCACACACTTCTTCTTTCTTTCTTTCTTTCTTTCTTCCCTCCTCTGGATTCAATGGGATTTTTAGAAAATCCCCACTCCTGTGCACACACTTCTTCTTTCTTTCTCTCTTCCCTCCTCTGGATTCAATGGGGTTTTTAGAAAATCCCCACTCCTGTGCATACACTTCTTCTTTCTTTCTTTCTTCCCTCCTCTGGATTCAATGGGGTTTAGGAAATCTCCCACCCTCATACACTCCTTCTTTCTTTCTTTCTTCCCTCCTCTGGATTCAATGGGATTTTTAGAAAATCCCCACTCCTGTGCACACACTTCTTCTTTCTTTCTTTCTTTCTTTCTTCCCTCCTCTGGATTCAATGGGATTTTTAGAAAATCCCCACTCCTGTGCACACACTTCTTCTTTCTTTCTCTCTTCCCTCCTCTGGATTCAATGGGGTTTTTAGAAAATCCCCACTCCTGTGCATACACTTCTTCTTTCTTTCTTTCTTCCCTCCTCTGGATTCAATGGGGTTTAGGAAATCTCCCACCCTCATACACTCCTTCTTTCTTTCTCTCTTCCCTCCTCTGGATTCAATGGGGTTTTTAGAAAATCCCCACTCCTGTGCATAAACTCCTTCTTTCTTTCTCTCTTCCCTCCTCTGGATTCAATGGGGTTTTTAGAAAATCCACACTCCTGTGCACACACTCCTTCTTTCTTTCTTTCTTCCCTCCTCTGGATTCAATGGGGTTTTTAGAAAATCCACACTCCTGTGCACACACTCCTTCTTTCTTTCTTCCCTCCTCTGGATTCAATGGGGTTTTTAGAAAATCCCCACTCCTGTGCACACACTTCTTCTTTCTTTCTTTCTTCCCTCCTCTGGATTCAATGGGATTTTTAGAAAATCCCCACTCCTGTGCACACACTTCTTCTTTCTTTCTTTCTTTCTTTCTTTCTTCCCTCCTCTGGATTCAATGGGATTTTTAGAAAATCCCCACTCCTGTGCACACACTTCTTCTTTCTTTCTTTCTTTCTTCCCTCCTCTGGATTCAATGGGGTTTTTAGAAAATCCACACTCCTGTGCACACACTCCCTCTTTCTTTCTCTCTTCTTTATAGCTAAATTTGATACCATTAAAAATTAAATAGGATTAAAATCTGTGGTTTATAATTTACCAGTTGTGTCCACCCCACTCCTTTCACCAGCGTTAGCCCGCTGCACCAAGGGGGGCACGTAAGAGGAAGGGGAAAATACAAGAGTGCACGCGGCAACCTCGACGTCTAAGTGGGCAAGTTCACAGCATGCGCGCCCGCACGTCTGAGACAGGGCATAAAAAGGGGAAAAAAGGCTGATTGGACCCAGCTCTGTTTGGGGCGCAGGCGTGGCGCGGCAGCAGTTTTTCAGGCTGCTCCCAGATGGGAAGGGAGGGGGATTGTAAACCCCTTCTACACCCTGGCTCCTCCTCTTCCAGAGTTCAGGCTCTCTTTCTTTCTTTCTTTTTTTCTTTCTTTGAAAGAGAAGCCCAAATTAGCCAAAGGGGGGAAAGCGAGCGAGCAAGGGACCCCAGGAAACTAGACTCGCTTGGCTGGACTATGTAAGCTCCTTGGCTTAGTTGCTTTCCGCGCGCCTGTTAATATATTCACGGAAACAAATCGCGGCAGTTTTCCCCAAGGGCAATGCCGAAGAGCAGAGCCCGGAGAGAAACCAAGGAAGTCATGGAGGGCATTTGCCACTTTCTCTAGAAGGTGATACGAGCTTCCCTTTCGAATGGGAAGGGACGGGGGGTTGGCTGGGCTCTTCCCAGCAGGAAAGGGGGTTGTTTGAAACATTGGGACCGGGGGAGGGGTTGGTTTTGTTTTGTTTTGAAAGGAAATCTCAACCTGTTACAATCGTCCTTCCCAAATGAGCCGAGGAGGACAGCGGCGAAAAGTTTTCTCCAACATTTAGGGGAAAGTCGCGAGCAGCATTGCCCTCACAACTGAGGGGAATAACGCCTTTCCACTGGGGATCGTGGCCACCTTTCAGAAACTGAGCGCAGTCCTTAATTCTTGGAAGAGGTCCCGTTGGAGCCAGAGGGGTTTTTATACGAAGAAAGGAACTGCAAACAGTAAACGTGACGGCCCCAAGGAAAGGAGAGGCTGAGCCACGGGAACGAAAAGAAAAAGGGAGGGGGAAAAAACCCGCCCTCTTCCCCTTCCAGGTTTTCTTAAAAAGCAGGCAGCGCTCCTTGGCCGCAGGGCTTCACAGGGACCTTTCCCCCTCCCACTGCTTCGCTCGCTCGCTCGCTTTCCCCCCTTTGGCTAATTTGGGCTTCTCTTTCAAAGAAAGAAAGAAAGAGAGCCCGAACTCTGGAAGAGGAGGAGCCAGGGTGTGGAAGGGGTTTACAATCCCCCTCCCTTCCCATCTGGGAGCAGCCTGAAAAAACTGCTGGGAGGTATGCGGTTCCTAGGTCAGCGGCGCGTGGGATCAAACTAGGAAGAAACTGGAGGTGGGGGGGAGCAGTTCGAGAGACTATGGACTTCAGAGGCGGACCAGAAAGAGGTCCCGACAAAGATCCGAGGCTGAATTCGGCAGTGTTTATGGATCAGGGTCAGCCCCACCAGCTGGCGACAGGAGAGCAGAGAGGAGCGGACGGAGCAGAAGCAGCCCCAGGGCTCCGCTGCCGCTCCCCGCATTTTCTGGACGGGGATCCCTTGGAGAGGGGATTCCTTCCTGCGAGACCCCGTCCAGAAAATGCAGCGGAGCCCCGGGGCTGCTTCTGCTGCGTCCGCTGGACTGTGGGGCTTGGAAGGGGGCGGGAAGAGCGGCGGGGCTGGCGGTGGCCGGCGGTGGCAGGCTGGTTCGCCTCCTCCTCCTCCAACAGGCAACAGCACTGCCGGATCCAGTTGTAGACTCGAGTATAAGCCGAGGCGGCTTTTTTCAGCCCAAAAAGTGGGCTGAAAAACTCGACTTATACTCGAGTATATACGGTAAGCAAGTTTCATTTCTGTGGTAGAGTTGTAAGCACAAAGGTCTTGCATTCACTGGAGTGCAAGTATGACGGTTAGGGTTAGAGGCAACTGCAATAGTACCAGTGGTGGGTTGCAAATCCCGTTCCAACTGGTACGGTTGGAACGGGGCTGGCGGAGTCCTCATGGATGCACGCAGCGCGCGCATGCATCTTAGCGCCTCCGTGTCTTCAACTGTTCCATGCCCAATGCTGTATGTGCCATGCGCCTGCGCGGAAGCACAGAAGCCTTTAAACACTGGTAAGGAGCAGGGGCAGGCCCTCCGGAGCACCGTACCAGAACGGTATCTGGGGCTCTGGGCTGGCTCCAGTACACCTGTACCAGGGTGTACCACCTGCAACCCACCACTGAATAGTACAAAATGTTTCTGTATGGCAATTGGAGCTGATTATTTACCTTGCTTTTGGGCAGCATCAATTTCTGGGAACATTCACACAACACCCTGTTAAAAGTTGGTAGAAGTCTGTTCTGACTACATTACTGTAGCATTAGGAATAGCTTTCAGGAAGAGATTGCAGAAGTAAAAAAAATAATCTCCCAATTCAGTATCATTTATAATTATATTTTAATTATTTTCAAATATGTACAATAAAATTAGCAAAGGCATTTAACATAAAATAACTTTATTTTTGTAAGCTGCCCAGAATCATTGAAAGTGAGTTCGGAGACCATATAAATTCTCTAAATAAGCAAACATTTCCACCTAGGAATTTAAAGAAAACAACCATGTGCAAGAACAATTTTTTAAAGATAATTTTAAATTATCTTCTCAAAATTCCCAGCCTACTCAGTGATGGCTGATTAGAATCCTATGCGTTGTATAAGCCATGAATTAGAAACCAAATGAGAAAGAAAGTCTTAGAACGATAGTTCAATATTTGCCACATTCATAAACATTACACAATTTATGTCAACTACATGCAAATAGAAATCTATCGCAGCTGGCTAAAATTCCATATCTTTTCATACATTTGTGCAGGAACTCTACCAAGAATTTTCTGTTGAAGAGTTCATGAAATGTAGGCTAACCTAATGGCAACCAAGCAGGAAGAGCTGAACTTGGTGGGGCAATTCAGGAAACTTCCTTTCTTTAGTCTTATGGCACAAAGCCAAACCAAATGAGATGACACCCTTGAGGAGTAATGGAGTCAAGTGTGCTGACTACATAATTTAATGGGCCATAACTTTAAGTCATGCATGATAAGACCAGGATAATTAAATTTCATGCTTTAGAAATCCAAGGTCAGAAAGGCGTTCCCAGATCCTTATACTATATGTTGCATCACTCAGTCAACTGTATAGTTCTTCTCAAAAATTTGGCCTGGTCAGGTACAGAGAAAACTCAACAGCTGCATTGGACTTGTCATTTTCCTATGGAAAAATTCCATCTGATTTTAAGTTGAAAGTATTACAAAACAAATTAGAATAGAGATTATATGAAAGCTTTTTTCCATCCTCTTTTGCCAAAAACTAAACCATTGACAAGAGCCAGTTTGGTGGGGTAGTTAAAGCAGTGGCTAGAAACTGGGAGACAGGAGTTCTGGCCTGGCCTTAGGCCCAGCTGGGTGATCTTGGGCTAGCCACTTTCTCTCAGCCCTAGAAGAAGACAGTAACAAAACACTTCTGACAAATCTAGCCAAGAAAACTGCAGAGACTTGTCCAGCCAATCTCCTCAAAACAGACAGAATTGAATAGAAGAAAAAAATCCATTGCACCCTCTTGCTTTTGCTTCCAAAAAGTGGAATTCAAGAATACCAAATACTAAAGAAGCATGAATACCACAATGAGATTTAGGAAAGCTACCACAGAAATTGCCCTGCAATTCAGACTTCATCCCATCCTTGTTTTTCTTATAGTTGCAGCTTCACCCTATTTTTAGTTCTCCACAAAGCCCCCTCTTCCAAGTATATTTTTGATACAGAGTCAGAAGATTATTTTGTTTATAAAGGGAAATGTCAAAATATAGAAATAAATTATAAGGCAGAGAATTCTTGACAGAAAACTAGCATATGTAAAATTTCCAGAGGATTCCCCAAGGATAGTAAGAGAAATCTAGGGCATCTCTCTGAAATGAAGTATGGCTGATTTTAAGATTAACATACCATAGAAAACTCCACCCATTATTGTTATTACTAATAAGATGCTTCCTGGCTATGATGTGTCCTCAGACCTGGGGCTCTCCAGACATAGTGCCAGAATGCTCAGCAGTGGCCAAGTTTATTCTGGGAAAAGAGGCTAATACATACAGGGGGCTCTCAAATTGGGGAAGGATGGCTGCACACATCAATTACCCCAAAACCTACAAGAACAGTTTATTGGTTAATAATAATTTATTTACAGCAAGATGAGAGTAGAGTAGAATGAATGGGATTCAGAGAAGGGGTGGAGTGACCTTTGGCTTCTAAAACCTGAGTGTCATCCCTTTGACTCTGCTACTGAGTGCTGGGTTGATCTTATACAGGTTCCTTTTCAAGGACACAGGAGAAAAAATAATTAGCATTATCTGCAGAGGCTGTAGCCCAGTTGTCATCATATCTCAGTTTGAAATAACGCAGAAGAAAGAGGTATCAGCCCACTGAGACCCTGAAAGATTTTATATTTTTGTACGTTGCCATGGAAGAGATCTGCATTTCTTTTCCAGCAGGTTGATTTTTCTATTTGCAATTGACACATTCTTTTGGCACCAGCAGGATTATTTCAAAAGTAGTACCTTGAATACTAATGATGAGTGCAGCAGAGAGTGATGTGCTTCCAAGGACACACTCAAAAGATCCAGAACAAGGGCAGAGCAACATGTGAATGCCTTCAAGAACAGAACATTTGTGGGAGGGGAGGAGAGAATTCTATTCCATGTTCCTTCCCTTTGAAACAATGAATTATAACTAGACCCAGAACAGAGGCTGACCCATGCTTATACCTCAAGAATGAGTAGGTGGCCCAAGTACAATCTAGGTATTTTGGACTATAACTTCCTTAGGCCTTGATCTCTCCTGGTTTGCTTATCCCTGCCATCAATACTCCATTGTTAGTTTCCACTATTAATCTCCACATTATGTTGCTTATTTCATATGCAGGAAAAAGATACCTTATGGCTTTGCTTACTTGCCTGTGCGCCAGATGGGACATTTTGCTCTGAACTGGGGTTTTTTTCCTGTTTGTGGTAGTAATGTGACCCAGATCTCATTGGATGAGTGCAAAAATAGGGCAGAGAGAGATGACAGGCCAGATTTTAAAGCAAAATTAGCACTTGGATTCCTCTTTCCATCAGAGTCAGCTTAATCCTTACAATCACTGAAGGAAAGTGTGCTGAGGGTTCCTATCCTGCAAATGGTGAGGAGGTGAGATCCAATAAAGCAGCTTCCATTCTTTAGAACAATATTTTTCAAATGTCAATTTGAATAAGTGGCCTTCAACTCCCAGAATTTCCCAGTCAGAATTTTGGGAGCTGAAGTTCACATAACTTAGAGTTGCCATGTTTGAAAAATGTCCTGTCACTCAATATGAGAAATACCCCCCCCCCATCTTTTAAGCTTTTAAAAATGTAATTGTTCTGCAGAGCATATGGGTGCTAATAGTATAAGGGCTACTTAGATGAGTTAGAATAAATTTTGTTACTTTTGTATGATTTAAACTATCTTGAGTCCTCTGCTAAAATGGGCAGTCTAAAATTATTGCACAAATATATAAACAAATGCATAGTTTACTTCCTAAACATTCCTTGATTCTTACCATTGTGTATTCACCTGACACAAGAAACCCATAAATATTAGCTCATCCATGTTTATAACACAAACATCTCCACAACAAAATTTACAACTAACCTATATGTGCAGTAAAACTGCACAGCCTGAGGGCATATACATAACTATACCAAGCCAGATTGGGGCCCAAGTTATATTTTTGAATGCCGTTCCACGCAAAGGACGGCCTCTTTGTTTCCTGGATGTTCTTTAATGGCAGATTGCTAAAAATGCAGCCCACAAGCATGTAATCTGAAGTGGGACACTAGATAGTCATGCAACTTTGATACATATTTGGATCAAACCCTGTTGGAGCTCAAAAAGAACAGGGCTACAAGTGAGAAAAATGGGGGCGACCAGCTTCAACACATACACTTTACACTCATCCCTTTCTTCCCTTTCCTGCTCTTGCTAGGGGTTAAAATTCTGCATTGTGTTTTGCTGCAGTTCTGCATAATAGTTATAGTGTCCAATGATACTGACCACCGAGGAACTTGTCTACTCAGATTCTAATTAGATTACACTCCCTTGAACAGCAAAATGAGTGGAATGTTGCCAGCCATAAACGCCCAATGCAAAGGCCTGCATCAAACTGCAATCCATCTATCCTAAGGCTATGTGGGAAGGCGGCTTGCTCTGGCCCAGTTGCCAAAGCAACAGGGGGCCGTCGCCATGTGCATTGGCTCTGTAGGAGACCAAGGGGAATGAGGTCAGCAGTACTGTATGGCCTCGTCAATCACAGTAACATTAAACTGGTGGCCAAGTGAAAAGATAAGTAGCTAAAAGAGCAGACCTTATCCTCTGCTAAGTAAGGAAAAGAATATGCCATATTGAAAAGCAATTCAGAGAAAATTGGAATTGGGGGGAGGGGGGAATAATAGTCAGTCACTCCAGACTTACTTGTTGAAACAGGAGCAAGAGTTAGGACCAAAAATGAGGAAGTAGCATGGAGGAAATTCCACTCACATTTCCCAGATGGCACTGACCAACCCTACTTCTGAATTTAGAATTAGTGTAACCTGTACTGTTGCCTGTTGATCAGGAGTGTAGGGTAAATGAGGCTGCACTCTTATCCATGCTCACCAAGGATTAAGGGCCATTAGACTTTAATAAATGTGCCAAGTATCAGGCCATAAAATGGAAATTCACAGCACACTTACCTCAAAGGAACTCCCTATTAAAATTAATAGGGATTACTTGGATAGGGCTATCAAATATTGCCTGCACGTTCTTTTTAAAAAAATATTTAAAAGCACAATCATAAAAAGGAGCAGAGAAAGAAATGTGATCACCTACTGAAGATCAGGGGGAAAAATCAGTAATTGGCAGCAAAGAGATATAGACATCCTTAATTCTTTGTTGGCATCTAGTGGTAATCCACATTTTTACCATCTTGATCTAATACATAGGGCAGTGTTATTTCAGGAGAAACTTTGAATACCTTATGTGGAATGATGGATGCTGGTAAAATGTTATGCAAATAAAGACAAAAAGTCAAAAAGCCAAAACTACTTTGTAAAAGGTAGTAATTTGTGAATAAGAATTCAATCTCCTAAAATGTGGTGGCAATCATTAGTTCTAATCTGGTCTCTAATTTCAATGTGGACTTCTCCAAGATCTGTAAAGTCTTGCACCTCAAACTGTTATACATTAAAGCAAGCAATTTACCACCTGTCATTTAAAGACACTTGCACAGCAATATGCCAGGAATTTGAGGTTTACGCCTATAAAAGTTAAGAAGTAGCTGTAAAATACAACATTGTCTTGAGTTAGAAAATCAAAAACAAACATCTCTGGGGCAATCTATATGAAGATTTTAGTGTCACATGCTATAATAATACATATGTTGCTATACCTAAGGCTGATCAGTTGGCTTCTTATCTTTGGAAGCACTTCAGTTTTACAGAGAACATATTAATTATCAATAGGAAAAAAAGATGCTCCTTATTTGTGGGTTAGTACCTATTTTTGGCCTGGATATCACATTTCTGTCTGCTGAGCCTTAGGGCTATCCAGAAGTGATCAGAGTGATGTTAGCAGAGCTGCTGAACACTATAGCATGCAATTTTTTTAAATGAGAGAAACCGTTTGCTTACCTGAATGGTCGTTCTCTAGGCGCTGCGGAGTGTCCCAAGTACGGGTTAACTTCAGCTTGCTGCCCAAGGAATTGAGTTTTAAAATCGATTGTAGCTCCACCTCTTGGTTGCCTCAGAGGCTCAGTTTCGAAAAATGAAGAAGATCCCATAGTCCATAACTCGAACCAGTCTAAGTCCAAGTCCAAGACTCAAGGTGAAACACACCTCGCGGCTCCACCTCAAGGGTGGGTTTGGACACTCCGCAGCGCCTAGAGAACAACCATTCAGGTAAGCCAACGGTCTTTCTCCTAGGCGTTGCTTGGAGTGTCCAAGCAGGGGACATGCCAAAGCTATGTTGAAGTCGGGAGGGAAGAAGAAGAACTGTCCAGGACCGCGTGCTCGCCACGACTCTCTGCAAAACTCTCCTCCCAAACGACGCCTCAGCAGAGGCGAACAAGTCAAGTTTGTAGTTTCGTATGAATGGTGACGGACCGGACCACGTAGCGGCATGGCAAATTTCCTCAATTGGCACTTGAGTAGCCCAAGCAGCCGAAGTTGCTGCGCGCCTCGTGCGGTAATTCTAGGAGGTACCGGCCTGGCCTGAGTCTCGTAAGCCATTTTGATACTCGCTCTGAGCCAACGTCCTATGGTGGAGGATGTGACCTTATTTCCCATGGAAGCAGGTTGAAATGACACAACTTACGACTTACGAAATGGGGCAGTCCGCTTCATGTAAATGCGCACCGCTCGCTGAACGTCCAACTTGTGCCACATTACCTCTCTCTGGTGCCTGGGATGCGGACAAAAGTCCGGAAGTATCACCTCCTGCGCCTTGTGGAAAACGGTGTTGATCTTTGGGACGAAAGCAGGATCCAACCATAGGATGACCCTATCAGAGTGGAAGATACATAGGTTGCCTCTAACCGACAAGGCGGCCAACTCTGATATCCTGCGGGCCGAGGTGATGGCAACTAGAAAGGCAGTTTTTAGGGTCAAGTGGCGCAGGCCCACCATCTGCAATGGCTCAAAGGGGGGCGCAGCAAGCGCTTGTAGTACAACAGTCAAGTCCCAGGTCGGGTACCTGTGGATAGTGGGCGGACAGATGTTGGAAGCCCCTTTCAGCAAGCCCCGAACCTGGGGATGTCTAGAAAGTGGTAACTGGGAGTCAGTGGACAGAATGGTGCCCAAGGCAGCCACCTGCCGATGGAGTGTGCTGGGCGCGAGGCCCTTGTCCTAACCGTCCTGCAGAAAGTCCAGGGCTTGTGGGATGGTTGCGGACGAAGCCTTTATCTGACGGTTTAGGCACCAAGGTGAGAAGGACGACCAAGTCGCTTCGTAAATTCTGACAGTAGAGGGTCGCCTAGAAGCTTGAATAGTCCGGATGACTCTGTCAGAAAAACAGTGAACCCTCAGGAGGTCCCTCTCAAGTGCCAGACAGCCAACTGCAGCCACTGGGGCTCCGGGTGTTGAACGGCCCCCTGGCTGAGGGAGATCTGCTCCTGAGGTATGCGCCACCGCCGGGATACCAACAAGCTGACCAGGTCGGCGAACCAAGTCCTCCTCGGCCAGTGTGGAGCCACTAGCAACACTTCCGCTCCCTCCTCTAGGATCTTTCGTATGACCTGCGGGACCAGAGGAAGAGGGGGAAAGGCATACAGTCGAACTGGAGGCCAGTGGGATCGAAGAGCGTCTGTGCCCTCTGCCCCGGGACAGTGGAACCTGGTGAAATACCGGGGGAGGTGCGTGTTGGTCGGCGAGGCGAACAGGTCGTCCACTGGATGGCCGAATCTCCGGGACAGCTGGCAGAACAGTCTCGGGTAGAGCCACCACTCCGAGTTTTGGATGGTGGTTCTGCTTAACCAGTCTGCTGTTAGGTTGTCTACGCCGGAGATGTGGTCCACCCGAATCGAGGCCAGATGTCTCTCCGCCCAGTAACCCAGAGTTTCCGCTTCTGACATCAGAGCCAGGGACCGCGTGCCGCCCTGATGGTTGATGTAAGCTTTGGCAGCTATGTTGTCGGTCAGAATCAGTACATCGTAGCCCCTGATCCGATCGAGGAAATGGTGCAAGGCTAGCCTGGCCGCCCGAAGCTCTAGCCAATTAATGTTGTGGGTGAGCTCCGTTTGCGATCATCTGCCCTGGACCACCAAAGTCTCTATGTGAGCCCCCCAGCCGAAGAGACTGGCGTCTGTAGTTATTATTCGGTGCTCTGGTTCCCTGAAGCAACTGCCTTTGAGGAGGGCCTCTGACAGCCACCACCTGAGGGAACAGAGGACCTTCGGGGGGGCCCCGTATCACCCGTCTGGAGTTGCTGGCCTTGCGTTTCTGGAGAGGGAGCAGGAACCACTGCAGTTCTCACATGTGCAACCACGCCCACAGGACCACCGAAATGCACGACACCAGCTTCCCCATCAGCTGAGAGAGGGAGACGATTGATGCTGACCCGGTCGAGCGGATGCTCCTCACCAGAGTCCTGATGCTGTCCACCCTCTCCCTTGGGGGGAGCACCCACCCCAACACCCTTGGCCGCTGGATTGGGCCTACTGCGTTTGCTGGGAGTGGGCCTGGTCAGGTTGTCTCCTTGCCTCTCTTCGCTGCTGTGATGAGGGCTGCGTTGTTTTTCCATGATGACAGCAGACAGAAAGAACAGGCCTGAGGAAGGATGGGCCTGAGTCACGCGTTGGGCCTCTGACTGGCACTGGGCCCTGGAGCGTTAACTGAAAGCTGAATGGAGCTGGCTGTGGAGGCAGCCAAGTGCCCGCAGATCCGCGCTGAGGCAGGGTAGAAAGGTTGGTTAGGCCAAGGTTCCCTGCAGCCGCTGGAAAGGAAAAGGAGGGCAAGAGCCTGCCTGGCCACCCAGTGCTAGGCCCTGAGCTTATGGCGGCACTCCGCGGCGATCTGCTGAGGTGGACAGGCTGCGCAGCAAGGAACAAAAGCGTGCCAAATTTGCTACCCAAAATGGTGTGTTTGCGCGCACGTGCCTGGAGCATCGTCAGGGCTTCGGGGAGCCTAGCGCTCCACGCGAGGGGATTACTGGCTGTCTAACGCTCCCCTCGTACTTACAGGCTGCCGCTCAGAGAGCCCCACCTCAGAGACCTGCCCAAAACAGCGTCCAGGCTGTTAGCGCTCCAGGGAGCCTGTCCGCGCGATGCGGAGGCAAACGGAGCAACGGGAGGCTAGATCTTGAAAAAAAAAAAACACTATCTGGAAACTTAAAAGGCTATAGATGTAAAGGAAAAATTTAAGGATCTACACTATGCTAAGGATTTGGGGTCCAGCTTGCTGCTCAAGGACTGGAGCCCCAAAAAGACATCCTGTAGGGTGACTGAGTTTTTTGAAACTGAGCCTCTGAGGCAACCAAGAGGCAGAGCTACAATCAATTTTAAAACTCAGTTCCTTGGGCAGCAAGCTGAAGTTAACCCGAGCTTGGATACTCCAAGCAGCACCTAGGAGAACTTTATTTGAGGGCTGGTTAAGCAGTATAGCACCCATTTTTGCTCCTCAAATTCCTTCCAAACAAAAATGCCTTTCTTTTCATATCCAATATTCAAGAGAACATGTAGAACATTTTGAACATTTCAAAAATCAAAAAGTAATTTTTGCAACAGGGAAAATTCATCATGCTTCCTATATACTGAAGCACTGAAAGCCAAGAGTAATATACCTCTTTATTTTGAATGAAGTTCTTCCTTTTTATTTCTGTTCAGAATCACATAACTAAAGATTGCAATATTTTAGCTTTCTGTATTTCCTACATTATTATTTTCATAGCACAATTAGTTTTTTTTGTTTTTGTTTTTGCTGTGTTGTTGTTTTTTTACAGTCCTTATTTAAAATCATTTGGATCCTTGCATTTTCAGTTTACTCTAATTGGCTAATTCTGCTTTCAAATAAGCAGAATTGGTCACATGTTTTATCTATACATAGAAGTTGCACTGTTTTATTTCAAATAACAGCTTCAAAAAAACCCCACCCTCTAAAGTATGTTATTTATGGCTCCTTAGAAAAAATATAGGAAATATTTGTAAAATTATAGTTTACCAAACCAAGATGTCAAGCTATTCCTAATTTCTCCTTCTTCAGAATATTAAGTAGTGTTTTTTGACTGATTATTGATTCAAGGGATTGAAGGAAAGAAAAAGAAAGGTCTCCATTCCAAGAATATCAATCAAGCAATCAAGGCAAAGGGTTATCTTGAATAAAGCTGTGTATTTGTGGACATTCAAATGGCAAAATATTTTTTGCAATTGTATTATGGAATAATCTGGCTTCTGTTCTGAAAATGACATAATCAAGCAACTCTGTGTTGGCAGCTTCTAGAAAACAAAACCAATGGAAATAAATATTTTAGATACTGTTTATGGTGCTGCATGAAAGAAGATGTTGACTGATATGCAGTATATACATGCATGGGTTCCAGCTTCCTGCCTCTTAATGTTTCTGTCTCTCCAATCTACTTCCTGGAACTTTCAGAATCAGAACAGCTGCAAGCAGGCCAGGTCTCCTATCAGACTTCCGGCATCTGTTGACCGGATAGTACAATTCCATGTTTTTGTTCTATGTCCCTTCATCATCAGCTGAGCTCTATACCTCCATGTGTACATCTTTCAAAGTTTCAAGCCACCTCCAATCTCACTGATTTTTTTCTGGGAACCTTGAATAGAATACATACCAAGTGGCAATCCGTCTGATTAATAAATAAGTAAACAATAAGCTAAATACATAGGACTTCTAGCTATATGTTAAGTCTCCATTCTGTTAATGGAGACTACAAACTTTGTCCAACAACATTCAAGGTATTAAAGCAGCTAAAAAGATGCACAAAGAGAAGCAGAGCAAATGCTCTAGCAATCCCTGGCTTCAAGATCCATTCATATAGGTTTTGCATTTCTGGGAAGCTTGCACAACAGTCACCTAATATACAAAACCTACAACATTTCTCAATAAGTGTATGTTCTTGCATTATTAGGACACTTAAATGGCATAACCCACAATACATTTATGACTCCAAAATCCAGGAGAATTATTTTAATGATATTAAGTACTGAAATAACTTTGTAATTTGGTCTTTTCCTAGAGCTCTCTCCTAGCAAATCAAGTTCACATCTACTTAGCTTTAGCAATGCTACCATATTGAGAGCTCCAATGCTATTTCCTTGGCCCTGCATTTCAGCTTTGTGACTGAATTTATGTATCTGTTTTTAAAAGAAGTACCTATGAATCTAAAGCATACAACTAATCTGTCATAAGACTTGGAATGGTGGAGAAAGAAGCTGGGCAGAAAATTCATAGGTCCTTGGCTGGGTGGGGTGCTTAAAATTTGCATCAGAATTCAAGAAAGTATTTAGTATTATCTTTAAAAAAATCCTATGTTCAACGGTCAGAATATATTTAAAAAATCCAGGTAAAAATAGACACTATATACAGATACAGCTGTTCACTTCAATGAGACTTTTTGTTTTCTGTGGATTTTAAAAGTTGCTGCAACTGCAATCTAGATTTCTGATCAATTAATTGTAGTTTGACTTATCTTCTTCCTTCTTAGTCTATAGCTTGGACAGCATTCAAGCAAAAGTACTTTCAACTCTTTAGTATTCAAGCTTCAATTAATTCCTAACAAAGTAAAGGGCTAGAGAAAGGACTGAAATATATTATGTACTGATTGCATGATGGAACTGCACTTCCAAATAAAACTGCTGTTATATAATTTTGCTGCCAATGCATAAAAGAATCTGGGATTCTTTGACCTCAGCATCTCAATGCTATGTTATAACATATATTTGATCCTCTCCATCAAACAGAAGCCAATCACTTCTTTCTGAGAGAGAATCTTTGAGACGTGAACTAATAAAAATTGTAACTATGATGTAATGATTCTTAAATTTATTTTTACTTTTTAAGAAAAGAAAAGTTTCCCATCAGGGCCGATTTCCCATTCAACTCCGTATAGCAGTGCTAATTACAAAGCTGCTGAAGCATCCTGACTATTTTGCTAACACACCCTCCAGCTGTCTCCTTTAAAAAATGCAGTAAAATCAGCTTGGATTTTACTTTTTTTTTGAGGGGGTGGTGGTTCAGAATTCTAAAGGCCTGAATTATAATCTTTTATGAATCCTATCGTTAGAACAGCCCAGGAACACCAGATGTTCAAGCAAAGCTGCCAACCAGCAGCTGGCTACAGCTTGCAGCACAGGGTTTTTTGTTATTGTTACTTCTAAAAAGCAAAATGATATAGATCTATACTTTAAACAAGCACACTGCCAGGCTTTATAACATCATACAAAGTGGTGAGGGTTGTTTCTTATCTAGGGGTTGGCAGAGGTAGAGAGAATCTTGAAACGGATCAACCTTTTTTTTCCTCGCTGGGCCCCTCCTTAAGGGCAGAGCAAAACCTGGGCTTTTGATGAGAGTGGGATACTCCTTTTTTTGAAGGCCTGTCCATACAAGCCAATGAAAATAAGCACAGCGCAAACCAATACTCTTCCTGTACCAGATTGGATAGACTAGAGTCAATAGATTTAAAGCTCTACTCCTGTTTTTAGAGTAACTTTTTAAAATCAAGTATTTTGGAATACATATTATCTATTTATGTGTGAGACGGGAGGGGACATAGACGATAGTGACTTAAGAGAATTAAAATTTATCTTTAAAATTCCTATTAACATTTATCCATGTAATTCGTATTCAAGAGATAAGTGGCCGTGTTCTGCCCAGGTACCTGGGTAATAACCAAAATGAGGTTTGGGAAGGGATTACTATGCAACTTGTTTTTGTTTGCTTCCTAAATTATCTGAATACTTGCTGTATAGACACTTCCTTCTGGCACACATATACATCTGCTATAGAGGATTATAAACTTGACAGAAGAGACTGGAGTCCAGGCAGGAGGATAGTCTACTACTGTCTTGCACCTGTTTGATTCTAATCTTATCTCAAAGGATAGAAAAGAAGATATATGAGCATTTCACTTTTTCTTCCTTACTGGATTTTACAGGCCTTTTTATTCCTATAAACTTAATTTATTGCGCTATATACCGTATTTTTCGGAGTATAAGTCGCACCTTTTTCCCTCAAAAGAGGCTGAAAATCTGTGTGCATCTTATACAGCGAATACAGCATTTTTTGCCTCCCAAAACTCTGCCCCCTTTCACCAAAATGGCCGTGCATAGCTTTTAGAAGGCTTTCAGAGCTCCTGGGGGCTGGGGAGGACAGAAATGAGCGAAAAAGATCCCGTCCCCCCCTGTCCCCAGCAGTACTCTACAAGTCTCCTAAAGGCTATTCATGCCTTTTTGGGGGGGAAAAACCCACAACCCAGGGCTGTTTTCGTGAAAAACGGGCCGCTTTTGGGAGGTTTGCAGAGTGCAAAAACTTTTTTTTTAAAAATTTCCTCCTCAAAACCTTGCTGCATCTTATACTCCGGTGCATATTATGCTCCGAAAAATACAATACTTCAAATCTACTTTTAGATTTCAGCCATGATTCATTTATTCTCTCCCCAATTCTTAATAGAACACAATGTTACATTGTTTTGTTTATGCTTAAATATGTTATTTCTCTATGGCTGGAACTTTTTATGCTTTGTTTCAAGCTGGTAATTGTCAAAAATCTGTCTGTCTGTCTTATCTACCTACCTTACCTACCTACCATTTTGCTTTTTCAACATCTGGATTGGATGCCTTAAATGCAAATCTACTTGGACCAATCCATGCCAGGTCATTTTTACTCAAAGAGAAATTTTCTGCTGTTAAGATAAACTATCTTTTATCTTAAGAAGTGACAGGTTCTTTCTTAACTGAAGCCATCTTATAATCACACAGGTAGGGTTTGACACCTCTAATGCAACCTGCCAAATTTCAGGTTGAAAAATGATTTTGTATTCAAGTCCTCTACTCAGGATTAAGAAAACGTGAAACATAATTAGAATCCCAGATAGATTTTGCATATGCCCATTCAATAACTGAAAGATTAAACTACCTCCAGCTATGTTTCAGCATAAATAGATATACTATTATTTATATAATTTGTAACAGCAAAGAGCTGAATTAATGCATTATTTCTAAAAGAGGGGAAATAACATTGCTATAATTTGGAGAAAGGGATACACAACATCCACAGACCTAAACTGCAAAATATCATTTAATGATATAATGTGAGACTAAGCACTGGAAGAAGTCACTTCCAGTGCCTGAACATCTATGTACCCAAGCTGCAGAACATGACTTTCCAAGGCTAAGAAAAATTAAAAGTAGATAAAAGAACAGCTATACAATATTTAACAAAATCAGAGGCAGCAATGAATAGACATTCTTTCCCATTGCTTTCCATGTGACACAACTAGAGGGAGATGGTTTTGTACTCCTCCCTAACAGTATAGGGTTGCCTATATTTAAAAAAATACAAAAACCCTGCGTGAGATATCTATGGAGTCCTTAGTAGTCTCTGAGACTGATTGTTTACAGATTTCATTACATAGAAATAATGAGAGAAAATCAAAACCATGAACAGCTTTGCTTTCTCTATAAAAATTATCACTAGAAAACACCTTTGCTTTTATTTTTCATGAAGTATTCACGGAATTTACCTGAAATTGTATCTTTGCAATCCCACTGAAACTCAACCCAGAACATAAGGTTGTAGAAATATTATATTAAATCTAATCTGAAGGAGTAACTCATTATATTGCAGTTGATACTGTTCAGTTTTTGCTTCACTAAACCAGAATAGAGAATAATATTCATTTTTCTTGTTTTGTTAGAAAATGAGGCTGGAAGGAACAATAATAAAAGTTAGAACATATTTATTCAGTACAATACACTAATTCCCTTAAAAGTCCGCTATTCTCTAAGTGGTTTAACTGAATATATGCTGTTTATTTATTATGACTTTTCTAAGCAAAGGTAGACAAGAAAATTTAATTAAGTTTGGGATTCCCAGATTTTTTGCCCGTTGACATAATTCCACAGTGAAGATATTTTTCCAAGCAATAAAAAGAACATTTTGGTATAATTTTTGGATCATATTATATAAGTTTTTGATTAAGCAGCTAAATTTGTTGGGAACTTACTGTCATGGTCTTTCTCTATAAAATTTCATATAACCTATTTAGTCAATTCCCTTTAAATGGTAGGAAAACATTTTTTCTTATGAATTCAACAGGAGGGCTGTAATAAAGGCAAGAAAGAAAGAGGGGCTTTATCAACCCCATAGGACTTATTGGGACACTTATTTTTATTGCTTATCAGACTAAAATGGAGGTGTAACTAGCTTATATTGATAAGCCACAAGGAAAACTAGTCCATTTTTTTTCAATGGCATTCCCCCAAACTAGTTCCAGCTGTATAATTACTGCTAATAGGTACACCAGGTTGGAGAAAGCTAATTTAGAAAATGGATTCCATTTTATTATTTTTTATAAAGATTTAGGGAGAAGGCTCCTCTTGATTAAACACCATACACTCAAAAAGACAATACTGTCAAACAGCTAAGTGCTTGCTAATTGTTTTGTTTCCACACTCCACATGCCAAAATTCTTGCATTTTTGTCTTGCTTCCCTCTCCTCTTCTTCTCATCTGGAACAAGGAACAAGAAACTGTCCAATTCATCTCGGTTGAAAGAAATAAACACATGGTGAGACCATCCAAATACAAATCTCCAATGATAAATTTCTATCGTCTTCCATTGGCAAAAAAAAAGAATAAAGTTATTAAAAAAACAGGTCAAATAAATTGTGTTTGAATTTTGTTGCATCTTTCAACATGACAGTTTATAGGGTTTAGAAAGCTTTATTTATGAAACAAATTTTGATTAATTATTATATCAAGGATAAATACTAGAAAAACAAAATATATTTAATTTTGGAAAATTATTATCAATCATGCACTCCAAAGAATTCCTAAAGCCTCTATCATAATAGATCTTACTGGCAGACATGTAAACAGGCCTCCATAGAGAACTCAGTTTACAGGTATAGACTTATCCTAAAATTATTTCAACATTGCGAAGGTACTGTTTTATTTGCTTTAATGAAAATCAACATGGTTTCAATTACAAAAAGCAACAGCAGTTTTTCGCTTGGAATTTGCACCATCAAGACTATGTCAGAGATAATGCAACGTGTCAGTTTCCAGATGTTGTTGAATCGTATCGCTCAACACTCCTTAACAATGTCTAAGCTAACTAAGGCTGCTAGGCATCATGACTGAACAACATCTGTAACTTACCTCTGGTTTAAAATGTGTAATTTCCACCCATTTTCTGAAAAGATTTCCTGGAAAGCATCTAAAATATAATGGACCAAAAATCCATTATTCAATCCCTTGTTACTAAAACATTAACTCACAATTAGCTAAAAGATGTGAATACAGAAAAAAGAATAGCAACCCACCTCCCGTGGCTTACTAGTCTGATGTCATAACCATATATTATGACATTATGTTTATAATTGTAAGTGCACTTTTCAGAAACTAAGGTTCTTTGAATTTACTGAGATTGACTTTTGTATATAGAATTACATTGCATAACACTCCAAGAAATAGCATTTTTATTGCATTATGTCCTTGTACCTCTTAAATAACCAGCATATTTTCTCTTGCTCTCTCTTTAACAGAAAAGTCCCCTATGTTCTTGTTTTCTCACACTAACAAAAACTGTCATTTATTTCTAAATGTACAAGGATTTTGTATTGTTTCTATGAGTTTCATAGATAAAATTAATGCTGCATATAGCATTGTGTAATTAGATTACCTAATCATATTATGAACAACTGCAAAAGCTTGTTCAACAGATTTCTTTTCATTATGGGATTGCTGACATAAACAATTGTGTAACTTTTTTGTATTAAACCTGCGTTCTCAATTCTTAAATCACAGATTTATCATTAAGTTGATATCACTGATCTTAAAACTCAGAAACAATAATCTTTCCTTTAGGTGTTCGTCTTAGGAAATGGTGGTCAGTCTGCTGAGTCATTGCTTTTTGTTTCATTTACATTATCTATTTTGTCATGTCCACAAAGAGAGTACAGAATGACAAAAAAGGCAACCTAGTTTAATGTCTCTTAACCAAGATAAGGGTCTGGTTCAGAATAGCCTTGCTTCTGCAATGCAACCACATTGAACCTCAAAAAGCCTACAACTACATGCTACTTGAAGTAGGTTCTGTATAAATTACTAAACACAGACACAAACTTTACTCCTCTTTGTCCACAGGTTAGGGACCCTGTCAAGATGCTCAGATTCATCACATTCAGCAATAAAATCAACTATATAAGATTGTATAAGAAGTTTAAACAGTAGGATATTAGATTAGGAGAAACCCAGGAATAAGGAAGTCTATAGAGATTTTCAGTCATTGAGGTCATGGTTGTCCCAAAGGTGCTTTTTTCAGGAGGCAACTGGACTTTCTTTTTTTTTCTTTGAAGACATTGAATGGTGTGGTAGTAGGAATGGAGTTCTAAAGAAAAAAATGCAACCAGGAGCACTACTCAGGTGACCCCAAGGACACAGATAAACCTCCAAGTGTTTCAAGGACCCTCTCAAGGGATGCAAATGACCAACTGTCTGCAAGGAATATAAATCCTTTCATTCCCCACTATCCTGTCAGAGCTGAAGCAGCTTCTTGGATGAGAAGCAAAATGTCTTAAAAGAAAAAAAACAAGGAAGTCTAGTTGCCTCCTGAAAAAGCACCTTTGGGACCAGGAATAAGGAGTTATCAGTTTAGTCAAGGTAACCACAGCTAAATATCTAGTTCTTCAAATTCAAGTACAGTATTACATAGTTAGCTTAAATAAACTATTCTTGTTATAAGGCAGGTAATTTGGTTAATAGCTTCAATCTCTATGGCTTTTATTTTTAATCTGCCACCATCTCCATATGCTAGCTGCATTCTTAGCTCAATTTAAATTATTGTTTTTTAAATTTTAAGAAAAATAAAGCAGGAGATAGGCAAGGAACTGATTAAGCATCTACCTTCGTATTATGCAAAAGAGGCCATTCTAAAGACACTTCTGCTCAGAAACATTTTTATCCAGCATACATAAAAGATTTTCTTTAGCATGACTTTGAAACTGGGATACTTCTCTTTGATTTCCCCCATTTAGAAATGGTGTTGATACATTTTTCCAATTTAGTTTTTTACATTGTACTGGTTTCTTTTTGTTAACAAATAATATTTTTATGTAACTTTATCTAATTTCCATGACAATTATAGAAAAATAGTGAATACAATGTAAAATTGATCTGTCCAAAAAAACAAAAACCCTGAGATGATATTCTGCAATTCTTTGTACAATCTATAGCACTAATTTCCAGAATCTTTTTTGTTACTGTAGAGGTACCATACCATAAAAAATAGGATGCCTTTTTTTGTCTTTGAAGGTAATAGAAAACTGATTGCACAATCCCATGCATCCATACATGATTTGACAAAACTGTTTTAAATTCATCAGTTCTGCTGTTTTTTTTACTTTTAGTTATCCAGAGCAACAATTATTCTTGATAATTGATTCTGAAACATTCTTGTACAATATTAATGTTTCATTTTATTTAATTTGTAAAGTAGCTAAAAATCAAGTTAAAAATACTTTAACATTTTATTCCTGAAATATTCTACTAGATCAAATTATATTTAAAGAAAAAATTATCCGGTTATTATTCTATTGTAGTATTTATAAATATTAAAATGAGGAGGAAAAAATAAAGATATGTTAACTATTAACATATGGACCCGAGGATTCAATGAATATTTCCTTGGAAATATTCCCATTGTATTGATTGCCCAGCATATATGCACAATATGAAACTTCAAAATAATTTATTTTCTAGGTAAGGAAGCACATACATGATAAGGAGGAAAATTCAAAATCAGTAATAATAGAAAGAGGGGATGGGAAATAAAGTAGCATCAAGCTTTGCCAATTATATCTTTCTTGAAAAAAATGGCTAACATGCAGAATCATGTACATGTTCATTTGGCAAACTACAGAAGAGGTCCTTCAGTAATAATATTCCCAAGCTAGTGACCCGGAAAATGAAATAAAAGGAAAAACTGTACTTCTGTGTATGGACGATTATCAAATAGACTAAACATACAATCGATCTCCATATCCATTCCTTTAATCATGATTAGTCCCATATTTAAGCTTACATTAACTTCTCCAGAGATTTGCCTTTCCATAACAGACATTTATTTCACAACAGCATTCACCTAAAAAAGGGAATTATCTTTTCTCTAATATGCAATAGTATGTTAAATTATAGTAATGATGACAAAGCTGGTTGGGAGATATTCATAAACAGTCCTGTGGCTTTTCCAACATTTCTGGGGTCATAATGGAGCCAGAGATCTTACTTCTTTTACCCTACACTGCCTGCAATTCAATCAACCTACCCCTGTTTATTCCCCCTATCCCAAGCCACAGGAAAACAGCTTTTTATGTCAGCGTATGGTATACCAGAACAAGAGAACAAAGGGATAGGCAGGCTGGTGCGCACGCACGCACGCATGCGCGCGCGCACACACACACACACACACACACACAGTCCTTTGTCTGGGAAAGGCCATCCCTTCCTGGCTCCCAGTGAGATGCAGAAACACAGTTTTTGCTGATCAGGCCATCCACTCAAGGTACAGTGAAATTCCTGGAAAATGTAATTTTGCTTTTTGTTCCCATCCATTCAACTAGCTCCTTATAGAAGCAAAAGAAATACCCCTACTTCCCAGTAAAACATGATCAATAATCTTGTGTGTGCAAAAGAGCATCTGACCTCATTCTTGTTTGCAAGGTCAGCAAAAAGAAACACATAGCAAGGGGGAGGAAGAACCTGAGGAAGCAAGTAGAGCAGATGAAAAATGTGTCTCCAGAAAGAGATTTAAAAATCAATTCACTAAATGGAAGCACCAAGGAAGCTATTCAAATTGAAAATTTTGAAAATAGTCTCAAACATTCTGGTTTCTTCAAAAAAATGGATTAATGGTATACTGTTTTAGGATGAGGAGCTGAGATAATTACAAATCACATCTCTACTTAAAAGCAACAGACTGCCCAAGCAGATTGGCTTGCCAGTATTTATTCCTACTTCAAAAAGAGAGCGAAAGAAGACAGTAATCCAAACCTTTACTTTCTGCCAACTGTTTCATCTGGATCTATCTACAATGCTGTGTTTTCAGTTTAGCCTCAGTGTCTGTACAGTGTATTACAAAAAGCTCTTTACTGCATATGCATGAACATTTACGTGGGTGTCAGGGAGAAAGCCAAGCAACAGAAGATTCTACATACAGTACAGAATCAAAGCCAAGACACTGATTATTCAAGCCACCAATTATTTGGAGTGGAGCCACCAATTCTTTGGTGGAGCATTTGTAATGTACATAATATTCTATTTTTAAGCAAGGCAGGCAAAAACGTATCATTTTGTAGATGTCTTCCTCCCATGCAAACTGAGATTTTTTAAAAGTGAATCTTTAATGTATCATGTACTTTTATATACTGTATATGACGACAACATACATTCCTCCAGTAATGTCACGTACCTGGCTAAGTCATTATCATCATAATGAAAAATTCCACAATTATTGTCTTCTCACAAAGTGTTAAGCTAGAAAATCTAGTTTACAAACCCCAATGATTGGATTTACAAAGCAGTTGGTTAAAATCAACCGAACCATATTATTTAGCATGAAATACAAATTCAACTTAAGAAATTAACAGGCAAGGAATTTTTTTAAAAAGATATGCTGTATTTTTCACACTATAAGACGCTTCGGACTATAAGACACACATTAGCTTTAGAGGAGGAAAACAGGGGGGGGGGGAGAATCCCAGCATCCATCCAATATTCATCTGGCTAGGGTCCTTGTAGCAAACAGCAAACAGCCTGCCTCCTCTGTGTATGCTGCCTCCACGGGAGAATGCTGGAGCCAGCTGATTGGTAGTTGGATTTGCCACCCGGAATACCACTGATCAGTTGTTGTAGGCAGCGGGGATCACCACTGCCTGTTCACCATTGATCACCCATTCACCACCGATCGCCACCACCTATCACAGCCAATTGCTGGTGGCGAACGGGCGGTGATAGTCGGCAA
This sequence comes from Thamnophis elegans, assembly GCF_009769535.1. NCBI lineage: Eukaryota > Metazoa > Chordata > Lepidosauria > Squamata > Natricidae > Thamnophis > Thamnophis elegans. Next base: position 22,932,701 of record NC_045550.1, read on the forward strand.
TACCCACCACCTACAACAGCTCATCAGTGGTATTCCGGGAGGCCAATCCAACCGCCAATCAGCTGCTTGGCAGTGAAGGCTGCAGAATTCCCCGCACCAACTCTCCCCCCCCCCCCCCAATATTCGCTCGATAAGACGCAAAGACATTTCCACCCAATTTAGTAGGGGACAGGGTGTCTTATAGTGCGAAAAATATGGTATTTCAGGTTTTGGGTTATGTGAATGAGAGATCCAAAATGATAAGAAACTATGTTAGTACCTCTATTAGACCTTTTCAATTTAGTTTTGCTACCATACCTATGGGTGGATCAAAGCATTTCAAACATTTGAAATAAAAAACTTATTTTTTAAAAAGTTTTTTGAAAAATTATATCAAACAGTTCTGTGATACAAAAATACCGACTCATTAAGGGTTATTTTAAATCTGTATATAGTTATTTACAACATGATAGAGTACAAAGTTATTTTCTATACATGGTAACTGAATGCTTATCTGGATCCCTGCTTGTTTTAACACTTGATTCTTATTCAAAATGGCATTTTTAGATCCTAGACAATCAAATCCTAGATTATCCTCATTGGTAATGATTGGTTTACTTGATTTGACAAAATATTTGTTTTACCCTTGGGATAATACAATAACAGACTTGATGGTTTTTGTTTCCAAGAAATGCCATGTGACTCCAATAAGTAAACCAGAGATCCTTAAACATGAATTAAGAACTCATATGTTCATAATCTAAACTTTTTCATGATACACAATAACCAAGATCATGGACTCTGATAACTGACTCTTAGATGAACATAACCAGCCATATAAGCCAGTTATAACAATGCAAGCAGATTCGGCTATCTTTTAATTAGACCAAATATTACAGAGATAGGGATAAAATATGTGCATTCTGTTTGTGCATAGAGCCATAGCTTTAATAAACATTTGTTATTAAATTATGAGGCAGAAACTCAAAAGATTCATAATGATACTAAAATAAAACCAAAAATTTCTTACAGAATGCTAAATTAAGCATTCTCCATATTTATCCTGCCCAGTATGTTATATCTACTATAGAAGTATGGTCTTTGTGGAAATGAATCTGAGTTTCAGGTATTTATTGGAATTTTCCAGTGCAGAATTAGGTTAGACTATGCATCCTTTTTGAAGATTATCAAGTGCAGATATCAACCATGTGCCTCTTCGGTTTAGCAAGATACAGTATATCACTAGCAGAACTTTGTCTTAAACACTGAAGAACTGGTGTATTTACTTTTTTGGAATGGGAGCTACACCTGGCTTTTCAGTGGCACGCTGTGGTTCCACCCATGCAAAAAGTGAGCAGAACTAAGATAAAAATCAAGTTCAATTATTAAGATTGCTGTTCAGGTATTTTATTATTTCCCTCTTCTGTCACGCTGAAGATTTAATTCAGCAGCCACTTTTTCAGCCCTTTAAAGCAGTGGTCTCCAACCTTGGCAACTTTAAGGCATGTGGACTTCAACTCCCAGAGTTCCTCAGCCAGCTCTGCTGGCTGAGGAACTCTGGGAGTTGAAGTCCACAAGCCTTAAAGTTGCCAAGGTTGGAGACCACTGCTTTAAAGGACACATCCATGGTTTTATGTAACTATTAACACATGTGAAGATGAGAGCCATGACTCATCCATCCTTGAGAAAAATTCCTCATGCTCCTACTTAGCTCTCTGTTAATGATAACATTTAGTCCACTGAAGATAGCTAATACTTGGTTCCAGGAGAATCTCTTCCTTACCACATAACTAAATCTAATGAGTACAATTATCATGTTGAATTTGGGAATAAACTAGGCCTGCACAATTTTAATTTGATAGACTAAGATTGGATTCCCATGCCCCAACAGGAAACAGGTTGGAAACAGAAGAGAAGATCGATCAAGGTCAAGGGAAAATTACTACTAGCTTGAAAGAATGAACTGTACGGTTTGTACTTATCTGAATGGTTGAAATGGAATAGTTTCAGTTGCAAAAGATCTGAGAAGCTATAGGAAGGGGTGTATTGTTTCTGCAGGCAGCATCCAATCTACTTTTGTCATCTAATCTGCTTCATACATGTTTGAACATACCATACATTTTGCAAAATGTCATTTAAGGAAGAATTCCAACAGTACAAACTGCTTTTTTAAACACCATTTTGGATTTTTTCTTTTTCCTTATATTATGGATTCTTCTATGAAAACCATGTGTTTGATCAATATGTGTCTGCTTCTAAGAAAATAGAGGACAGCAAAGTAATGGCCCTTGATAGATCAAGCCTAAACTGATGCAAACAACTGCAGGCACAAATTGCAGGTTAGAAATAGAATAGCTCAAGTTCCAAAATAGGTTTCTCACTCTGCTGTAATCTCCTTGTCTCAGAAAATTAATACCGCAATAAGGTAGGCTTGTAATCAAACAAGTCACAGAAAAAGATAGATGCAATCTAGATATAACATCCATATAATTGGCAGATGTCAACATCAGATGGTTTAGAAGGAGTATTTTTATATAACTGCATGGGAAGACTAGGCATTTAAAAACAGATTAGTGTTCAAAGTACTTCCCACACCTTTCCAGTAATCTTTATACCTTGATTTTGAAACTTCTGAAGACAGGAGGTTGAGGTTTAGTGTTTTACACCATCGATTGAGTTTATGGCTGGGCAGAAATTTGTATAATGACTTCCTGCTTCATACCATATGCTCTTAGTTTCTTCTATACCTCTGCGAAATCTTTTTGCATCTTTATATCTTTTTGTACCTGAGATAAGTATATTTTTTCCTTCAGATTACCATGAACCATACTGTTTTGGGCTGCTAGCAACTCTAGCACAGCATTGCTGTATTTGAAAGGATATATAAAAGTGTGTGAAAATGACTCTGGAAGAAGATTCAGTTGTCATTCTGAACATTTAACCGTTTACTTTCCCATCATTTATATGGAAAATACAGAAAAAGTGTGTGCTTTAAAGAAGGTTTAAGTGCTTAATAAATTAAATATTGTAAGATATTCAAAAATATCTAGACCCCCTCCTCCAATAAAATCTGGAAGATAATATACATGCTTCACTGGTTTTCCATTATTGTTTGGCCAACTAAGGCCCTTATTAATTTCCAAAAAGTTAGATGCAGCCCATAGCCCGACTCACTCGGCAGGTCACACGCTCGACCTCGTATTCCTCTTGGAGCAGTGGAGTTGTGATCTTGGTTTGAGGGGCAGTGAGATCTTACCCCTGTCATGGTCGGACCACTACCTACTGAGGCTTGACTTTTGGAGACCAAACCCCCACTGTAGGGAGGAGGAACCGATTAGGTGGTTCCACCCCAGGCGCCTTATGGACCCTTCGGGCTTTCAGACAGAGCTTGGCGTTGTTCCTGATACCCTCGCCCGCAGTCCGGCGGAGACTCTGGTAGCTGCCTGGAATTCAGCAGCGTCAGAGGCTCTTAACCGGATTGCGCCTTTACGGCCGATCCGAGGCAGTGGATCCAGGAGGGCCCCTTGGTTTACTGAGGAACTCCGGGAGATGAAGCGCTGAAAGAGACGCCTAGAGCAACAATGGAGATCCAGTAAGTCTGAGTCAGACCGAGAACGTTTAAGATCCAGCATCAGAGCCTACCTTCGGGCAATTAGGACGACAAAAAGAACGCATATTGCCTCTCTGATAGCTTCCGCTGAGTCGCACCCAGCCGCCTTGTTCAGGATAACACGTTCCCTCCTGAACAGGAGGGCTACGAGCGATCCTTTGCAAGGCAGAGCTGAGGAATACGTCCAATTCCTCGCGGATAAAGTTGCTCGGCTTCGGACGGACCTGGACTCCAATTGCACAGAGCCAGCCGAGGCACCAGGGGAGAATCTGGAGCGACATCTCTAGATTGATTTTCAAGCTGTTACCCCTGAGGAAGTGGACAAGGCCATGGGAGCTGCAAGTGCCTTCACATGTGTGCTGGACCCATGCCCCTCCTGGCTGGTTGTTAACAGCAGGGAGGTGACACGGGGCTGGATCCAGGCGGTTGTTATCGCCTCCCTTCGGGAGGGGTTCTTTCCCCCCGCTTTAAAAGCGGCGGTGGTGAGACCCCTTCTGAAGAAGCCATCTTTGGATCCAGCCGTTTTAAATAACTATTGTCCAGTCTCCAACCTCCCCTTTGTGGGGAAGGTTGTTGAGAAAGTGGTGGCCTTTCAGCTCCGGCGGTCCTTGGATGAAACCGATTATCTAGATCCCTTTCAGTCAGGATTTAGGCCTGGCTACAGCATGGAAACCGCCTTGGTCACGCTGACCGATGATCTCTGGAGAGCCAGGGATGGGGGTCATGCCTCCATCCTAGTGCTCCTTGACCTCTCAGCGGCCTTCGATACCATCGACCATGGTATCCTTCTGCGACGACTGCGGGAGGTGGGGGTGGGAGGCACTGTCCTACGGTGGTTCTCCTCCTACCTCTCGGACAGGTCGCAGTCGGTGTTGGTCAGAGGGCAGAGATCGTCCCCTAGGCCCCTGAATTATGGGGTGCCGCAAGGTTCGGTCCTGTCCCCCGTCCTGTTTAATATCTACATGAAGCCGCTGGGTGAGATCATTCGACGGCATGGGATAAAATACCATCAGTATGCGGACGAAACACAGCTGTATCTGTCCACCCCGTGCCAACTCAGTGAAGCGGTTGACGTGATGTGTCAGTGCCTCGAGGCTGTTAGGGTCTGGATGGGGGTTAACAAGCTTGCACTCAATCCGGATAAGACCGAGTGGCTGGTGTGTTTCCCTCCCACTAATTGGCCAAGTTTTCCATCTCTCAGGCTGGGGGGTCAAACAGTACACCCCTCAGACAGGGTTCGCAACTTGGGAGTCCTCCTGGACCCACAGCTGACTTTTGAACACCACTTGTCAGCTGTGACCAGGGGGGCATTTGCCCAGGTTCGCCTGGTGCACCAGTTGCGTCCATACCTGAACCGGGAGGCCCTCACAACAGTCACTCGTGCCCTTGTGACCTCAAGACTGGACTACTGCAACGTGCTCTTCATGGGGCAGCCCTTGAAAAGCATCCGGAGACTTCAGCTTGTCCAGAATGCAGCCGCGCGAGCGATTGTGGGTGCACCTCGGTTCACCCACGTTACACCTATCCTCCGCGAGCTGCACTGGCTGCCTATTGGTCTTCGGATACGCTTCAAGGCGCTAGTCATCACTTATAAAGCCCTTCATGGTATTGGACCTGGGTACTTGAGAGACCGCCTGCTGCCGATCACCTCCAATAGACCGATTAGATCCCACAGATTAGGCCTCCTCGTATTCCATCCGCTGGCCAATGCCGTCTGGCAACCACCCGGAGGAGGGCCTTCTCTGTGGCTGCTCCGGCCCTTTGGAACGAGCTCCCTGTGGAGATTCGAACCCTCACCACCCTCCAGGCCTTCCGCAAAGCCCTTAAAACCTGGCTATTCCGACAGGCCTGGGGCTAATGAGTCTTGTCCCCCCCTCGAATGGTATGGTTGTTGTGTGCTTTTAAACTATGGTATTGTTTTGTCTGTCTTTTTATTCCTTATTTGTACCCTCCCCTTTGACTTGAGTTGTGAGCCGCCCTGAGTTCCCTTCGGGGAAAAGGGCGGCATAGAAATATAATAAATTCAATTCAATTCAAATTCAATAGCCATCAAAAAGTTGCCCATCTTTATAACGAAGGAAAACTTAATTCTGAGTAACCAGCCTATGCTCTTACCAGCACAGCTCAGAGTTTACTTACAATAGAAAAAAAGAATTAGTAAAATGAAGATATTCGCTATAAGTAGTCCTCAACTTACAACAGTTCACTTAGTGACTTTTTGAAGTTACAACAGCACTGAAAAAAGTCTCATGGCCATTTTTCACACTTACAACCATTGCAGCATCCCCATGGTCACGTGATTTACATTCGAATGTTTGACAACTCACATTTATTATGGTTGCAGTGTCTCAGAATTTGTTGTGGGTTTAATGACTGGATTGTTACTGCTATCTGAGCAGAGAAGGACCATTGGCTTACCTGAAGGGTCCTTTTCTGTGCACTGCGGGAGAGTCCAAGCAAGGGTTAAATTCTGTCCTTCTGCCCAATGGACTGGAATGAAATTTCTGACCACGCCTCCTGGTCTCCCGATATCTTCAGTTTTTCAATGATGGCATGGTCCCAAAAGGTAAGTCAATGTCAATGTTCCATCCCTCCCAATAACGTCCACAGATGAAAATTAAGAACAAATCCGATGGAAGTGAGATAACCTCAGGGTGGGATTGGACTCTCTCAAGCGCACAAAAAAAGACCCTTCAGGTAAGCCAATGGTCATTTTCCTGTGCGCTGCAAAAAAACAAAGAGTAACAACCCAACCCTAATGCGTCTCAGAAACAACGGCCTGCAACACTCTCCTGCCAAAGGCAGCGTCTGCGGATGCAATTTGTCTAATTTGTAGTGTCTGACAAATAACGATGGGGACACCACTTTGCAGATCTCCTCGACAGATGCCTGTGTGGCCCAGGCCGCTGTCGTGGCCGCACTGTGTGTGAAATGTGCAGTCACTCAAGAAGGAATGGGCCTGTCCTGCTATTCGTAGGCAAGCCTTGATCCATCTCCCAATAGTAGATGAGGTGACCTTTCGACCCAACGAGGTCGGTTGAAAAGCGACAAACAAGGCCTCCGACCGGCGAAGGGGCCTTGCATCTGATGTACTTCTTGACTGCCCTCCGAACATCAAGGGAGTACCAACGACACTCCCTTGGGTGATTCAGGCATGGACAAAAGTCTGGAAGAACAACCTCTTGGGCACAGTGGAAATACGAATTAACCTTCGGTACGAAAGACGGATTGAGATGGAGGACAACCCTGTCTGAGTGGTTGGTACACAAATCGTCTCAGGCTGATAGGGCCGCAATTTCCAAAACCCTGCGGGCTGAAGAAATGGCAACAAGAAAGGCAGTTTTAAGAGTCAGGTGTCGTAAAGATGCATGACATAGTGGCTCAAAGGAGGGGTCAGTAAGCGCCCCGAGCACAGTGGCAAGATCCCAGGAAGGATAACGATGGACGACCTGGGGACTCAGGTTGCAGGCTCCACGGAGGAAGCTGCGTACTTCCGGGTGCCTGCTGAGCGGATGATGGTTGCCATATGAGAGCATTGTGGACAAAGCTGCTACTTGGCATCGTGTTAGCGGCTAGTCCTCTATCAAGGCCCTCCTGTAGAAACTCTAGAATTTGAGGAAGGGAAGCGGCTGTTGGTTGAAGATGATGTTTCGTGCACCAGCTAGCAAAGATGGTCCAGGTGGCGTCATAGATCCGTGTGGTGGAGACTCGTCTGGAGGCTTGGATGGTGTTGATTACCTTGGTAGAATAGTTGGCTCTCCTCAGGAGGTCCTTCTCAAGTGCCATATGGTTAGCTTGAGCCACTGGGGCTCCGGATGCGTAACCGCTCCCGGGCTGAGAGAGATCTACTCCTGAGGAATCCTCCAGGAATGTGCGATGGATAGGCAAGTCAGATAGGAAAACCAAGTCTGCCCGGGCCAGTATGGAGCCACCACAAGAACCTCTGCCTGCTCCTCCAGAATCTTCCTGATCAGTTTGGGAATGAGCTCCAGTAGTGGGAAGGCATAAAGTAGCCTTGGGGGCCAGGGGCATCGGAGGGCGTTGACCCCGTTCACCTGGGGACACTGGAACCTGGTGAAAAATCAGGGGAGTGGAGCGTTCTCTGCAGTGGCAAAGAGGTCGACCAGGTGATGACCGAACCTGAGATAATTGGTGAAAGAGGCGCGGATGGAGGTGCCACTCTCAGTTGTCTAGCCTGGTGTGGCTCAGCCAGTCCGCCTGCGTCATGAGGGACTGAGACCTAGTACCTCCTTGGCGATTTATGTGCGCCTTTGTTGCCACATTGTCGGTGAGGACAAGGACATGGTGATGCTGGATGTTGTGCTGGAACTTCCAAAGCGCTAGCCTGATCGCCCTCAGCTCCAACCAATTGATGTTGTGCGAGAGGTCACGAGCTGACCAATGTTCTTGAGCCACTGGGGTGCACAAGTGAGCTCCCCAGCCGAAGATGCTGGCGTCAGTTGTGACGGTCAGCCTGGGTGCTTTCTTGAAGTAAGTCCCTTTCAGGAGTGCTGGTGAAAGCCACCACCGGAGAAACCAAATGACTTTGGTGGGTAGACATACCTTGACCGGTGAATTGCTGGTCTTTGCTCTCTGCATCTGCAACCATTGCAGAACTCTCGTATGGAGCCTAGCCCAAGGAACAATCGAGACACACGAGATCATCTTCCCCAGCAATTGTGACCGGGTGACAATGCGAGTGCTGGGGGAGAGGTGGACCTTTTGGACCAGTTCTTGGAGACTTTCGACATGGTCTGGTGACAGGAAGACTTGGCAAGATGAAGTGTCTATCACGTCCCCAGGTGTAGAATCCTGGTGACTGGAGCCAGGTGGCTTTTTTCAAGGTTGCTGGTAAAGCCATAGTTCTGCAACATCCACATGGTGGTGCGTAGATCTCGCGTTGCTTGCCCCAGCGACGACGACTGAATTAAAATGTCATCTAGGTAACACTGTAGGTGGATCGGTCTTGATCTTACGTGGGTGGCGACTGCAGACAGGATCTTCGTAAACGTCCTTGGAGCTGACGACAGACCGAATGGGAGAGCCCTGTACTGAAAGTGGGACCCGGCATAAAATAATCTTAGGTAGCGCCTGTGCTCGAGTCTGATGGGGACATGAAAGTACGCCTCCTTCAAGTCTGTTGATGTTAGGAAGTCCCCTTGACGAATGCAGCCCAAGATGGATTGGAGGGACTGCATTTTGAACCTTTTGTAGGCCACATATTGGTTCAACTTCTTCAAATTTGGTATCGCTCGCCACCGCCCCGAGCTTTTGGGCACTAGGAGTAGAATGGAATAGAACCCCCTGCGTTCTTGCCCTGGGGGAACCGCTTCTGTGGCCCTGATCTCCTTGAGGTGATGGATCTCAGTCTCCATGAGATCCCTCTTGGTGGGACACCTGGGAGTCGGGCAACAAATGAAGTGGCGTGCGGGGGGGGAGGAACTCCAGGGTGAGGCTTATCCGAATCGTTTGGAGCACCCACACATCCGAGGTAATCTCCTCCCACCGGTCGGCAAAGAGTTGGCACCGCACCCCTATGGGAGGATTGGGATGGTGGTCACTTGTTCCGATAGAAGGGTTTGTTTCCAGACCCTCCCCGAAAAGGATGACGGGAGCAGGGCTGCTGACAGGCCCTGTCTTGAAATGGCTGTCGATCCTGATTGTGGTCCGTCCCCTGAGCATAGGAATGCTGAAAGGAGGAATTGCTGTTCGGAGGATCAGCTGGGCGGGAAGTCTGCCTGTGGGAAGAGGACGACGACCTGCAGTCCGGTTTCCTGGAAACTGAGGGCATCACCTTCCACTTACCCTTGTTCTCAACCAAAACTGAGTCAAGGGCCTCCACAAATAACTTATCCCCTTTAAAGGGGGCAGAAGCAATCTTCCACTTTAAAGGCATATCCGCGTTCCAGTGGCATAGCCATAAGAGCCTACAAGAGGTGACATTAGAGGCCATGGCGTGCAATTTTGTTTACGTCATGTCGCAGTCTGGCGTCCCCTGCCGGGAGCCTAGTGAGTAACTGGCAAAGCCAGGCAATCGTGGCCCTATTAAAGAATGAGGAGAAGGTGGCCGCCTTAATGGCCCAAGCTGCGGCTTGATGGGTCTTGTGGCAAGCCTGTTAAGCTCTTCTGTCCTCCGTCTTAAGTCCTTCTAGAAGGTCCGGTGGGAGCACTGAAGAGGAAGTGAGAGTCTGAACTAGAGGATCATTGGAAGGTAGCTTAAGCTCTTCCATGGAAGGATCCACTGAGTAAAGGCATTTGTCATTATCCCCCCCCCCAGGGGTGGCCAGGGTGCCAGGCTGGATCCACTGGCATTTGACCATGTCCTTAAAAGAGTTTGGGAGAAGGAACAATTTCCTGGGCGGGAACCTTCTCATTGAACAGACCTTTACTGTGATCAGTAGGACCAGCAGCTGCCTGATCCAGAGGCACCACCACCTCCACGTGAGTGGACACCTTGGCCGTGAACAGGATTGACTTGAATAAGGATGATTAAAACAATCCAGCAAAGGCTGGTTTATCTGGAATGGGGCTGGTTTATCTGGAATGGGGTTGGTTTATCTGGAATGGGGTTCTCATCATCCGATAAGTCATGACCCCCAACATCCTCATCGTCCCACACCGATTCAGCACTGGCCACCAATGGGGACAGAGATGTGGGGGACCTGAGGAAACTGGAGAGGTCTGAGGAATGGGAGGTGCTGGCTGTGGAACCTGTGGTTGCACCTCACACCTTTGGAGGCCCTTGAGAGATTGCTGTAGCAATGACCTCCTTCATTTCTGCTGAGAGGCCTGGGCCCAGGTCTTCTACTGGGCGGGTCCCCACCACAGTAGGCCTGAGATTGGAATCCCTGGTCAGAGGAACAGGAGAAGGGGAACCCTCCCTATCAGAAACCAGTCAAACTCAAATAGGTCAGCACCCCCCCAAGGAGGGGGAAGGAGACCTGGACCCCCCGGAGAGGGAAACCTCTCTGGAAAACCCCCCACTCTCAGAGAATGGAGGAGGGGGGGCATCAACTGGATCCTGACCAATAGGACTTCCTGGCTGATCTGGCTGGTGGACTTATGCCACTATCTGCCTTTGGGCCTTTGCAAATTCCTTCTCCAAGGCCTTCTGGCGCCTGGCTGCATCCTTTTCCTGCTTCTTGGAATAAGACCTACTGGCCTGGTCCCCCTAATGGCTTCCCTAGCAGTCCTGCCTGCATTTCTAAGATAGGGCTCTGTCAGATTAGAAGACTGGCCTGCCAGAAGGGGATCCACGGAGATCTCATCCGCCATGGTAGTAAATCAGTTGCTGTGTTCGTCAGGTAGAAGTCTGGCAAGTAGAAAGATTGCTGGTAATCCGCTGGGAAGCAGGGCAAGCATGCACCAAAAGGACACAAATAAACACTGCCGGGGGAGAGGATTGTGAAGAAATGCACCAGAGATCAAAAGGCTAGATATGGAGGGCGGCCGCGGCCAGAGAAACCTCCAAAATAGCCTATATTCTCACCGCCTTGAGAGAGTGCTTCGATCGCTGCCCTGCCTCTCTCAAGCCACCGCTGAGAAGACCCAGCAATTTGCGTCAGCGGCGGGAAACTTTGGCGCTCGAAAATGGCCACCGTAAGGGGGCGGCACAAGATGGCGGCACCCAGGGAAGCACCACATTGCCTTTGCTGCAAAGGGAATAGCCAGCTGTCACTCCAGTTCGAAAATTTGCCTCCTCTGAAGACTTCGGCGTCTTGCCACGCGGGTCACCTGACGGACTAAGCCTGGCGGTAGAGAGCCAGCCTGCTAGTGGCTCCCAGGACGGCTGGAGAGCTGAACCTCTCTGTTGTAATACAGAGAGGTGAACGAAATAATCAATGCTGGCTAGAAAGAAAAAAATCTAAGCAAAGGAAAATAAAGATAGGAAGGGAACCTAATGTTTATAAAAGAATACAGGTAATAAAATGAAGAAAGTCTCTGGAGAGACTATAAAAGACATCCTAATGGGCAAAGGATTGAATTGAAAAACTGAAGATACCGGGAGACCAGGAGGTGTGGTCAGAAATTTCCTTCCAGTCCATTGGGCAGAAGGACAGAATTTAACTCTTGCTTGGACTCTCCAAACAGCGCACAGGAAAATGGAAAGTCTGATAGATAACGCAGGCCTTTTGGGGATCACATGGTTTAGGAAGAAAATCCTCACATGCTTTATTTATATTTTTAACAAAGATTGAATAGTTTCTAGAATTAAAATAGGAAGAACAGTCTATTTTTCATGTTGTAGAAACCACCTTTGTGCTTATAAAATACAGTTGGTCTTCAACTTACTACAATTGAACCCAAAATTTATGTTGCTCAATGAGAAATTTGTTAAGTGAGTTTTGCCCCATTCTACAACTTTCACATTTGTTAAGTGAATCATTGCAGTTGTTAAATTAGTAACATGGTTTTTAAGTGAATCTGGTTTCCCTATTAATTTTGCTTGTCGGAAGGTTGCAAAAGGCAATCACATGAATCTCCCTAGACCATGTTTGTCATCTGAAACCACAGCAAAAGTAGAGATGTACCAAGGCATTCATAAATGCATACGTTTTATTTCTGGTTTTATCCTGATCCATATACAAGTACATTTTTAATTCAAAGCATTCTTCCTCATTCAATGCTGCGGAATGCTATTCAGCACAGAAATTACTCAGCTGACTAGACTAGTCTTTCTGGAAAACCACAGAAGAATCTTCAGCAATGCTCTCTCATGCATGTTTTTGGGAGGCCTTCCATTATCAAATCCCTACTTTTCTTATTCTGAAATCACTATTCATCCTAGTTGCATTTTCTGTGCCCTGAAGAAATAAGTTATCTTTAATTCTGTTAAACCAAAACATGGCTTTATAATGAAATTAGAGGCACTTGCAAAACAAAAAGTACTATGCAGCTAAGCGGATTTGAAATGCATTTAAAGAAAATAAAATAAAATCTCTTTTGTTGGAATACTTCGCCCCACAACTCAAAATCAGATCTGACAGATATCCCATACAGAATAATGTAGAAGACATATGATATGCATACTATATATTTCAAGGTAGTATAGAACTTGGGACCACATCTATTTGGAAATATATTTGTAATTAACAGAATAACAGAGTTGGAAGGGACCTTGGAAGTCTTCTAGTCCAACTCTCTGCTGAAGCAGGAAAATACCATTTCAGACAAATGGTTGTCCAATGTCTTCTTAAAAATCTTCAAAGTTGGAGCACTCACAACTTCTGGAGGCAAGTAGTTCCACTGATTAATTGTTCTAACTGTCAGAAATTTCTCCTTAGTTCTAGGCTGGTCTCTCCTTGATTAATTTTCATCCATTGCTTCTTGTCCTGCCTTCAGGTTCTTTGGCGAATACATTGATACTTCAATCAAAACATTTCCTTCTCTACATAGAAAACTAATAGGGACTCCTCAGAATGAAAATTTATCATACACGGAAATATTTTATACAACCTTTTATATAACAATTTTATATAATCTTTACTTATATAGGATGTATGTATGTGTGTATGTATATGTATGTAGTATGTATGTATGTATGTATGTATGCGCAGAGCTGATGTTTCTTGAATTGAAACTAACCCAGTTGCTTTTGTACTTTATTTACATAAGTAGGGGAACATCACATTTATTAGTACAGAATTCTGAGCAAATCTGAAAACGTATCTCCAGACCTAAATCCACAGCATGCATATGCATTTGCATATAGAGAGAATCCTGAGGGATGTTATATATCAAGCAGGAAGAATAAGTTAGGAAATACCAAGCTGGTTCAACAGAGAAAGGCCCTTGTTTTCCCACATAACATATCAGCCAGTAACCTACTTCAAACATGCAAAGTAGGTGGTAGGGGAGGGCAGGAGAGCTAGGAACACAAGGGCCCTGGGGAAGCAAGCAGCTTTTACTCTTTTTTATATCCAATCATAATTGTTTTCTCCTCCTTCCCTCCCTCCACCTCCTCTTCCTCTCTGTCATATCTCAATGGCACAAAACACACAGCACTTTTTTTTGCAAATGGTTCCAATGAGCATCATACTCATATGAGCAGGGACAGAAAATCAGGATATTTAAAACACACACACACACACACACACACGGAGGGAGGGAGGGAGGGAGAGAGAGAGAGAGGAGAGAGAGAACAGGACTCTAAGCAAAACAGAGCCAGCATATAAGAGAAAGCGAGGGAGAGAGGGGGGTGGATTCTACGCAAAACAGAGCCTTGGACACAGGAGATGAATGAGAGCCTTCAGAACAATGTAGACAATGCTAAAAGCACATCTTCTGCCCTTTTAATTAGCGGGAGGTCAGTGGGAATGTCAAGCTTTGCCATCGAGTTCCTCTTTTCAGAGGAGAAAATTAGACTTTTAAATGACGGTGCTTTAGGTCTTTTTTTCAATAGGATTCATATAGGAAAAAAGAATGGCTTACCATCCCTTTGCATGAAGTACAGCACCAAAATTTACCATTGCCAAAGGAATGTCCTGAGTCTTCCAAAACTGCATAGCTATAGAAGTCTAGACAGGGAACGGCACCAGTTATTTCAGAGAGAAGACCAAATGATCATCTTGTGAAATAGGATACAGCAAATTTTTGCCCTTCAATCAAGGTTCATGGTGGCAGTAACCAACTACTCTGTGCTTTGCTCTTCACTCAAGCATGGCTTGATGAGGATGGGCATCAATGAAAGCCAGAGTCTGCTCTCCATTCTCCCATCTAACCACAAGGTCACTGAGGGTACTTACTTTTATTCCCATATGCTTTTTTTTTGTCAGATGGTTAAAAGGAGAAGCAAACCAAAATTAACAGATATATTTCTTCAAGCTTGATATAAAAATACATCATGAGTCAACTTTGCAGGGATTGGGGGATATTTGTATTTCTTTCAATTATAAAAGACTGTATTCTGTGACTATGACTATGAAATAAATACAAATCTGGCTGCATCAATAACATTTTTGTAGCTCTCAAAACAAGAAATATTTTATAAACCAGAAATAAAAGGCAAACAAAAATGGCTAACTTATTATGAGATACTAGAATTTTGTGAAGAGGGATGCAAAATAAAATCTAGAGAAGAATTGGTGGCAGAGGGAAGCAGTTGCTAATGGTCTTTTTATTTACAATTATTGAAAATATTTAAAGTAGACAAAAAATGTGGTTTTGAAACAATGCAAGACTGAGTTTGAAAATGCGAATGATGGACATGTAATTGCTAAAATGTAGAAATTTTATTGAAATATGAAACAGAAATTGAACAAATAAAAAAATGCAAAGGTAATCCAGCAGTCCACTTTTGACTATAATCGGGATTGGAATTTTTATCACTATACAATGTAGTTATTAAATGGCTCATTACATAATTGGGCTTGATTTTACAACCATTTTTATCATGGTTAGTAAGTGAATCATATGATTGTTAAGTGACACAAACTATTGTTAAGAATTTCAGCTTCCTCAATTGACTGTCAAAAGGGGGCTAAGATTTTGGTTATAATATACATATGGAACAACAGGAAAATATGTGGTTGAAAGGGCTGAAAATTTGCATTACGTAATCTTAAAGACAATTTTTATAAAAGGATGTGCCATTGATATATGTCAGCAGGGAAAAGTGTCTACAACGTACAATATAAAAACACTTCAAATTCATGTTGGAAATGTGACCAAGTCGACAGATTTTATGTTTGGTGCATATGTAAAAATGCTAGAAAATGATACATTCAAATATATACCTGATTTAGAGGATTTTAAAGATTAATGTATAGTTGAGACCAAAGGCCAGTCTTTTGGGATTGATGGACATAATCATGGAACCATGTTTTTGTATGATAACTGCAATGAGATTATTGTCTGCACAAAACAGAAAGCTTCGACAATACTTACAATGGAGATGAACATTATGGAGCTTGCTGAGGTGGCAACTGACATCTTTGATTAGAGAAAAAAAACATCTACATTTATTGCTGATGGAAACCCCTTATGGACTTTTTGTGGAAAACAGAAAAAAAACCAGTCTTATGGGGTTTTTGATTAGACAGGATAGATTATAGAAAGGAGACATTTAACTTTAGAAAAAGAGATAAATTTATAATTGTACTTGTAACTGCTGTAGAAAAAAAAATCAGAAACCACGTCTTTTAATATCTTTTTTCTTTTTTTCTCTTTCTTGCACTTTTAGCTTTCCCTTTGATTTTTTTCTTACGGTACTTTCTTTATATTAGGTTGTATTTAATTTTTAACTTTTTTAAAAAAAATATTTTAAAAAGTCTTTGTGACAACTGCCCTATTTCATGCCTTCTACCCACACTAGTGTGGTCTGCTTGTTTCTGAAACTCCATGTGCTTGATCCTCATCTACAGCTTCCCTTCACAGCACATGTTTCACCTTGCCTATTTGCATGATGACCCAGAATAAAGCACATGGAGAGGTTTTGCAATCCCATAGATCGTACTACAAAAGTTGTGTGGGGAGAAGTGGGAAGAAAAATAATTCAACTTTTATGAACATACAAAACACTCCTTTTTTAAGCAAATGTAAGAATTCCCAAGATAACTTGTTACATTTCTTTAGGTGAGACCTTTACTCCTGGGCAACATTGAGGAGGTAATTGGATAATTAGATCTTAACCTCCAAAATTTCTATGAAACGTCCTTCCTTCTATCTTATACATTTAATTTTCTCACTGCTAATTTCCATAAAAACAGAAGCCCCAGCTCAAAAAAATGCATAGGCTGTCCAAATCAGTCAGAAAATCAGCAAGAGAGATGAGGAGGAGCAAAATGGCCCTTACAAACCATTAAAGAGCATTTTGGAAGCATGGCCAAGGTAGAGGGAAATGGAAATGGCTGCATAGACTAGGGAACTATGAACTATGGAAGTAGGAGGAAATTCAGGAAGCAGAAAGCCAAGGGACTAGAAGACCACAGCAGGCATTGCCACTTTCAGGGAAGAAAAAAAGGGGGAGGGGAGGGGGCTGCTGTAGAGAAGAAGGCCTGCAGCCTCCCATCACATTTAAAGTGATAGGCAGAGCAGGAAATGGAGCTGGAAAAACAGACAGCAACATGTTTTACAGGCCACCCAGAGACAGCTTGCCTGTGCAGAATTATAACTGTGATCTTATAAGCATTTTCACCCACAAAAAGAAAGATGAAGACAGAAGGCAGCTGGGGAAGAGAGGAAGAAAGGACGACTGTGTTAAATCATGCTTAGGCCATAATACCCTTTATGCTGAATGATTTTTAAACGACACTTCAGCACAGCTCCTGACGAAAGAAATCTTCAGAGCGACACTCTTAACCATTTTGTTTTCTCTCACATGCTGGTTCCTGCATGTGGCTTGGGTGGAGCTGTTGTAACTCTGCCTTTTTCAACACAAAAAAAGCATTGGGCCTCTTTGTGGCCAGGTAACAAAGTTCCTATCAGAATGTACTCTGGCACAAAGGCCATCTTCTGTCTCTCTTTCTCACACACACAACTGGCAAGGCAGTCAAATGGGAGAAGCATTTGATAAGAGCATGAAAAGCCAATTTGCAAGACATAAACTAACTGCTCCTTGCCTCCACAGGCAAAGCAAGCCAGACTAGGCCATACTGAGGGTTCAGGCAATCTCTCCTCCTGTCTCCTTTGTCCATTTGCTATGTTATATTTAGAATTCAATCCTGAAGATGCTCTAAGTATTCTTCCCTTATAAAAATCTATTTGCTTTGGACAAACTCTGTTCATTTTAAATGAACAGGAATAGCACCCCTTTTTCATTTATTCCTTAATTCATTCCAACAAACCCCTTATTCAATTGTAAGAGACAGGCTTTAATTTTATTGTTGTAGACTTCAGTTTTTCCAAAACTTTCCCCGTTATTCTTAGAATGCCTGCATTTTACTTCATAACATCTCCATGTTCCTGTTTAATTCATTTTCTTCCACTGCAATGAAAAAAAATGTTTTTTTTAAAGCCTAGTTCATGGGCATTAAGAAAACTGTGCAATCTATGTTAATGGTACAAAAGAGAAAGAGATATCCATGACTGCATATATGGACAGCATTTAAAAATTGTTAGAAAAGGAAGTTAGACAATGGCTGAGATGAAGAATATTCCAGGATATTAGGTAAGGAGACACGTGAAGGATTCCATGGGAAGACTAGTATTCTTTAATGAAGAACACTAGAAAAAAAAAACTTATTCAGAAACAGGAAGAGATGTAGACTACATCCATTACTGATGGATATTGATTGGATATGCCACCAAAATATGGATGGTATGCACACAAAATCTCTAAAAGTAGCAAGTTGCTGTTTCATTTCACTTATAGTTTAAAATTTAGCACTGCAGGAAAAAAAGATGGAGCGAGATATGCACTCATCAAAAGGACAAAATGTAAGTGCGGTATTTACACATACTTGACTCAATCGATATAAACAAAACAGTATAAAAAGACAAATGGGTGACCACTTATCTTGCCAACAGTTTACTGAGGCGGTCACATCCTTGGAAAACCTACGTGTAAATAAAACTATAAAGTTAACTTCAGTTAAACACATCCTCAGAACTTTGAATGATAAATGGTTCAGATAGGCTAAATACGTATATGTATGTTTAAAAAGACTAATGATAAATCATGTTAGCTTTCAAAATATTCTCCCATGAAAAGTGTTAAATTGAGCAGGACTAAGAGAAGCAAAAACTTTTTCCCAACAATAAACTAAACTCAACATGTAGTGGTTTTGTTCATTACTATACACTGAAGTCAAAATCAAGAATTGCCCAGCCCAAACAAGGACACAGAGTTCAGCTGATTTCCAGACAATGTCTGCTTATTCAGGGAAATACTACCAGACAATCTGGGATGACTTTTTACTAATTCATTTCATATGCAGACTGGCTATCCACCAGTAAATAAATACAGCTTGCCACATAATATGATGGAAGGTAATGAAGGACACAAGGTAAGTTTCTAGAAAAAGTTGGGTGTGGGCATAACTAAAAATTCCAGAAAATTGACTCATTATCAAAAAGCAAGCTCTGAATTGAACTGTTAGTGGGATTTACCAGTCTCAGTTCTTCAGTCATTTGCCAAACCTCTCCTAGATTTGAGGAAAAAGATTTCTGTTTGATTCAACATTCCTTCCTTTTCTCCCTCCTATCTATAAATAAAATGAATAGAGGGTAGAAGCCAATCCTATGAGTTTTTCAATAGTTCTGCCAGATCTTCCCTTCTTCCTATATAGGTGTGCAGAGCCAATAACAGATGAATTTGGCTTCTCCTCTTTACTCCCACCCAAATCTGCAAAAAGTAGAGGGGGGGGTTGATCTTTCTGTTCAAACCACTCTACTCAGAATATCTACCCTCATCCCAGCCACAAGATTAGTTCTCCAACTAGAAAATAATAAAAAAGCAATTTTATTAATGACTTATCACTCCCCCATTTTAGCAGCTAAATGATGAGTCATTTTGGCAACACTGTAATATACACAAGTTGTCTGTTTTATAGCCACTGCTGTTCATTTATTGTTAAATATTTATCCTACACAATGATGCTTGAAAGGAATCTGTGGACTTGTTTGTGCAGATTTTGAAGTAACTGGATCAGATCAAAAAGAGAAGACAGGGCCCAGCCAGCCTGTCTTTACATGCAGGTGTTGTCACACAGCTGTTCCTCAGTCCGACTTTTGCCACATACTCAAGATCACACCCTCCAACTCAGTATTAATCCAGAGTAAACACCACTCCCTGGTTTCAGCCTCATGATCACCAGTACAGATTACAACTTCATTTCATAGATAAACATGCATGAAGGGAAATGATGACATAGAGAAAAAGTCTATCAAAACCATTTTTAATGTTGCCAAAAGCTAGCTAAACTACTTTAGGTGATTTTATGACTGTAGTCCTATAAATCTTCATGATATTTTAATCTTTTGTACAACTTCCATGTATAGAACCCCCCACTCCAATGACCCCTGAAAATTCAGCATATCAGAAACCACTGAGATGTCAGGAATTAAAGCAACTACAGTCCAAAGTATATATGTTCATGGCCAGGCTGGCTAGAATGTAAAGGAATGCAGGCAAAAACATCTGAAGAATACAGAATATCAGATTGACTATCCCACCTTTACTGTATTTTCAAGGTACAAAATATTAATTTGAAGCTGTTTATGCTGTTCCAGTTACATCCCCCTGCTCCACCACTAAATGATGGCTTTTTGGGGAAAATATTTTGTTCCTTTTGGATGAATGTGAAGAACCCATCTCATATCTATCTTTATAGCAGGAAGTCAGTGTAGGAGAGGTTTGAGTTTATATGGTACAGTATTCCTTTCTAGGAAGTTGGTCACAAAGGAGGAAGGGAAGAAGAATGGTGATTTGACAACAAGTCTTACAAAATAAGATGACTGCAATGTAATAAAGTCTTTACTTCCAACCACTGGAAACAAAGCTGCTTAAAACCAGATTTCAGTACTGTACTTTCAACCTTTAGGTCCATTGGGCTTTTTGTGCATCCCATTTCTGAATAAGAGCAGAAAAGACAGTTGCGTCTGAGGAAATGATTCCTAGAGTGAACCAAAGAGTACTGTAATGGGCATTTTATTTTGAAAGTAAGGAAAATTGCTGAAAATTCTAGAGCTTCACTTGCTATACCACTGAGAAGAGTCTATCCTATAGAATTTTATATCTTCTAATATGCCTATACCAATCTCTAATAGCATAAAATGATCCACAACTTTAGATTTCCTGCTTTCTGAGATTTGCAGGGAAATAACATTTAAATAACTGTGTTTTTTTTCCAGGAAAGAAAAGGTATAATACTATCGCTACACCACCACCACCCATTTTATACCTTATTGTTTGAGTTACTAGTTACATTGAAAAGATACCTCCCCACCACACACATTCCCATTGCTTTATTCCTCCCTTCCCCTCCCCCAACATCCTGTGCAGTCTCAGGAGCCTGTTTTCCTTGACAAGATTTCTAAGGAGGTCTGAAAAGATAATGTCAGCTTTTGTTTACTTCTTCGTTTTCACATTTAAAATATGAGAACAGCACCAGGATAAATATATAGAGTGACCTGCAGTAAATCTAGTTAACAGCAATGGAAGAGCATATTCTGTAGGCCTTGCACACACAAAAAAGGCAAACGGCAAAAAAAAAACCTAAAGAACCACTTCTTGCTTTACCTTTATTTATTTATAATGAAAGATCACCTTTGGGTAGAATGGATCATTTTATTATTGTAAAAATGTACATTTGAGGAAACAGAGTCACATTTCTTATTGAAGATAAAACTGTTCTTAGAAGAATTAAGGAACAAAGCTACTAAAACAATAATGATCCTGCTGATGAGCAATCAAGAAAAATAAGAAAAAAGCTCTTGCTGCACTTTCAATTTCTACTTATCATTTAATGTCAATGGTCCCTCTTTGGCCTCAGATCAAAACAGGGACAAAGTAAACCATAGCTGACAGTAAACAAAGAACTGGGGAAGACTAGACAGCTAAGAAACTGGCCTTTACCTGAAGTAAGTACTAATTCATTGATGCTCTTTGACACAGCACCAAGCACTGAATTGGCTAAAGATATTTTGCTGCTAGGGCAAAATAAAACTTAGTAATTTAAGGAAAAGTTTTTATTTTGTTTTAAAAAAATGTAAAATAACCTCATCTATTCCACTTAAACTGAACATTGTGTGTCAACATCCACCACCTCAACTGAAAGCATTACACTATCTGGACAGGCAGCAGGATGGATTCTAGGCTGCCCACAATAAGGTACCACAGCAGAAGGGAAAGGGTGGGGACTGCTTCAACACCCCTCCTCAGCAATTCCCATCCACCTGAGAAAACTGGTTGGCTAATAATGAGGTTGCACCAGTTGTATTTTGCAGTCAAGAAGAAAGCTGCATTTAAGTATGAAGCAATGTTCCTACTTACCCTGATCTCATTGCGTCGGATCTCCACGTCACATACTGAGTGCCCTTGGTGTGCACCACTGTAGTAGCAACAGAACTGGCAAACAGCAACCTGTTCAGCTTCGCAATGATACAGTCGGTAAGCATTGTGCTGGGGGCAACTCCAAGCCCTGACGTCATCCGCCTCCACCAGGAGGTGCCCACGTGCTGTAGAGGGCTGTTGCAGGTGTGTCTGAACATGGGACTGACAGCATGGAGCTTCACACCTTAGACAGATCTTCTGTGCAGGCAGAGGTGGCCCACGGCGGCAGAAGACACAATGTAAGACTGAGGGAGTCTTTTCCAAATTAAGAGAGTTGAATTTCTCCACAATGTTGGTCAATTTTAAGTTCTTTTCAAGGTTGGGCTTCTGGTTGTAGGCCTGATTACACTCAGGACAACGCACTAGCCCCGACTCTTTGGCCCAAGCCTCTCCTATGCATCCCCTACAAAAATTGTGCTTACAAGGAAGTTGGACAGGTTCCACAAAGACATGCAGACAAATAGGACATATAAGCTCCTCTTCAAAACAGTTCTTCCAGTTTTCAGCCATGTCTCACCCAGATCAGAACTTTCCTTTTAATCTCTTTAAACAGTCAGTTTTTGGTCTACTAAAGCAGATGATGACGAGTTTCCACTTTTGCAACAGAAAGGCCACTAAGTTGCTAATGAACCAAAAAATTAAGAATGCAATTAATGTGGATCTCCTAAAATTTAAAGTAATATATTCCCAACAAGCCCATTTATTATTAAATATAATTAATAATCAGTACTAAAATTGCAGAATAGATACTTCTAAAGTTTGACACCAAACTTTCTTAATTCTTATAAGGTTTTTAATTCTGATTCTGAAAAGCAAAAGTAAAACTTACCGAGAATTGAAAAAACTCCATACAAAATCCAGAAGGAAGTCCAAATGCCATATAAACCTCCTATATTAAATTCTAATTACCACTTTTTGACCATTTAAGATCTGAAAGGAATTTGTATTCCTTGTGACTAAATTCAACCCTCCCTTTTCAATTATTTTTCCTCGGTAAGAAATTAGAATTTGCGTCTTTAATTGAATCATTAAAAAGCTGGATATAAATCCATACGCAAAGGGCAGGAGGAGCAGCTAGCTTTCTAATGCAGTTGAATGGTGCAAAAGGATTTTTTTCCTTGGCTTTGGGACAGTGCAATCGCAGTAGGAAGACGGTCAATCACTCAGATGAAATTCCAGCCTAGAGCCAAAAGGACCCTCCCATTCTTTGCTCTTTTTACAAATAGAAATGAGAAGAAAAATACTTTAAAAATGTCTACTCTGAAGAACAGCAATAATCAGAGACAAATTCAATGGAAAAACAACCTATTCTAATACTCTGTGGAATTCTTTTTTCAATATTGGCCTTGTTTCTAATCTTTCATAAGACTAAGGTGAAAACAATACTCCCAACTCCAAAATCCTCAGCCTTTTGGAGTGATGGTTTGCTCTCGCTGGAAGGAAAACAAGTATGCCTTGATCAAACTGAAAAGGAATTTCTCAACTGCTAATGAAAAGCCCAGACCCCGCCTCTTCCCCTTTGCTTCTCTGTTTTCCCTTCTGACATGAAAGCTATTTCTCCTTTTGGAACCAGCCTGCAAGGGGGTGGGAGAAGAGGAAGACAGACAGAGCTAGAAGGGAACTGCTGAAATGTACAATTCCAAGAGGACCTACTCAGTCCTCAGCCATTTTGAGTTGGTTTTATTTTTAATTTGTGGGATTTAGGGCAGAGAAATAGAAACAAACGTGCAAAAGAAAAGGGAGGGGAGCTGGTGAATGGCACCACCCTGCAAAGTGAGTCCCGATGGGGGAGAGAGAGAGAAAGGCATACAGGAGGAGAAGGAGAGAAGCGGAGTGTTCTAAATTGGGTTTATATAACTGCAGCTGCTGTCTTAGTTTTTATGATCAGATCAAAGAAACCCCTACATACTCCTTGCAATCATCTCCAGCCATCTTGAGTCTCTTCAGTCTCCCTTTTAAATAAAAATGTATTTTTTTAAAAAAAAAATCTATCTATACCTCTCTTCAGCACCTCTCTAGTCACAACAGAATGAGCTAGCAGACCAGCGGATGGGACCTGTGTCACATAAAAAAGAAACAACAGGAAACCCAGCCACGATTTCAGCCCTAACAGAAGGAAAATTAAACGGGGGGGAGGGGGCTACTATCACCACACTATCGCACACAACGAAGACAAGAAAGAATATGGGAATTCCGGAAGAGGAAAATAGGGTGGCAAATTAAAAAGCAGGTCCATTTATCGATTAAGATCCAGTACAGAAAGCCTACATGGATTTTCAAAAATCTTTTTCCCATTCAAGGCAGAGGAGTGATGAATCTAAGCTAAGAAGCTCTGCCTGCTTCGCAAAGATTTCCTCCCCCTTCACAGATACCAATTAAAACCTAACCACCTCCTTCACCTCTAAGATTTGCAATATAAAGCAGTTCCGAAGTAGGGAGTGGATGGCCCAATAAAACCAATTAAATGAAGTATGCTGAGCAGATCGAAAGGGTCGCTATCAAGGTGAAGGGGAGCAGGCGCCGGAAATGGGCAGAGATGATGCTGCTTCTTCTCCTCCGCTTCTCCCTGGATGGCGAAGGCGCCTTAAAGGATCGAGGTGAACGAGAGGAAGAACCGGAGTATGAAGAAACTCAAGGGCGGAAAGATGACTAAAGATCAAGGGCGCAACGCAGGATTTCCCCCCGCCGGCCTGGATTAAAGGAACAGGAGCTCAATGCGAGGCCAGCTTCTTAGTTACCCAGCGCCAGGGCCCCTTTAACGCGCGATTGTCAATCGATCGATCGATCAATCGGCTCCGATGAATAACAAGCGTGGAGCCTCCAGAAGCGCAAGGACAAAAAAGAGAGAGGAGGAAGGGGGGAAGGGAAGGAATCGCCGCGCAGTCCGGAGAAAGCCGCCGTCCTAGCTCGGGCCCTCTCCTAGATTCAATCCCTCCTTCTTGCCGGCTTTGCGCCCACCCTAGCCGCAATCAGCGACAGCCATTCGCTCCCCCAGCTCGGTAGACCTTCGACGGCGACGATGGCTGCTGGCGCTCCTGCTCCTGCTCCTGCCCCTTCTCCAGGGTTTCACGTGACCGCTACAATTTGATACATTAAACACAACGCGTCTGGCCTCTCTTAAAGGGGCAACGCCGGCTCCAGCTTTAGGTCGGGCCTTACAGGCCTCTCTCGCCTCGACTTTTCCCCGCCTTCCTACAATACTTACTGAGCGAGCGGGGACCGCTAGGAGGCCCGTTGCCGTGCCTGAGGAGAGCCAGCCATTGCTGAGCTCCCTTCTCTTCGCTTGCCTTTGCTGGTTGTCACGGTATGACTGAGTCATAGTGGGCTGCTCCCGCCAGCCTCAAAGGGAGGGGAAGAGAGTGGCTAGAGCCGCCAATGGAATAGGCGCAGGAGGCTTTCTTTCTTCCCGGTGCCGGCAGCAGGGCGTCCCAGCTGGGCTTATCCGGGGTGGCCGTTGCAAAATTCAGCGGATGGCACAGATAAAGGGAAGAGCTCGCTGGGGTCCCAGGGGCTTTGAGCCTGGGTTAGCGATGCCGGGGGTTGAAACGGGATGGCTTTGCTTGCCAATCGGGGGGTGGGGGGTGTTAGCCCTGCTGCTCGTGGCCTTTCCCAGCCTTTGAAAAGGAATAGGCTGTTGTATATCAACATGCCAAGACTCTAAGCTTTTTTTTTTCTGATCGAAGCATGGCTCGGTTTTGTACGCTGTTGGTGAATTACTAACTGCTAAAATTACCAGATGAACAAAGAAAAACGTCAGCTTACCTACAATATTAAAACTTGCTGCTGATGCCCCGTCCAGGAAGTCCTACAAACGGAGGAGTGCATTTGAAATTCAACACCGCTGTGCTATGGCCTCTGGTTCATAGAAGGCATCATCTTTTATGTTATTCCATCATTTAGCTTTGATGTATTGCCATCATTGCGCCAGATCCTGGCAGTACAATGATAGCATAGAAATCGTTGGATGTGGGAGAGGTTGGGGAAGTTAAAAAAAATCACTGGATTTCCGTGATTGGAGCTCATTTGTTATATAGTACAGATATGAAACTGAGTAGGAATCAAAAGAATGTGCCCTCTAGTAAAGGGACAGTTTGAAAGGAAAAGGTTATCACAATTCTTTACCTGAGGACATATTGTTCCCCTTGGAAGCTAACTTGGTTTCTGTGTTTTTTTGTGAAGATAAAGGATGGCTTTTCCTCATGCTGCATCATCATTATTCAGTGTCATATATTTTTCCATTGCTAAGACTTATTTGAGTGGAGAGCATAGTGGGTTACAGATGTTTTATTAAATTTAGCACAAATTTTTTTGGCTCGCCATCTGAAAATCCCTAAATGGCTTGTAAAGGTTGTAAATGAGAACGTCTCTGCCTGTAGGCTTAAAAGGGAGATACAGGTTTACGCAACACACTGAGTCACAATTATCTTAACTATGATTTATTAAATAAGATGCAATAACCTGGCTTTACAAAACAATCAAATCATAGTTTAGACATCACAATAAAGAATTAACCAAACCACATATAAGCAGCTTCTACATTCTTTTAGATTCTTACCTAAAGTTTTGGAAGCACTAATTCAGCAGATGATGAATCTGGATCTAAGCACAACTGAAGTTTTGCTGCTGCTGCTGCTGCTGCTTTTCTCCCAGCTGGCCTCAGTAGATGCACTGGAGCTTGGTTAACTGCTGCTTGATACTAGCTCTGATGAAGGTTGATATAAGCTGTGTTGTCATATAGCAGCAAAAAAGCATATCTGTTTGCATGTTTTCATATGTTAAGTGATATTTAGTACTTGATTCCTTGTATCTAGCTATTCCGGATCTAGAAAACAAAGCAGAAGGATTTGGAAATAAAGCCTGAATTTTGCCATTTTTCTCCTCTAACTGGTTAACTATGCTGTTGTGTGCTGTGTGACATTTCCTATTGGATGTTCCAGCAT
Source organism: Thamnophis elegans (assembly GCF_009769535.1). Taxonomy (NCBI): domain Eukaryota; kingdom Metazoa; phylum Chordata; class Lepidosauria; order Squamata; family Natricidae; genus Thamnophis; species Thamnophis elegans. Next base: position 22,959,222 of record NC_045550.1, read on the forward strand.
TACTTTATTTAGAGTGGTTTCAGCATGCATTCAGAACCAATACAGTTCATAACACTTCAGAATTAGAAGAGGCTTTTGCTGTTTCGGGAAAAGGCCTACATATTCCCAAGTAATGACATGCCTGACAGATTTTGTCAGCACTTGCATGTACTCCCCCTGTGAGTGTATTGAGCATTTACATTTGGCCACAGGGAGGAGTAGAATTTTCCTCACTATGAGAGGCACAGTTCTCAGTTACAATTTCTGGATGACATGCAGAAGTATTCTAAATATGCTTCATTCACTGGTAGCAGCTGCATTTACAGCTTACTTATACTTAAATATTGCAGTTTTCCACCTGTGTGGATGTAGGGTAAGTGAAGCAAATACGTTTTCTCTGAAGAAGGAAAAAGAGACAAACACTATTAACAGTGCACAGCTATTACAAATATCCAATTATATTTTGAATGACTACATTGTTATTCTTTTAGAACAACTTTTTCTGTAATAGTTGACATTACTGTTAGATTTTGAAAAACAGAATACGCTCAGTGATCTTTCAATTTTGCAGGGTTTTGTTTTGGTGTAATTAATGGATTGGATTATTTGAAGGGAATATTAACTACAAATAACTTGCTAACTAGAAATCCACCTGATTTTTGCTACCATCCCTTTGCTACCAACTGTTCTTACAGGAAGAAGAAATAAAATAAAATTAATATTAAAAGCTATGGTCTTTAGATCCTTAATCCAGTTCTATAAAAATCAAATTATTACAGCAACATTTTCTACTTTGAATGTTAAAAAATATTCAGAACAGATTTTTTTATGCTACCTACTGGTATTCTGTTATTCTGAAGATTGGTGAATTCCCCTGATTGGGTTTTTTGGGGGGGGAAGTGAATACCGGTAAGTGGTAAATCAGTTATCAGAACCTTCCTGCCAATATTATCTGCAGCAGCTTTTCTATACCATCTAAATCCTGGAAAATATGCAAGGTGGAAAATATTTTTCTAAAGCATAAAGTAATTTTAAAATTATTGAAAACTTTCCTGTTTATGTTAATGGAATAGGAATGGAATAGCATTGCATTATTACATGTAATATATAGTACCAGCAAGAAACATAATCAAGATTAAATAAGATTTTAATTTAAAGAATAAAATTAAGCAGTCTAGTTGTAAATGAAGTGAATTAGAATGAGTAAAATATGTTTGCTATAACATATTAAATATCTGAAATTAGAGCTTAGTTGCAGAAAGCTTATGCAACCACAAATGTGTCAATTAATCCTCAAGGTGCCAGAGAACTCCTGGGTTGTTTTAAATTTCATATAGGGTTCTATAGCGTGCCATAGCAATGCAAGAAATATTCTGTACTCCCTTTTTCCTGGATTGTCAAGATTGGTTGCTAGCATTTATGCTGTATCCCCATACTGGTGTGTTTTCCTCCCACAAATTATAATTGAAATATTTCCCCTATTTTGTCTGAATACAGGTAGTCCTCGAGTTACAACCACAATTGAGCCCAAAATTTATATTGCTAAGTGAAACATTTGTTAAATGAGATCTGCCCTATTTTATGACTTTTCTTGCCACAGTTGTTAAGTGAATCATTTCATTTGTTAAGTTAGTAACATGGTTGTTAAGTGAATCTGGATTCCCTATTGACTTTTGCTTGTCAGAAGGTCACAAAAGCTGATCACATGACCTCAGGATATTGCAACCGTCATAATTATGAACCACTTGTCAAGCATCTAAATTTTAATCATGACCATTGGGGATGCTGCCCAAAAAAGAAAGAAAAATGGCCATGTCAGTTTTTTTCACTGCTGCTGTAACTTTGGACAGTCACTAAATATTGTAAGTCAAGGACTATCTATATTTAGAACTTCAAACAATATTCCTCTGAATGTAGTAAAAAAAAATTGGTCTGTAAAAGATTAAAAATCAGCTAGTTGCATGGGGTTTAGTATTGTTAATATGCTGGTGATCTCTACTCTATGCCAGGCATGTGATGCTGTTCAAGTGCCTGCTCAGTAGACTAAGGGCTTGGATGGGAAGAAATTGGCTATGACTCAATTCTAGCAAGCCAGAGTGGTTGTAGGTTTTTGATCGTCTGAGTTCAGGAGATATGACACTTTGATACGGAAAAGATAGCACTTTGATACCGGAAAAGATAGCACTCCCCCAGAAAGAAATGATATGTACTTTTGAGATTCTCCTGCTGGAAAAACCAGTGAGAAGTGTAATACTAGTAATCATCACCATCTTGTAGGCCAATTGCACCCAATCCTGAACTTCATTGAATTATTGCAATGCACTCTACAGGAAACTGCCCTTGAAGGTCCATCTGGAAGCTGTAACTGTTCCATATTGCAGTGGTGCCTGTAGTTTTGGATACTCCTTTGTTCACCCATATTACATTACTATTGCATGAGTTGCACTGTCTCCCAGTTGTTTCCAGGTGCAATTCAAGGTGCTAGTTATCACCTTTAAAGCCCTGGATGATGCAGCTTACTTGCGGAACAGTCTCTTCCACTAGGTCAAAGGGGTGAGGGGCATGCTTCAGGTCCCCTTCCTAAAATATTATCCTTGGAGGCTTGCTTTCTCTGTAGACATTTTGATTATTTGGAATAGTCTCCTGAGATTTAGGAGGCCCCTACATTAGACAAGAATGGAGCTGACTTGTTTACAATACAAGTAGTTTGGCACCTGGAGGAAAGAGTTTGATTTGTCGTTTTTATATTGTTTTTACTGTAAGGCACCTCGGATCTCTGCGTGAGATTGGCAGAACAGGAAAATGATACAGAGAGCCAAAGTGTACAAGAGGACAATTGAGAATTGGAGAGATGGTATTAGAAAGAATGAGTTCAATAAAGATGCTAAGAACAACAGAGACAGCTTCTGATATATTCAAAACAAAACACTAACAGTAACCAGCTGGGCACGCAACTGCCCCCCCTTGTTAATCAACATAGCGTCCTGGTCTTCTAACACAGATGCTAATCTAGGTCAAGGGACCATGCTGCCATGGAAAGTGTTTGAAAGTCAGGCCTGATGAAAACAAAAAGAGAGAAAACACTCTCTACCAGCAGAGTGGGCATAGGACACAATTTGGTAACGTCCCTTACTTCTCATTTTTCTGAAATTTGTGTATGCTGTTTTTGCAGTATTAGATCTAGTTTATCATTAAAGAAAATAGATTTCACATCATTATTTGGCTTTGCATTGGTGTAAAAAGACCAGCCCATGAAATAAAGTAAGAAAAAGAGCAAAATCTAATTTGATGGAACATCATCTCAGAACAAGGAAGGTGAAGATACTATGAAATTAAAGTGCTTTTCTGTTTATAGAAATACATACCTTGTTTCCTCGAAAATAAGACAGGGTCTTATTTTCTTTTGACCCCTGAAATAAGCACTTGGCCTTATTTTTGGGGAGGTCTTATTATTTTTGAGGTGTAGGAGGCAGTGGGTGTGGTCACCTCATGGCTGCTGCTGTGTTGCAATATTTTCGGGGAGGGCTTATTTTAGTGCATGCCCTCAAAAGTCCAATTGGGCTTATTATCCGGGGTGGGCTTATTTTCAGCAAAACAGTACAAATATCAATTTCAAAGGTTGCCCTAAAATCTTGTTTCTGCTTTGTATCCTACACTCATACCGGTAGTACTAAAAAAAAGATGAATGCTCCAATTTTCTTCATTAGACACAATATCTCATTTTTTCTGCATTTTCATATGGTTTCACAGAATAGAATATTAGTTAAACAAATAAAAAGACTTTAGGTTCATCATGCCAAAGGAATCTCTGGGTTTAAGGAATCATTTCAATATTTTTGCAGAGCTACTAATGGGAACAGCTAAAACCTCCTAAGATGCATTATGTTACACTTTATTATTTCAACTTATGCACCTACCCAACATGACTCTGGCTGACTTACAATAAATTAAAAAACAATATAAAAATGTCAGAAAGTATACAATGATATAACAAAAATAAAACCATATAAAAAACCCCAAACACAAAATTCATAGCTGAAATAGTTGAGGCCCTAGTTTGCTGCAAGAAGTTAATTTATCTGTGTCAGTGTTAGGAAAGTAAGTTACTAATTCACAGGTATTTAACTGGGTCATGATCCCAATTGGAATGTCTTGAAAATATAAACCCTGTTGTTGTTTTTTTTAAAGCTTTATTTGGATGAACAGACTTATTAAAATGTGCATGAATGAATGAACTGTGATTACTCATTGAAGTTTACTGTCTTCTTCATCAGGTGATGTGCTGACAGCTGATATTGGCACAACTGCAGACTGCCTAAACCTGTTTCCCACCTGAAAATTGCCCTAAAGACAGTCCAGGTAGAATTGCTGTGATGTCACAAAATGACATACTAACAAATGCTACAGAACTTCTGAAGTGCAGCTGTTTGGAGAAGAAAGTGATCTGGGTATATCTAATTGGAAAGTCCCAATTATTTTATAAATTATTCATCCCTTTCTTATGATCATAGTCATTTACAACAGTCATTTAATTGAACGTGCCCTTTTCAAATTAGCCAGATATTTTTCTTCGCTTTTTAATTTGTAAGCTTTGTATCTCACTTTTTTATTCAGGATATCAAGATGATGTTAAAATACTCCCTCTTTCTATTTTTCCCAACACCTATACCTCTGTGAGTTAGACTGGGTTAACAGAGACTGAATGGCTTAAAGTCACCCACCAACCTTTTGTGACTGAAGGTGAATCTGAGTTTCCTTGGTGCTTGTCCAACACCTTAATCTCTTCACTACAGTGGGTCTCTAATGCTGTGTCAGTTAACAGCTTTTGCAATCGATAGATTCTACATGTGGCCACAATGTCATATTCAAGAGATTTAGGGTAGTGATTGCTGTAGAATATTTCACTAAGTCTTCCTGGTCACATCAAGCCCTGCTATATGAGAGCAAGTACATGGTCCTAAGTAAAGCTAATTGAACTTCATGTACAGTATTAGGATTTTTGTTTTATTTTAAGATTGTAAAATTGTTTCATTGCATGATCATATTTAACAAACAAGTTTTGCTGGCTTCAAACTTCTTGACCATAGAACCGCAACCTAAGGTGATTCTTTCCCTTTTAAGTCATTTTCAGGAAAGTATCAAAATCATCCTGAACTAACTTCTAAGCAATTAGGCAAACTCTTCAAAATCTAGGAATTGTCTAGGTACAGGGCAGAGTTAAATAAGTTCCAAATGAATCCCATCTTACTGAGACATAAAAAGTTTCCTTGCTTATAAAGCTACTGTAAGCAATGTTTTGCTAGGAGAAAATGGATCAGTTTTGACTCTGAATATAATATGAAAAATATTTGATAAGTGTTATGCAGGTAGGATATATTACCTTCATCAACAAAAAATGGGAAAATATCATTTTTATTTATGTTTCCACAAACATGAAGAGATCAGTTTTAAGAGAGTGAAGAACGATGTTGAAAAACCTTCTACTGGTGGGAAAGTGGAAATGGGAGAGAAAAATAGGATGGAATTATATAAATAAAATGTGCACTAGCAAGATTGACTTATTTGTATCTTCATACACTTTCCTAGAAATAAATAAAACTGTGCCTTTGTGGCTTAGTCTCAAGAAGAGAGCCCTAGACTATAACTGTCATCCCGGAAACTCACAGGCTGAACCAGAGCAAAAGCTCCTAAGCAACTGGTTTTTAAGTTCTGCCAGTGATTGAGGAAGTAATACAATGCTTAAAAGCTTATGAACCTATTTTTCTCAATAAATAAATGAACAAGGATAATGTTTTGGATGCATTTGTTTAATTGGGTTGTCTATCTACTTTTGGGAAGTGTGGAGAACAGATCATGTCTTTTAGGTCATCTGTATGCAGAAATATTGAAAATTCAGAAGGTTGTACAAATGCTTACATACCCCTGCATATATTAATCTAAAGCATATCCAATGATGCTATAGATTTGCTATAGATTTACCAGTTCTCATGGAAAACCTTCAGAATTTCTAGCCATTATTGTATCCATATAGTTTAGTCATGCCTGATGAATATCTGCAATGGCTGCCATAGTTGCAGTTTGGGTTTTTATCCTCCTGAAAGCCTTCATCCTGGGGAATGTGGACCTTCAAAATGTCAAATCATTTGGTGCACATCTTCACAGTGTTAAGAATGACAGGGCTCCTAGTTGCTCGCACAATAGTGATGTTCTATCTATACAGTTCCTCAAGACACTTTTGGGCTCCTGCTTAAATAAATTCTGCGTCTCTTTTTAGCGTGCGTGATAGCCAAACACCGAAAAAAACATCAGACTTGCTTTGGCACATCTTGTTCCACTTTGTTGGTGTCTTTGTAATTCAAATGCACATTTCCCTGGGATTGCTCAGCATCTGTGTGATCCAGCCTCTTTAAGGAGGCACTAGCAAGCATGATGTTTATGATTTCTCAGTGTCCCATGTTAGGATTGGTGATGTGAGTATTTTAAAGGTACCATTAGCCCTAGGACAAATGTGGCAAAGTCAAAAGAAATTAAAAGGCTAATAGATTCTTGATCCAGTCCATATTATTTACTTTTTCAGGTATGTGTGTGTTATTTTTTCTTCTATTTTTTCTTTATTTAAAAAATACAAAACTCATTTTTTTAAACAAATGAACAAAGAAAGAAAAAACACAAAACAAGCTATTTAAAAAGTGCATTAAAATGAAACAAACAAACACATATACACATATTATCCCACCTAATGGTAGTTGAATACTACTTAATACATTACTATAATATTGGTTCCCACTCCTTGCAGAAACAGGCCTCCCCAAACTTTGTGTGTGTGTTTAAACAATATTCTGTTTGATCTGGAATGACAGTTCTGATAAATAAACATGTGGACTCCCAAAGCCAGTCATCCTGCCCACTGCATTGGAATGGGCTTAGGGAAGATTGTTCTACCAAATACCAAATTCTGTTTCAGTCCCACTTAGCAACGCTTTGCCGTGCCTATTCCTTTAGGGAACAAGAGATGGAATGTGTGCAGCAGAGGAGGAGCAAAAGTATAAGATGATGTATTATGCATGGCCCATTGCACAACACATCTATTTCTAATTCTGACATGTTGGCAGGTATGGTTTAATTATGCATTATGTTCAGAAGTACTTCCTTTCATTAGTCCTGAATCTCCCCACATTTCATTTGTGAGAAAAGAAAAAAGAAAAACTTCCCTTTACATATTATACCTACCTTTGCCAATATGAATTAGAAAAGGAGTAGAGGGGGAATTCAGAGATAGTTGAAGAGTTTGGTTCAGTTGAGTGTGAACTTATACAAAGTTTATCATGCTCCTCTAATTAATTCACTCATCTTCATATGCTGGCAGCAGACTATCCAGGATGACTGGGATGTCACATGGAAGTCATGTTCCTCATCCTTCTAGTTTTTGCAATGGGAACTTAGGGGCTGTTACTTCACTCCCAATTGCCTATGCTTTTTTCCCTTTGAGTGAGATTTTTTTTTAAAAAAAAAAACCCTTCATTTATACAGTCAGGAATGACACTACTATAGACAGATTCTGGGGAACCTTATATATTTTGGTCCTTCTAGCTCTTTCCCTGCTTGTGGCTGTAAAAGAGAGAGATGATCAGAACAGCCACATATGGGGACAAGGTTTTTGCTATTTTTGCAAATTAATAGAATAGACAATTAACCCCCAGAGAAGCATTTTTCTCAACAACAATGAGTAAGCTGATTTAGAGAAATTAGTTTTGTGCTTACCAAGACTAGAACTGTTTGGGAGTAAATCTAAGGTGCTCTGGACTAAATTGATGGGTAATCCCTTAATGGTTGATTTAAAATATAATGCAAATAGGGCCATAGTGTAGTCAATTGTGCTGAATTCTATCTTAGACATCATCCAAGGCCAGATTGGATAATTGCATACAATTCCCTCTAGCATGAAATGTACCAGATATTTCTTTATGCTGCTTAAGTTAATCAGCGGATGAAGTAATATTTGACAAAGCAAACAAAGTGAAGCAAAAGGAACAGACTCTCTTTGTACACCTTCCAGTTCATAGGTCAGGCCTGTAAGCAGGAACAAATTGCTACACCAACTACAAAAGGCATACATCACAGCAACATTTATTACTTCAGAATCAAAGGAGATGCCAGCGTTACCATTTATAGCTTATAGATTTATTATCCTCATCTTATTGACGTCAAGATGAATTGGGTGTATGAGTGAGCATGGGCAATCTTAGGAGTTCCAGTAGTTGAGGTTGAAACATATTACATTATATATAATTATGTACAATGGGGAAAAATAGCAAATACATTTGAATATACAAGATGAATCCCATCTAAATTTATACCAAACCCCAAGTTTCTTTGTCAAATGACATCCTTGTTCTTCTGAATAGTAATATAAAATAAATATTTAAACATTTCCACCACTACTGAAGAAGATGATAAACCTTATGAAGGTAGATTGTCCAATAAAGGAGTATATTTGTAGCAAAGGTCGAAATGAGGCGTCTTTGGTGCTCTCTGAGTTTGTTTGCTTTCTTGCAGATGTTTCATTACCCAATCTAGATAATATAATAGATGCTAAACTCTTCCAGCCATTTTTACTGGGAAGAAGTATACACATAATAAGATGTTTGACTAATATTGCACTTCCTTGTTTTGAGATGTGTTCTAAATATATCAATTTCTTAACAACATCAGGCAAGACTTAAATTCATATCTCAGAAAACCTGTTTGTTCTTGTGGATGCAGCTTTTCCTTTACCAAAGGCAACAGAGCTGCTTATTGTATGCAGCTTTTAAACAACATAATAGCAGAGGCTTCTTGGATAAGCAACACTCTTACAATTTTCACTGCTCAGTAATAATCATAATCATAGAACCTAATTCTAAACTGATCATTTTCAGCATCATCCCATTTTTCCTAATGACCAATTAACAGAGGACTCTTCCACAAGGCACAGTTTCTATCCCCCAATTCCTCCAAAGCAGTATAAAGATCTGTCAATAATTTCAGCTCTGCCAGCTCCCAAATGCTGAGCAGAATAACTCAACTAAAGCTCTCCCTCCAGCTGACCAATAGAAGCCTCTAGACAGCAGCCTTCCATTAGTTCACCTCCATTCCACAAGACAAAGAAATAAAATACATTGTTAGCTCCTCTTCCATGTTTTCTGTACATATTGCATACTTTTATGTAGGCTTTTGCAAAGAAATCTACGCGTCTGAAATATGGTGAATGAAAATCTCATTCAAAGCAGTAAAGATATAAGATATCATGTATCCATTTTGCAAACGGATCCTTTTTCCAGTGCTTCTAACCATGATTGTAGACTGGAACAAGGGCTGATGTAGGGGAATAAATTGTAAAGAAAATGTGGACCTGCAGAATCTTCAATTCATTGTAATGACATTTCAGAAATCAAGCTGCAGCAAAGCACTTTTCAGACCCATTTATCCCTGTCAGAAGAAAAGGGGGAAACAATTTCTTAAGATACAGGTGACAACATGTACTTCCTGAACCTGCAGTCTTTCTAGGCACTCTTTCTAAATCCAAAAACAAGGAGAAACCTTCTACAATAGTACTTTGCAGTAATTCATAAGTATTATAATATGGTCAGGCCTTCTATTATCAGGGAGAGTTACAGCTATCAAACAAGGCAGCAATAGCTCAGTGCATTCCAGGCTACCTTGTATTGGAAGAAATGTCCATCTGGGTTCAATTCCAAGTGGGAGAAGGACATTGGAAACATGGAGACTGCATGGAAGAATGGTTTAATGGTGAAAAGGACCACATGGGTTTGAAGTCCTGGGTAGCTGACCACATGGAGTGGAGAGAGATACATATTTATACCCTCCCTTGGGCCGTGCCCTAGAGCTTCCTGTTCCTGTGGCAAGGGCAAGTATCCTATTGGTTACTGTAGGAGCCATATGCAAATCCTAGGAGTTTGTCTAAAATATGTCTGGTTGAACTGTGAGCTTATGTAATGTCCCTAGATGATTTTGCAGTGTTGCAGTGAGCCCTGCTGTTGGATGGGAAGAGGGCTAATCCTATCATGTCCTGAGGGCCATGTCTTAATCCCATCACCCTGGAGCTGAAGGGGAGGGCAGGAAACTGCTTTGTCTTCAAAAACATGTTTCTCCTTTTCTCTTCCAGGGAAATATAATATTCTTCCTTTTTAATATTTTGTAGAATATTTCATTCTTCTAGGATAAGGGTGGATGCTAACTTTTTACACTTGGGTGGCTGAAATGAATCCTAGAGTACACTAAGATGGCACTTGCTTTTTCAGGGAATATCACCCCATTTGGGTTCACAGAGCTATGCAATTCAATGAGCTGCCAATCCATAGTGTGTCCTTTTTTCTTTTTTTCTTTTTCCAATTTATTATCCCTTACCTAATACATCAACACATTTGGACACTGGTCCAGATCACGTTGATGGCAAAGATCAACAGAACTGGTACCGTCCATGATATCTATTCCCAAACTCTCTTATGACCATATCCAACAACTTCATCTACATAATGAAGTACTCAGAGCCTATCTAGAATGGAGGGGCATAGAAATCTGGGTAATTAAGAAAAAAAGCAGGCAACCAGAAAATTGTATCACATTTATACTGGTACAGAATATGGTTGCATTTAGTCTGTGCTCTTTTTGTCTGTCCTGATTTTCAGGTTATTTGCAACTGTAATTGAAGGTGAAGTAAAAAGAAGCCAGACAGCTGAATGAAAATCTGTACACAAAAGACAAGAATGAATGAAATGAATTTGGTGGTAGCGATTCAGGGCATTCTACCGAAATCACTGCTGTCTGGGATAGCACTCAATCTTTTCAGCAATTATGTGGATGAAAGTACACATGGAAAAGTTGTAAAATTCAGAACTGAGCTGAAACAATGTGACATTTTAAGCAGTGGTCGCATTCAAAATAATTTACTGCCGGTTCTGTGGGTGTGGCTTGGTGGGCATGGCATGGTTTGGTGGGTGTGGCAGGGGAAGGATACTGTAAAATCTCCATTCCCTCCCCACTTCAGGGGAAGGTTACTGCAAGATCCCCATTTCCTCCCAATTAGCTAGGACTCGGGAGACAGAGAATAGATAGGTGCGGGACCAGTCAGAGGTGGTATTTACCTGTTCTCCAAACTACTCAAAACTTCTGCTACCTGTTCTCCAGAACTGGTCAGAACCTGCTGAATACCACCCCTGCTTTGGGCCCATCTCCAATTTTCCCTTTTAAAGGAGGGTTGCTTAAAAAGATAGGTCCACTGAAGTTTCAGAGATTTCTGGGGGGCGGGATTATTTGAACCCTATTTACTCAGGGTTCAAATCTGGTATAGGACTAAAATGGCTTTGATCATACATGTGAATGAACTTCTGGTCAGAGCAGGATGGGGTAGTGCATCCATCCTTGCTCCCTTGACCTCGCATTGATTTTTAATGCTGTGAATCATAATAATTATCTGAACTGACTTTGGCTGCTAGGAATGGGAGGTGAAGTTTTGAGTGGGTTCTTCTCTTTCTTCTGGTGCTTTCCTTCCTCCTGGGAAAAAACATCTAGCCTACATTCCCTTTTCTGTGGAATACTTAAGGATTCTATGCTATTTCTATTTAACATCTAATGGAGTCATTGACTGAGGGTAAGACATCATCAATATACTGTTGATAGACAGCTCTAAATCTCCTGAGTCAACCAAATGATGCCAAAGAGGTTCTGTCTTAGTGTTTTGAGGCTGGTTGGGGAAGAAAAACTTTAGCTCAACCCTTGAAAAATGGAAGTTTTGGGCCGCTGGTTTTAATGTTTTCCCACCTTTGGTTTTGGATGGATTTGCACTACCCCAAAAAGAACCAGTGCAACATACAAGGTTTCCCCTGAACTCAGAGCTCCTGTTTGAAAAGCAAATGATAACTGTGGTTAGGAAGGCTTTGGTCTAACTTTGTTTTGTGCGCTAGTTGTACTCTTTTGTGGAATATGAGGCACTGTATGAGGCACTGATCCAGTGGTGAGTTCCGGATCCCGGACCAGTCCAGTCCAGTTACTGTCCAGCAACGCCTTCACGAGCCTCCACGATGCTCCAGCTGCTCAGCGGAGCATCGCTCAGGTGCTTTACGCGTCAAGCGCATGCACGGAAGCGCCAAAGACTTTAAAGACTGGTAAGGAGCAAGGACGGGTGGGTGGTCCCTCCAGAGCACTGTACCAGAATGGTACACGGTGCTCCGGGCAGGCTCCAGTACCCCCGTACTGCTACGTACCGTCTCCAACTCACCACTGCACTGATCATACCTTAGTTACCCACTTTCTGCAATGTGATCTATGTGGAGATGCCTTAAATGAGATCCAGAAGATTAAATTGGTCCTAGCCCAGCCAAACTTTTCTTCTGGAGGCATGGAGGTGTGGGAAGCCTCCCCCCCCTCCTAGAAGAATGAAATATTTTGGGAGATACTAAAAAGACAGAACATTATATTTCCCTAAAGGAAAAATGGAGAAACATGCTCTTAAAGACAGAAACCAGCCCTAGTCCCCAAGCAGAAACTGGGGAGCCCAGCTTTTAGAAATGCAGATTTGCTAATCCATTCAAGACAGGATATTTTGAAACTCTTTGGCAAAAAGGTAGGATTAGAAAGCAAAATCCTCACCCAAGTTCCAACCCTCACCCAAGATCCAACACAGGATGAAAGCCATTAGCCACAATAGGAATTGCCCAACACCCTTTCAGAACACAAGCCCCTTCATTGCACCACCCCCAGAGCAGTCCAAGCTTCAAAGTCACAGAAACTTGGGAGCTCAGATAAACAACAAGCCAGAGGTTGACCAGATTAGCTCAGATAAATACCTAGGATTTGCATTTCCTCTTTTGCTTATAGAGAGCCAGCTATGACCCCTATGTAATTAAACATAGTTAAACTTTCTTTCCAATCAGCCTCCATGTTGTTTCTAGCATTTTTCTCCCAGCTTGGAACTGACCCAGATGGATTAACACCATGAGATGTTATTGCTGCTGCTGAGGGTTTATTGCATTTGATCTTAGTGACCATTGTACGTTTTTATGCTTTTGCTGTTTTCTTTGTATTGTATAGAATGGCATTTGCAAGATGAGTAGCCATATAAATCTTATAAATAAATAACTTGACCATCAATGTTTAATATGTAGCATTCTGATCAATATCAGCAAGACTTCATTTTACTTCCTTGTTCATTTGGGGATGCTACAGCACAAGAGGGCGGCTTGGGGAAACATAATGTGGCGCCCAGCTACAACTAAGAAATCTGAAGTTAGTGCTCGGAAAGAGGATCCATCATGGTAGAAATGCAAAATACAAAGTAGTAATTAAAACAATCATTAGATATTGATATATTGAAAGGGGCTCAAGGAGAAATAAAATTAATATAAGATTTGGATTGAAGAAAAGCAGGTGGAAGAATATTGTAACAGGTTGCTTCAAGGACAAAGAGATTTGGGACTAACAGAACTGTTTGCTATAACCATTCATCTACAAAAACAATTATAGCAAAACAAATTGCTGAAGAAACTTCATTTGGAGATTTTTTTTAAAAAAAGTGACTTTCTAACGATGGCTGTTGGGTATAAATTAACATATTCTGAAGCTTTGCACGTGTTCGTATAAGAACAACAAAAACTGTTGATCTCATCAGGTTCTTCTTAATTTGTTTTTGTATTCCCATCTCATTTTAATGTTCTATGCTAACAATCAATCTGTCCCTTCCAAGTTGTGGGAAATCATTGTTCAACCAGGGTAACTGCTTTACAGCAACAGATGAAGATTTTTTTCCCAATGTTCTTGTCACAAAACAGCTATCTTTGCATTGTTTGCATACACATAATGCTCATCTTGCTCCTTCAAAACAAACTGCAGTTTCTTTGACTTATGCATAAATACTTTTTTTAATGCTTGGACGTTCACTAGACAATTGTATATGATAAAAAGAAGCTAAGTGGAGAAACATACATGTCATTTGGAACTGGACATTAAGAGAGATTCTTGTTGTCCCCTCTTTGATAAATATCCCCAAAGGCCTGTGCTTTTTCTCATCAAAATCCATGCAGAATAGAAAGAAACACATGGGAGGGCATAATAGCTGCAGATATTCTTGGGAAAGGCTGGTTGGTCTACAAACATTTCACAGTCTTGATATTCTTCCAGATATACCACCTAATGAGAAATAGCTTATTGGGAATAGACCTATTGATTTTCCCAGTTGAAATATGCTTATTTTACATTATTTTGGATAGTTTGAGTCAGCCAGGAAACTAATAATTTGATATGTTCATTATTTAATTTGTTTTATTTTTTTAAAAAAATACAATAATGTATATTCAATTGATATACATCTTGATATATTAGTTCATTCATGTGCTGTGGTGTCTTAAGTTGTGCCAGGCTAGCTAATTAGATCCAGAAATTAAGATTGTAACTCTGGACTTAACACTGACCATGCATTCTTCTCAGAAATAAATCTTATTGAGTTCAGTGGCGCTGACTCCTAAAACATATAGGAATCACAGTACTTATTACTTCTTGAGATAGGCTTCTTCATTGGCTTCCCGTTTCAAAGGAAAGCAATCAGAGCAATAGAAACTCTGCCTAGTTAGTACTTCTCACGAAACAGCAAGCTGTTACTTGCTGCCTTGCTCAGCCCTTTGGCTATTATTTCCCAGCCTAGTCCACATTTGCAATCTTTTCTGATTCATGTTCTTAGCTTCCCTGATAACCGTGGCCAGTTGCATAAATTGACAGCTCAGTTTTGTGTGGTATTTTTTTCTCTTCTCCCACACATGAAGTTTTTGCTAACTCTTTTTGTCCATTCCTTTCAAATGAGTGTAATATTACTATACAGAAATTGAAGCACCAAAAGAGCAATGGCAGGGAACTCAACGACATCATGCCTTGTACTTGAGCCTCATATTTGTCATCAACTTGACTGTGATCTACCATGAATGGACCAATTCTCTTTGGATTTTAACAAAGGCCATTATTAGATTTCACATAGATAATGCTTAGGATTATATTGCAGCTCTACCTTATCATCAGGGCTGGGGCCAGAGCAAATCTTCTGTCTCAGGTGGCAAAGGTGGAAGTTGGCTGAAGCATGTTGGAAGAGAGACACTGATCCATTAGTTTTGCCTACTAGCTTTTTTTTCTCAGCTTGTCTGCTATTTTCAGTTGCAGTAACAGAGGTAGTCATATCAGTTCTGGCTCTTCAGCTGCCTATTGTACAAGTAGTCCTCAACTTACAACAGTTCATTTAGTGATCATTCAAAGCTACAACAGCCACTGAAAAAAGTGACCTTATTATCATTTTTCACACTTACAATCTTTGTAGCATCCCCATGCTCATGTGAACAAAATTCAGATGCTTGGCAACTTATTCATATTTATGATAATTGCAGGGTCCCTAGGTCATGTGATCACCTTTTGCAATCTTGTGAAAAGCAGAATCAATGGGGAAGCCAGATTCACTTAACAACCGAACAATTGTTCAGTTATTAACTTATCAACTGTGTTACTTATCAACTGCGGTGATTCACAACTGTGGCAAGAAAGTTCGTAAAATGTGGCAAAACTCACAACAAATGTCCCACTTAATGAGATTTTGGGCTTAATTGTGGTCGAAAATCAAGGACTGTATTTTGAATGGGAGAGGCGCAATCTCTTTGCTCCAAGCAGCAAAATATATTCATCCAGATCTACCTACTGGTCATTAAAGGGGGGAAAATATCGATACAATAAGTAGTGGCAGTAGTATATAGTACTAGTGGTGTTCTGTAACAAATCCCATTGGAAGCAATAGACCTTATTCTGTGGTCAGTGTGGCACTACCTCTGACTAAAACCTAGGATTTTGTAACTTGCTGCTGAGACCATTTTGTAACAGTCCCATGCTCTCTGCTTATTTTGTCGTTTTTAATTTGCTAAGGCTTCACTTGCTAAAAACAGCCACATATTTGTAGAAAAATATTTTTGTTGAAATTTGTCAAAGGAAAAGAAATGTTTGTATGTACAAATGTCCTTGATAATTTTTTGTAGGAATACATAATAGTGGGGGAAGTGGATAAAAAAGGTTATACTTTTCTGTTTAAAAGAGATTTAAATGATCTGCTAAGGTAAAAATGGAAGGATAGAACAAGTGACAGCATGACGTATTCAAATATCTATAAAGAAGCACAGAGGAGAACTACTACCAGGTGGATAGTAACATTTGCATCAAGAAACACATATTTCAGCCAAGAAATTTGAGAGCTGCCATCTTAGTCCATTTGATAAACAAACCACAGCATGGAAAGTTGTACCTTCTATCCAAGATGCTTCTGCTAACAAAACATGCAGATTTGGTACAAAAATTAGGCTGCTTGATATGGACCAGAGACATATTATTGTACATTCAACTGTGGCAATTTAGTAGATGACATTACGTTAACATATCTGCATTATACCTTTAAGCTGCTCCTGCCCTGTGCTAATGTTTGCTTAACACCAAACTGGTTTAATGGAGAGAGGGAGGGAGGGGGAGGGGGGAAATCTGTCCTAAGAAACTTCCAGTCCAGTCTAGTCAATAGACTATTGCAGCCCTTCACTGAACAATTCCCCTCTTTCTGTGCCTTTCCAATTTACTTTTTTACGAAAGTAATTGGCAATCCTTTTATATAAGTAAGTGTTACTGGACAGGTTTGTGTGTGTGTGTGAGAGAGAGAGAGAGAACACATATACAGAAGAGAGAGTGAGTTAAAGTATCAAAATATACAGATACAAAGGCACAACAACCAACTTTCAAGCCTAGGCAGGGGGTTGGACTAGAAGACCCCCAAGGTCCCTTCCAACTCTATTGTATTGTATTGTATTGTATTGTATTGTATTCTATTCTATTCTATTGTATTGTATTGTATTGTATTGTATTAAATAAAGCATGCTTTGTTGCATTTTCCTAGTTTGGCTGAATAAGATCTGCTACTGCGGCTATTGGAAATGCATAATGATTATAGTACTTACCTGACATGTAGAACGTCACTGGTATGAAACCCGATAAAGGTTTCTTTTTCCTTTTTTAATTTTTTCCCCACTGATCTGTCTTTGTTTGTACAGGGATTTTTTAAAAGTTTTATTGATGCACTGTTCAAGACATTTCAAGCAGAAGGGTTTTACAGAATGAAACTTGAAAACTGGGAAATGATGAAACAGCAACAATGAATTTATTTAAAGCAAAAAACCAACACGGTGGGTCAGGGAAAGAAAATTAATATTTTTACTAGCTTTCAGACCAATGATGTCCTAGATGTTAGGCAAATAAGAGTACATTCCTACTTCTACACAGTAGTCATAGTGCAGGCAAGCTAGAAGTAATACTATCACCACTTTTGTGTCGGAGCAGAAAAACACAGATAGGGATTGCATTTGTGGTGGACCAAAAGTGAATAGAAGACAGTGGCATCCATTTCTATGTTCCAGAAATGGTTGTTGCCCCATACTTGCAATGCGGAATCTGACAATGTGGATATGACCACTATCTTTCATCCCAACCTATTTCAAAGTATGGTTGTTGTAAGGATTAACCTGCAGGAGGGACTCCTACATAAGGCACTTTGAAGCATAGATTAAAGTTGGCATAGAAATCTAATAAGTAACAGCCCAGATATATCAATAGACATGCAAACAATGTTTGTTTATCTATATTACCGGAATGTGAAGGAAAGGAAAATGCAGGTAAATTATTCATTCTGTCTTTGTCTCTAAGGGCATGCAACAATAAGCCACTGAGCCATGATGGCACAGTGAATAGAATGTAGTATTGCAGGCTAATTCAGCTCACTGCCAGGAGTTCGATCCTTACCAACTCAAGTTTGACTCAGCCTTTCATCCTTCCAAGGTCAGTAAAATGAGGACCCAGATTGTTGGCAATATGCTGACTCTGTAAACTGCTTAGAGAGGGCTGTAAAGCACTATGAAGTAGTATATAAGTCTAAGTGCTATTGCTATTGCTATAAGCACTACCATTTAAAAATGAGGTGAAACTGCTGTTTTGCAGTCAGGGGTAATGTATACTGGATAACAACCAGTTCTCAAGCACAAAAGGGGTGTGGGAAACTGAGCCCTGGGAGACAATGCCAACAGAACCAGTGCACTCAGAGATGGGAAGGGGTCAACTTAACTCTTTGGTCTTAGTCCCTTCACTTTTAGGCTGTCCTCATCAGGGGTCTTCAGCAGAGGTGGGTTGCTCTGGGTTTGGCCTGGATCGGGCAAACTGGTAGTAGAGGTGGTGGGAGGCTCTGCCCACGCATTGCATGCGTGAGCGCACCCAAACCGGTAGTAAAAGAAAATTGGCAACCCACCACTGGTCTTCAGTGGAGCTATTGTACTGCCCCTTGTCTTTCTATGTATGCTGCCAAGCAGGATGGTCCCCATCCTTTGAGTCTCTGCTTTCTATTCATCAATGGAATTACTCAATTATTGCCTTCCAAGTTTCAGAATTGCTCCTCTCCAAATATTACAAAAATATAACAGCTGGTTACATTACTGCATAAATAATAGTCCTGCATGCAATAGTCCAATGTTTCACAATCTTTGCAATTTTAAGATGCAGATAGCCCTTGAGATATGTCCATAATGGAGCCTACCTTTAGTTGTATGTTATAATAGTCATAAAATGGGTTAGTCATGTGACCAATATCATTTTACAGTCTTTTTAACAACAGTCATTAAATGAATGATGCAGTTGTTAAGAGAATCTTATAGTAGTTATATGAACCAATGGTTCGCTATGGCTGCAGTTTTGTTGAAAACCAGGAATAAATGCCAGGTTTTGAGAAAACCATCATAAAATGGGACCATGTAACTATGGGATGTTGTAAGTAGCTGTAAGTAGGCCTGTATTATTGAATGACCTGACTGTTGGCACTTTGAATCCAGATCATAAGTCCCCTTTTTCAGGTCATTTGTAACTTAAAACAGTCACTGTGACTACTTGTAAGTCAAGGACTATCTGTATGTGGTCTTCATTTTCCAGAATTTAAGTCCATATATCTTAAAAGTTGCCAAAGTTGAGAGATATTGCTATAGTCTATCTTGATTTTAATTCATAAGGGGAAACTATATTTTTTAATCTTTTCAAAGAAACAGAAATTTGGGAGGAATTATGTCCATTGCCAATTGGCAAATCAACACTTCAAAAACACTAACAGAATAGGAGAGGGAAGCCAAGAAAAGAAAAAGATCAAGTTTGAAAATGGACCAGATCACACCAGATGCTGTAAACAAATGCAGGAAAAAAATCCCACCCACCCACATTCCTAGAAACAGCTGGCCAGTTGCTTCAATTTCTGGCCCTAATCTGTTATAAAGCTTCCTTCATTCTATCTTCCAGTAATGCCCCTATTATGCCGAGATGTCTCTCTTTTCCACTTCTATCCTTTTTCAGGGCTGGCACAAGAATCTTGCTGCCTAGGGACAGAGCCTCTAATGATATCCACCACCTATCCCAATTAAGTACATAGAAACAAAGACAGCCAGGTATTTTGGTGTATCATGCTGAAACTTCCACAAGCACTGATCCCCTTACAGGCAGTAAAGGACTGGAGCAGAAAATTAAATAACTAGCAATTTGCTATTCTTTCATAACTTCCAAACTTGCTGCCTGAGGCGGCTATTTCACCTTCTCTGTTTGGTAAGTCCATCCTTGCCCCATTTTCCAAATATATATTACATTATGGAATGGAAGCAGTGAACTTCCTCCCATATTTGGGCATACCAGGGGTTGTGACTTTAAATATATACCTTTCTCCATGGCTCAGCTGATAAGGAGAAGAACTCTGTGGCTTAATGGTTAACACATCTGCCTAAGATGCAATACAGCACAGGTTCTAATCCCAGTAAGGTATGGCTAGCTGATGAGAGCTAAATAGCTTGAAATAGATCTATACTAGTCTCCCTTTATTTATTTATCAGCACAAATACAACACTCATATATACATACATACATACATACATACATACATACATACATACATACATACAATAAACAGGTGTACTATTTAATGAATGCGTTCTGAAGAATACAACTTTTTAATTTTGTTTCAATCATCTTTGAAGGGTAGTGTTAATATCTGTACCCTTTAACTATGGTACATCTACCAAAATTTATAAAAGTATATTATTTCATTGCTGTAACTGATCAGAATTTCAGCATATTAATCATAGCTTTTATTCTTGCAAGTGGTTTAAAATGGCAGAATTTTTTTCTAAAGTAAAAATTCTCTTCTTCATCTCAATTTATCAAATCCAAAAGTGGATAAATTTAAAATTTGAAGTTTATGATAGTTGGGCCCCGTTCCTACATATTTGAGGGCACAGTATATGGACAGTAAGTATTATGTTCTACCCATAGGACAAATTATCAGCAATGAGAAATTATATACATATAGTTGTTAGATGTACATCAATTGCTATTTTTTAAAAAAACCCTCAAAATATCACAGAATTTGACCAATGGATGATGATTTTTATTAAGTTTTCTTAAATTTATCTAATTTATCTAGTATCTATTGTCAGTACTGTTTATATTTTGTTCACAGTCTTCTTTTGCAATTTGAATCCATTACCTTTTGGAAATTCCACATTTCACAACGATGGTATTAATCAACTTTGGCCACAGTTCTGTACATTATGCTGTTTGGCACGACAAACAAAGCTTGCACAATATTATCTTCGACTGTGATGCATTTGGACTAGTTTTCCTGTCCTTCCCACATTTCCCTCCCTCCCCATTTACTTTCAGAGCTTGTTATGTCTCAGCCAACTTTGCTGCTTTTCATCCACATGTCATAATTACCTTTAATTTACTATTTAAATAGTTTTCTCCCTTGTCATTTCTTACATCAACATTACCTCTTAAAAAGGGAAATATAGGGCAGGGAACAATGCATTGGTGCAGTAGTAAATGTTCCATTCTGCATTTTTAATACTTATTCTGCATTAATTAATTGGGGAAAAACTTGCACTGATTATCATCAAGCATAATCTTGAAAGCTCCTCAATGATATTGTTATTGGGATTGGGGGAAGATGAAAATGTAAATGGCTGTTGTGAATGTACCATTTTGCTTTGTTCTTAGATGTGCATCTTAGATGTGCATCTTAGATGTGATCTTGTGGTGACATTGGCAGCAAATAAATTCAATAAATTAGATGATAGATAGATAGATAGATAGATAGAATAGAGAGAGAGAGAATTGTGTGTGTGTGTGTGTGTGTGTGTGTGAGAGAGAGAGAGAGAGAGAGAGAGAGAGAGAGAGAGATCATGGGTGTCAAACTCATGTCATCATGGCAGCGTCACATGATGTATTGGGACTTTTTTTCCCTTTGCTAAACTGGACATGGGTGTGGCCAGCGTGTGAGCCATCCAACCTGCAGACCGGGAGTTTGGCAGTCCTGCAATAGATAGATAGATAGATAAATAGATGGATGGATGGATGGATGGATGGATGGATGGATGGGCGGGCGGGCGGGCGGGCGGGCGGGCAGGCAGGCAGCAGGGAGGGGGGAGGGAGGGAGGGAGGAGGGAGAGAGAGAGAGGGAGGGAGAGAAAGAGAGAGGGAGGGAGGGAGAGAAAGAGAGGGAGGGAGGGAAAGAAAGAGAGAGAGAGGGAGGGAGAGAAAGAGAGAGGGAGTGAGAGAGGGAGTGAGAGAAAGAGAGAGAGGGAAATGCTGTCGCCCAGTCTGGCCTTTGCTATGGTATAATATTCCAAGCAACAATTATAACTGTAAAAACTGTTTAGACTCAGAGATACAATGGCATAATAGAGCCTTCTCTACTTTTGACATTTGGACACCAGGTGAACATGCCTCAGCTGTACGGAATAACAAATGCCGCAATCACTGCAAACAGCTGCAGTTGGTTTGAAGATGGAATCATGCAAAGTCATGGGCAGAAGAGCTTTGAGAGACTGTAGCACAGGGTTTGCTTTCTGAGTCAATCAAATCAGTCACCTGTCCATGATAATTACATTGGTTAGCAATTAGACCTTTGTCTGGAGCCATGCAGTTTTATAAGTCCCACTATAAATAATATTTTTTAAGCCCTTGATTTTTTTTGTGTGTGTTTTTTTAATGCCCTATTATAGAACGCAAATTAGTTTTTAAAAAAGAAATATATATAAGGATGCTTTCTCTGGCCATATTTCTGTTAAGATCATTCAACCAGGGAGCATACATTGGCAGCAGGAACAGCTAAATCTAGCAGCAAGCAAAGCCACTGCTCTCTTAATCTCTTAGATATGACAAATTACAGATGCAAAAATCCAGACAGCCACCAGGTTTGGGTGAGGTTAGGGCAGGACTGAATTCAGTCCAGAAGTTTTGTAGGAGCCTGGGGAGGGTGAAAACAGCCTCCCCGCACCCCCCTCCCTGGACACCCTCCGGAGGCCTCAGGAGCTTCCCTGAAGCCTCTGGAAGGTGAAAAACAGTAACCCGGAAGTTCGGGAACTATGACTTCTGGTTTGTCTGTAGGGGCAATTTTCGACCTCCAAAGTCCCCCCCCCCTTGTTTTCCTCCCCAAAAGCTATGTGCGTCTTATACTTCAGAGCATCTTATACTCCAAAAAATATGGTAACTATCTACATTACAGCACATATCTCTCAGCATTTTCAAATTATATGGCTGCTTCTATGTCAGAATCTTTCCACTTTTCCAATATCAAGGAATCACAAGAAAAAATTGATAAAGAACCTGGAGTATTCCAGATGTTGATGAGCCACAGTTATCAACAACCCTCCTAACATGGCCAATGTTAGCAACATATAGAAAGTCTCACATTTTCTATCCCTCACCTTTGGAGTGTGTGTCTGAGTGCGCAAGCAGGGTGAGCTCTGTTAGATACTTCTCTAGAGAGGCAAAGCCAAAGAAAGAGATTAGTTCCTGGTCTGCTTTAATATTATCTATCAAATTAGTACAAAAGTGGATGCCTTGCCTAAAGAAAAAAGTATTCTGAAAACCAGATGTGTCACTTACTGGTAGCACCGACCAGGTCTAGTCAAAGATTTCAAGGTGTCTGGTGGCTTTTTAATCATTTCTGTCCCAGAAATGAGACGTTGCATGTTGCAAATGCTTGTGCATCCTGTTGGAAAAATTGTTTCATGCCCAGAAAAAGCGAACAATTGTATCTCTTGAATACATACAATATATTTCAAGGAAACATTGGTTCATGCCGCTTTTAGGAAAAAAGGAGTTCATGCCCAATGATTGTGCCTCTGCTTCACAAAATGATTATAGCTCAAAGATACTAATGTGATTGTGGTACAATGTTGTCATCATAAGATTTTATAGGGCATAATTGTCAGAATAATAAAACTGTTTGGTGATTGATCTGATGGCACCCCAAAAAGCAGCCACTCACAAATTTATTGCTTTACCTCTCAGTTGTACTGAAATTTACTTTGTGGGGTTAAAGAAGACCGTAGTTTTTTTAGTACTTGGAAATGTTTATGCAGAACAAATAAATCCTCTGCAAAAATCAGAAAAAAATGGAATGATTCTGCTCAGACATTTTGGTTCTGAAGAAAAATATCCTCTTCACATTGGTATAATTTCATTTAATTAGTACAAACAATTATTCTTGTACAAATAATAGATAATAATGTCCATTGGTGTCTAGTATTTGTAGAGTATATGCTGGTCTTTTCCAAATCTGCTATCTCCCAGAGGTGTTGAATCATAATTCCCAGTATCCTAATCAGCAAAGAATTCCATGTATGGGTTGAGATGGGCATTCTTAAATTTATAATGTAAGTTATAGGGTATGAAATTAAGGGAAGGCTGCATTCAATTAGTTATTCAAAATGCAATTTGTTACAATCAAATTAACATGTATGCTTTATGGCACCATCTTCAATGAAATCTTTAAAGATATGGAGCAAAAGGCAAAAGCAGCAATAGCATATATTATCATTTTGGAATAGGGCTCAGTTATATTTTATCTCAAACAAATTCAATATCTGCATATTAGTTTTTCCAATAAAGTTTACCAATAAAGGACAATATTTGTAGCTTAGGTTGAAATGAGGGGTCCTTGGTGCTCTCTGTGCTTGGTTGTTTTCTTGCAGACATTTCATTATCGATCTATTTTGCTGACTAGAACTAATAGAAACACCTGTCAGGCATTAATTTGCTTACCTGAACTATAAACTTATGAAGGATCTTTGCTGCTCTCTGAGTTTGGTTGTTTTCTTGCAGACATTTCATTACCCAAACTAGGTAACATCAATCGCACTAGTATTGAATGGGGTTTGCTCTCGGTTTATATTCTAGTGGCTTGCCCTGGCAGTATTGGTGGGGATGGTCTTAGAGCAGGAGTGTCAAACTTACATCGTCATCAGGTGATGTGTTGGGACTTGTTTCCCCTTCACTAAACCAGATGGTATGGCCAGTGTGTGACAATTCCTGCCTACAGGATGGGAGTTTGACAGCCCTGTCTTAGATTCTTTAATTGGACTGTTTACCATTGGCAGTTCCTTGATTGGGGTATTGTTTACTTGATTGTTGGTCTGATGTTAATCTTGGAGTTAATCTACACACATATGGGCACTGATTGCTGGTGGAGAGGTGTTTTAGTCATATAATATAATGTAAACTGAGAACAACCCCACTCCTTACTAGCTGATGATGTTATCTAGTTTCGGTAATGAAACATCTGCAAGAAAGCAGCCAAGCTCAGAGAGCACCAAGGACCCTTCAAAGTGTATAGTTCAGATAAGCAAATTGATGCCTCCCAGGTGTTTCTATTCTAGCAAACAAAATAGATGAATGGGGATGACCATATTAATGGCCGAGTTACCAAAAGTCGACCCTGCCTTTTCATGCACATTGCTATGATACCTGTGAACCTAGGATATGCTTTCATCTCAGTAAAGACATACTTAGAGACTTCATGCAGTATTGATGCGGCCCTCAATGATATTAAGTTTGACACCCCTGGTCTAGCCCATATTCAGTACAGATGTTCCTGTACATAATGAAATTGTATGTTAGTATCTATTCTTCTCTGAAAGCCAGTTTGGTGTAGTGATGAAAGCTTAAGGCTAGAAATTGAGAGACTATGGGTTCTAGTCCTGCCTTAGGCACAAAGCTAGTAGGTGACCTTAGGTCAGTCACTTTCTCTCAGCCCTAGGAAAGAGGCAATAGCAATCAATATCTGAAAAACCTTGCCAAGAAAACTGCAGGCAGCCTCTGAGAATCAGACACAATTAAATGGAAGCAGAACATCAGTAATTAGAAAATAAACATATGGAAATATAAAGCATAAACATGCAACCATTGGTAGAATAATTGGGTTTACCTTGTTATGCATATCTATCTATACACACTCATACAGATGCATGTACAAGCTTACACTTTTATACTAGGCACTATCATTGAGATAGTATCATATATTGCTATGTTAGCAATAGCAAAAGCACTTAGACTTATATACTGCCACAGCACTCTCTGTGCAGTTTACAATGTCAGCATATTGCCTCCAGCAATCTGGGTCCTCATTTTATCAACCTCAGAAGGATGGAAGGCTGAGTCAGCCTTGATTTTCCCCCTACAATAAGGATTGAACTCCAGACTGTGGGCAGTTTGCTTGCAGTACTTCTATCCAGTGCCCTACCAGGACTCTGATATTTACCAGATTATCTTGCAGACTGAAGAAGTCATACGAATACACTTATGGGTGGTACGTCTTCCTCAATCTCAGTCCTCTACCAGAGACCTGGGAACTTGAGGGTTCTGTGCAATATCTTGGTTGTTCCCAGCACTACATTTTTCTGGATAATGAGTTCTGATGTCATTCCTGGAATCCATTGGAACCACTCTCCCAGTTTAGGAGTTATAGCCCTGATATCTTCTACCATCACTGGGACCACTTTGGCTTTTACTTTCCACATCCGCTCAAGGTCTTCCTTCAGGCCCTGGTATTTTTTCCTGATGTTGTTATCACTTGATACAGGTACATCTATCACCAGCACTGTCTTCTGGTCCTTGTATACTACCACAATGTCTGGTTGATTAGCCAGTACCTGTCTACCTGTCTGAATCTAGAAGTCCTACAGGATCTTAGCTTTCTTATTCTCCACAACCTCTTGTGAGCTCTCGGATTTAGACTTAGGAAGGTCTAGCCCATATTCAGTACAGACGTTCCTGACCTACATTCCATGAGCTACTTGATTGTGCCATTCAATATATGTTGTTCCTGCCTGCATCTTACACCCTGCTGCAATGTATTGGAACTGCCTCTGAGGCCTCTCTGCAGAGCCTGCACCTCAGGTCCTGTCTAATGTAGTAGACAGTGCTGTCTTTTAGTCCAGCACTTTCCAGCCCCTGGAAGGATTTTCCCAATATCTGAATTTCTCAATGTATAGTACTGCATTTCCCTGACCCCTGGCACTTGGCCTTATTTTCAGGGAGGCCTTATTATTTTTAAGGTGCAGGAGGCGGCGAGTGTGGTCACCTCATGGCTGCTGCTGTGTTGCAATATTTTCGAGGAGGGCTTATTTTTGGGGAAACAGGGTAGGTTTGATAGTTTTATACATTCATAGATTTATATTTACAGACAACAGAGGCAATTGTCATATTCAAACATTCAATTGCCAACATCACCCTGAAATACCTGAGATGTTTTTTGGGAAACTGCTTTCTTAGAAGAAATCTAGGACTTAACTTGCTTATAGAAATTCCTTCACTGCAGGCACATCAACTTAACTGACATGAAGAGCAGCTTCTACCAGAGAGAGAGAAAAAGAGAAAGAGAGCAAGGGAGAGGTGTGTACATAATACAGAAGTAAACCCTGGGTTTTTTTGTTTTGTTTTGTCCTCACATTGCAAAGGATTGGCAACTGCCCTAACCCAGTCTTGTCTGTTTTGGCCACCTCCCCAGTGTTTTCATAACAGACTTTCTGTATTCCTAACTTTACTTTGTCCTGCCTTGCTAAAGTTCAGCTCTGGCTGGGTTGGAGATGTTCTGAATGATTAAGAAGGCTCTCAGAGGGATAATACCCTAGGGTTACCCAAGAAAAGCCACATTGCAACTATCGTATTTTCTCTTGCTGCAAGGATTATTAGTGGTAAAGGGGGGAAAAAAGATGTAAGAAGCATAATGTTTCAAGTGTACAAGTGAAAAATGGCACTGTTTGAACTTTCTATAAAATTTTGCAAATAAGAATTGCACAGTAAAAGTGCAGACAGGCGCCACTGTAGTGTGCTATATATGCAGGTTCCCAAGGCAAGGGCCATATATTGAGCTTCCTTCATGTTTGAAAAGCACAGGTAATTGACCAGTAGGGTTCTCATCTATAATATGGAGCTTTTTAAATCCATTACTATTCATGAAAAGATAGGTGTCTTTGCAGAGCAAAGCAAAATCAGTCCAGTATAATACTGCAGCTTTGCAACATCCTTTTGATATGTTGTATACTCGCCATATTGTTGCTGCATTATTATTCAAGGCAAAAGGTGTTAGTTCCCAGATCCCACACGCTCGCCTTTAGCATTTTTTCCCCCATGCCATTTATTCTCTTACCTGAAACTAGACCTGCTGGTGGATTATTATTTTTTTAGAGCAAATGTCATCCATGTGAAGGACAGGGTTTATTCTTAATGGTTCATCAAAGAGACTAGAGGAAGCCGTATCATTCACTGTCTAAATGCTAACTCACAAAAGGGCCTCCCACCCAGTTCTGTTGTGGACCCTGCTGACCTAGATGGTTTCACTCCGTGTGAGGGAAGAATTAATCCCTTCCCTGTCAGAAATGGATTGAGAGGATGACGGATGTCTGTATCATCCTTCTGCCAGAGCTTTGTCCTTGTGCAGCCAGCTTAGCAGGTCTCCTCCTGGGGAAAAACTCAGAGGCCCCCCCAGTGGCCTTGCCCTGACCTGCCCTAATATCACAGAGACACTGGCTGGTTCATGATGGTGTGATGGGCTGTTTGTGTGTGGGGTTTATTTAAAGCAGGGATTTTATGTTGCATCTCCGAGGAAGGGTTTAAAGGGATCAGTGAGGTTCTGTAGGATAAGGCAGAGCAGACAAACATCTGAAAATGAGCAAGTAGCCGCCAAGATGCAGAGCTCGTTCGAGTCCGGAAGCCTGGTGTCATTTCCCCCTTGTCTGCTGGTGCTTTTCTTTATGCAAATAGCTGAAAGCAGCTGCTCTCTTGGGAATGACTCATTTCCTGCTCTTGTGTCACATTCTGGTCAAGCCAGTTTGGCAAAATCTCTCCTTTCTCTCTTGGTTCCACTCCCTTTTGGCTAAGCGAGGATGTACGTTTGTTCCGTCCCTGACAGGATCAGGCAGGACTCTCAGGAAACGGCGGCGCAAAACTCCCAGCATGATAGAGTAGTTTGTGTAGGGGCATGTGTGTGTGTGTGTTTTTGTTTGGAGGTGTGTCTGTATGTGTGTGTACACAAGTGTACTTTTTTCTGGAAAAGTGTATGTGTTAAAGAATACAGACACACAGAGACATTTTTCCCTTCCAGAAAAAGAAATTTCTCCAGGCAATGTCTCCATTTTGGGAGGGCCTCCGCAGTGCAATTTACATTGGAAATATATTTCTATCTCTAAAAAACATGGGTAGAAAAGGAAAAGCAACTTGCTTTTTAAATTTAAACTTTGAAGTCATCCTTATAGATTGTGCATGCTTACTGCAGAGATTCTTACGTTATTATTTTAAAGCACAGTTTAGAGGGCAAGAGAGCAATGTTCAAAATGCAGAGAGCGTGGGATTATGAGAAATGTGGTTTTTGATGCCATCTGACTCCGAGGTAGCTTCAGGAATTCAGTGTAGAGTTGAAGATAATAATATCATGATAATCAGTAACACATTTTTCATCTCTCTCAAGATGATTTTACAATTAAAGCCAGGTGCATGTGAAGCTATACTTGTTTTCCTTAGAGAAATTGACTAGAGTTGATAACTTAATTCCTTTTGATATAAATGTACTCAATATCAAGAACAGAAAGAAATAGCATCAGCAAAAAAAAAGATTGCATTGAGATATCAGGGCTACCAAATCTGCATACCAGGTGATGATAACAGAGATATAAGAAAATATATATAGGTTATATAATGTACATAATGTAACAGAATGTTACATAATATTCTGATAGCTTAATCACTGGATGCATCCATCCAAAGTCATGTGCAATTTTGCAAACCAGATCTAGTAACACTGCAGAAGTCATTTTGCTTGCATTTAATTTTCTTAAGGAGAAATTAGTAGTACTTCTAGTATTGCAGAATCATCATTGTGCCTGTAACTCCCAGTTCCTTATCCACAATTTCCCCCCATTGTAATATACACACACATTACCCAAATCAGTATTGGAGAGTTCATTATTTAGTTAAGGCTATATTCCTCCTTATATATTTAAGTTCTCCGTGGCCCTTCCTTGCTTCTTCCCTAGGCCATTATAATTGTAAAATCTTGCCTGTTGAAGAGTTCCAGGATTCTTTATCATTGTGATTGGATTTGGTGAAAGAACTACCCCACTTTGAATGTTAGATTTTTTTTTTAAAAAATGACCATGTAACAAATAACACTAGGCAGCACACAAACACACATACATAAATATATATATTTTAAGTGTATATGTTATTTTATTCATATGGTTATTTTTTTTAAAAAATAATACCAACAGAATTTCTTACTTAGCTGAAGGCCTATAGCAATAGCACTTAAGACTTATATACCGCTTCACAGTGCTTTACAGCTCTCTCTAAGCAGTTTACAGAGTCAGCATATTGCCCCTAACCATTTGGGTCCTAATTTTACCCACCTCGGAAGGATGGAAGGCTGAGTCAACTTTGAACCTGGCAAGATTTGAACTGCCAAATTGCAGGCAGCCGGTAGGGAGCAGAAGTAGCCTGCAGTACTGCATTCTAACTACTGTGCCACTGCAGTGCGCCATATTTATAATATGTACAGCTTTGGGAAAGTGGACAAAATCCCCAAACCCAAGTCATCAGCTTGCTAGAGAAGAACACAAACCATGTCTCTGTGAAAGATGTGTCTGGTTCTTGTACAGGAACATGAGATGGCTGTGGTAGCAGGCATCTGTCAGTGGCTTTTTGCCAACCTGAGAACAAGTGACTGCCCAGACACTTTCCCACTTCAAGATTAAAGGAGTGAGGCAGTTTGGTTTGCAGAATGACTCCAGCACCATCGTACATAGCCAGTTGTTTAGGATAAGCCCAATGGAATTTGCTGTGACTTATTCTGAATAAACATATAGAGGATAGCAATATTAGTGAGCCTGTAAAAATCTTCAAGTTATATAGGCAGACCTCCTAATGTTAAAGATGCTGTATGGATTATTTGGGGAACAATTCAAATGCATGTAAGTGACATAATAAAATGCAATCAACATACTCCAAGGGCTTTTCTCCCATCTGTGAGCCAGAAGAAAAGTATGCCAATTAAATTTTGCTGTCCCCATTGTCAATCCTAATTATCTGTGTTCTGGCTTATGGCCATAGCACGGTGTCCTTGTTTTCCAGGAAGGGAAGGATGTCATCTCCTCTCTTCTCAACATCACCAATGTTGAGTGGGAAAACTATCTTCCAATCCTAGCACTGCATCTATCAGCATTCACTTCCTGAGATCTCCTGCCACCTCTCCCAACCTGGGGATTAACAACCTATCACTGTCCATGTATACATCTATTGGGGCTTTGAAAGAGTCACCTCTGCTTCTTCCAGCCCTGGCAGCTAATCCCGGGCTGGGAGAATGACTAATAAAAAAGAGATGGGAGTATCTTTATGCACCAGATATAGCAGGTAAAGGAAAGCCTGCTTTGAAAAATGAAAAAAAGCAGAATGGTCCTACAAGAAAGTACCCAGAAACTAGATAATTTAGACATGTTCCTGCTGGTCCAAAGTAGCCAGTAAATCCCAGGTGATCTACAGATTAATAGGAAGGGACCTTGTAGGTCATCTAGTCCAAATCCCTGCTCAAGCAGGAGTCCCTATACCATTTCTGACATGTGGCTGTCCAGCCCCTTTTTGAAAGGCTCCAGTGATGACCCACAATTTCTGAAGGTAAGCTGTTCCATTGGTTTATTGTTCTCACTGTCAGAAAATTATTTCTAGTTTGAATCCTTGATCAGTTTCCGTCCATTGTTCCTTGTCTAACCTTTGAATGCTTTGGAAAATACATTCTCCCCCTCCTCTCTGACAGCCCCTCAAATATTGGAACACTGCTATCATGTCACCGCTGGTTCTTCTCTTCACTAAACTAGACATGCCCAGTTCTTGCAACTGTTCTTCATATGCTTTAGCCTCCAGGCCCGTAATCAACTTTGTTGCTCTTCTCTGCATTCTTTCTAGAGTCTCAACATTTTTTTTAATAGTGTGGTGACCAAAACTGGATGCAGTACTCTAGGTGTGGTCTTACTAGGGTTTTGTAGATTGGAATGAGTACCTTACGTGATCTTGATTCAATCCTTCTGTTAATGCGATTTAGGATTGCATTGGCTTTTTTGGCTGCTGCCACACACTGCTAGCTGATATTTAATGGTTTTCCTGCTAGGGCCATCTAGAGTATCACTGAAAGAATGATTGGTGAAACACATTAGATTTTGTCTACAATGAAACTGTTATAATTGGTGCTCTGCTAAAAATGGAATAGCTCAAGATAACTTAGGTGTAGGCTAGAGCTGAGATTCATACAATAACAGGAAGACCCAGCAGAAAAAAAGAGATTCTGTGGTCAAATACAACTGGGAAAGACCCTCTACATAAGTATGTAGTTATATATGGTACATATATACATCACGCAAAACAATTTACAGCTGTGTCTTTGGTTTTGGCCAAAACAGCCTACAAATATACTGTGCCACTGATTCACTGATTTCCTGGCGTCTTCTGGCGTCTTCTGGCTTCGCTTTCGTGACCGTGAGGAGCCCTTGGACTGCATCGGACGGTTATCATCCCAGAGAGCGGGTGGTCGGTCTGGTATGGCGCTGGATGAGATCAGGCAGCTGGCTTTGTTACCACCGCCATGGCCTTTTCGGGTGCCCCTCCTCCATTCTACCTGACTCGGCCTCCCCTGAGGTGCGGCCTCTCCTCTGCTTGTCCTTGCAGCTACGGGGCCTTCTCTTCTTGTCATCTGGCTCTCTCTGTCCACAGCCGCTGGACCTCCAGACTTACGACCTTGGTCTCATTTGTTGTGACCACTGCCGCCCGTCGATGCCCAGGGATGCCACCTCAGCCCCTCCAGACTTTTTGGACCCCCTTGCTACACCATTCTATTGCACAGGAAGGAGGGAAGATGAATTACTCTCTCTCTACATCACCGCTGATCTCCATCTACTTGAACTTACGAATCCGCCTTATAAACTTTGCACAATACTATTACTAACATCTGCGCAAACTTTCTGTATGTGGAATGTGTGTGGTATGCATGTAGTTGAGTGATCCCATGCTTTTTAAAATTAATTTAATTCATCTCTCTATTTTATTGTATTGTTGTATATTTTTTAATGCTATAGTGGGGTATGTATGTGGAGAATGTCTGGCCGGTATGTATGAGGGGATTGAGAGTGCGGCCTGGAGCCCCCTCCACTGAGTGCAGAAGCAGAAGTGGATGGGGGCCCGGATCCGCCTCTCATCCTAGAGTGCATGGCATGAATGGCCTGCCGAGAAGAACGGGGACCCTGGGAGAAGGGGGGGTCTACGGGGATGTGGGCAGGCCGGAGCATTGCGGTTACAACTGGGAGGGGCAGGTACGATGGGAGCTACAGGGCTAGCCATTACCGGGGAAGGAGGGTTTGCTACGTCACAGCGATCCCTTGTTCTGGCCCTGTAAGCTCAACTCAAGGACCAGGTGACAAGGGAAGTCAGGGCCCTGGTCTCAGGTTGCTGTTGCTAAATGCCAGGTCTGTGATTCATAAAGCTCCCCTCGTCCGGGACTTAATATTAGACGAGGGGGCAAACCTGGCATGTATTACTGAAACCTGGCTGAGCCATATGGGAGGAGTCCCCCTCTCAGAAATGTGCCCAGAAGGGTTTCAGGTGCTCCACCAACCACGACACCAGAAAAGGGGTGGGGGAGTGGCAGCTATTATCCGGGAATCACTAGTCCTTCGCGGGATCCCTGCTCCAGAGACTGTCGGGTGTGAGTCCCTTCTTGTGAAGTTGGACCTGGGGGGTCAAGTGGGCTTGTTTCTGACGTATCTACCTCCCAGCAGCTGTGTCAAAACAGCCTTGCCTGCACTCCTAGAGTCGTAGCCGGACTGGCAGTTGAATTCCCCAGACTTATAGTACTGGGGGACTTTAACCTGCCATCTCTTGGTGAATGCTCTGATGGGGCCCAGGAGTTCATGGCTTCCATGACAACCATGGATTTGACCCAGGTAATTCAGGGTCCGACTCATACAGCGGGACACACATGCGACCTTGTGTTTCTCTCGGGGCAGTGGAGACATGATCTGGAACTAAAGGGGATAGAGATCTCACCCTTGTCATGGTTAGATCACTTCCTGCTGAGGCTGGATTTCCGGAAGCTGCTCCCCCACTGCAGGGAGGTGGAGCCGATTAAATGGTTCCGCCCCAGGCGCCTGATGGACCCATTGGGATTTCAGACGGAGCTTGGAGAGATACCTGACTCCCTTGCCCACAAACTGACTGAGTCCTTGGTCACTGCCTGAAATACAGTGGCAGCTGAGGCATTAGATCGGATTGCGCCTTTGCAGCCTCTCCGCGGCAGTGGATCCAGGAGAGCACCTTGATTTACCGAGGAACTCCGGGAGATGAAGCGCCAAAAGAGACACCTAGAGCGACGCTGGAGGGCTAGTAACTCTGAATCTGACCGAACACTACCAAGAGCCTTTATTAGGACTTATTTAGTGGCGATACGGGCGACAAAATGAACTCTTTTTCCGCCCTTATTGCGTCCGCAGAATCTCACCCGGCAGCCCTGTTTAGGATAACCTACTCCCTCCTGAAAGGGAGGGATGTGGGGGAATCCTTACAGGGAAGAGCTGAGGAATTTGCCCAGTTTCTGTAGGACAAAGTCGCTCAGATTCGGACGGACCTGGACTCCATTTGGACAGTGCCAGTGAAGATGCCGAGGGAGGGCCTTGATCAAATTTTGTGGAGTGAGTTCCAGCTTGTCATTCCTGAGGAAGTGGACAAGGCCATGGAAGCGATGAGTGCCGCCACCTGTTTGCTGGACCCATGTCCCTCCTGGTTGGTTTCGACCAGCAGGGAGGTGACACGAGGCTGGCTCCAGAGGATCGCGAACCCCTCTCTTCAGGAGGGATCTTTCCCACAACCTTTGAAGGAAGCGGTGGTGAGATACTTCCTTAAAAAGCCTTCTCTGGACCCGGCTGTCCTTAAAAACTATCGTCCAGTCTCCAACCTCCCTTTCTTAGGGAAGGTTGTTGAGAAGGTGGTGGCCTTCCAACTTCGACGGACCTTGGATGAAGCGGATTATCTAGATCCCTTTCAGTCTGGTTTCAGGCCTGGTTACTGCACTGAAAACATTTTGGTCGCGCTGACTGATGATCTCTGGTGAGCCAGGGATGGAGGACATTCCTCTATCCTGGTGCTCCTTGACCTCTCAGCGGCTTTCGATACCATCAACCATGGTATCCTTCTGTGGCGGCTGGAAGAGGTGGGAGTGGGAGGCACCGTTTTACGGTGGTTCTCCTCTTACCTCTCTGGCAGGTCGCAGTCAGTGTTGGTCGGAGAACAGAGGTCGACCCCTAGGCCCCTTAAATACGGGGTGCCGCAGGGCCCGGTTCTGTCCCCCCTCCTATTTAATATCTACATGAAGCCTCTGGGTGAGATCATTCGCCGGCATGGGATTAAATACCATCAGTATGCAGATGATACCCAGCTGTATCTGTCCGCCCCCGTGCCAACTCAGTGAAGTGGTGGACGTGATGTGCCAGTGCCTGGAAGCTGTCAGGGTCTGGATGGGAATGAACAAGCTTGCACTCAACCCTGACAAGACCGAGTGGCTATGGATGCTGCCCCCCAAGGATAGTCCAGATACTCCATCTTTAAGCCTGGGGGGTGAAATCTTACACCCCTCAGAGAGGGCCCGCAACTTGGGTGTCCTCCTGGACCCGCAGCTGACATTAGAACACCATTTGTCAGCTGTGACCAGGGGAGCTTTTGCCCAGGTTCGCCTGGTGCACCAGTTGCGGCCCTACCTGGACCGGGAGGCACTTCAGATGGTCACTCATGCCCTCGTCACCTGAAGACTTGACTACTGTAATGCGCTCTACATGGGGCTGCCCCTGAAAAGTGTTCGGAGACTACAATTGGTCCAGAATGCAGCCAGCAAGCGATACTGGGTGTACCGAGATACACCCATGTTACACCCATCCTCCATGAGCTGCACTGGCTCCCTATCGGTCTCCGAACGCGCTTAAAGGTGCTGGTTATCACTTTTAAAGCCCTACATGACTTAGGACCTGGATATCTACGAGACCGTTTTCTGTCACATACCTCCCAGCATCCAATAAGATCTCACAGGATGGGCCTTCTCCGGGTGCTGTCAACTAGACAATGTCGTCTGGCGGCTCCTCGGGGGAGGGCCTTCTCTGTAGCTGCCCGGGCCCTATGGAACTATCTACCCCCAGAGATCCGGACCCTTCCCAAACTCTCGGCCTTTCGAAAGTCTACTAAGACTTGGCTATTCCGGCAGGCCTGGGGCTGTTGACCTCTTGAATGAGGTCCAGCCCCACTAAGGTTGAGTGCATGTTGTGTCTTTTTAAATTTGCTTTGTCTGTTTATTTTAAATTTTTTAGTATTCTTTTAAACTGTTTTTATGTAAGCTGCCCGGAGTCTTTCAGGATTGGGGAGGCATATAAATTTATTAAATCTTGAATCTTGAATCTCATGATTTTATTTATTTTTTTGAAAGAGAGATTTTAATTTAATGAAGATATTGGTTATTCAAGTGACATACAGTCAAGGGATATTAGTTAAATGACAGATACTAATACCATAAAACAATAGGAAGTAAGATATTTGGACCATACCTACTAATAGGCTTTGAACCAAATGTTAGCAGTGTCACAGTTTGACTATTGGTCATTTTTCAAAATCCAGGTCATCGGTTTCCAAAATCAGAGATGGGATGCATTACAAGTATTAACTTACTGAAGATGAAAGCTGTAAAACATAAATGTGACAGCTATTTTTTTCATCCCTGGTAAGAGCTCACCTTTGTGACTTTTAATAAAAACATACACATTCACAAAATAAATGCTACTGTACCCACTAGAGAATGAAAAAAATGACCGGATCTTCATTAGTGATTCCAAAGCTGTCACATCTGTTTTTCTTCCTTCAAATTTGATATCCCAAAGTTTTCCAACTTCCTATTAAACAAGATGGCTTGGGTTGCAACATCTCTTCAGAATGGGGTGCTAGAGGGTTGAGCAAAACACCCCAGAGGCACCGTATGTTCCTAATAAAGTACTGAGAAGAGACACCCAATTTGCTTCTATTTGAAATTCAGAGATTTGGTCACTGAATGAACAGTATAAAAGAGCTGCTTTCCCTCACCACCACCACCACCCCAATTTAGTAGATTGGCTTGGGCAGCTGTTGAAATGTTCATTGTTGGGAGCCTTGAAAGATGAAAGATTTCATGGCAGCCATTTTAAATTCAGAAGTAGGAGTGATGCCTAAAGAAAGGAGGGGCCAAGTGGGTGTACTGAATGTCATTGAGGCTGAGAAGATTGTGGTTACAACTAGCAGAGCTACATAAGAAGGCAGAGGGCAGGCCATCATAGGGAAGAAAGGGAGAAAATCTGGTTCTCACCCCACTTCCTGCTCCCCAGCCTCAACCCAAGGTTCTTGGTGCTGGATAACTGGAAGCCTAGGTCTGATACTTCTGCTGAAAGTCAGGCCTGTTCATAGTAAGGCCTGCTCCATGTCTAGCACTGGAGGAACAAATAGCCCTGATGTGGATATAAAATTCTGAATGGACAAAATGAAATTTGTCAGTCAAATTGTGGGTAGTAAGTACACCAGCCCTGACTCCAGGGTAGAGAAGGAAGGTGACTTGGATACTCTATGCTTTGGCAACAGGAAGAGCTTCACCTTAGAACAATCAATATGTAATCTGAAGAGGGAGGATGTTCACAACAATCCATTGTGCCATGGACAGATTATTATTAAGTTGCATTGAACTGGCATTAGCCACCAAATTTTGTAGGCGGGAATGAACCCATTAAACTGGTTTTTCCTGGGCAACTTATAGATTATCTTGGATTCCAAAAAATTCTTGGGAACTTTCCCAGTGAGTTAATGTGGAGTTCTGTGGGTATCTGATTGATGTCTGGAATACAAAAGTCACCAAGACACTTGATAAGATTATTCCTGAGTGCTTTTCTTGGGCATATAGCCAGAAGGGTTCTTTGGTTTACTAAGCTGCTCTGGGAACTGAGATGCAAAATGAGACATATGTAGCAATGCTAATACAAAATGAATTAGTGGAAAATGAGAAGTGACCAAAACAAGACATGGGTATAAGTCCATGTTTACTCTGCTGATAAAAGGGATAAAACATCAATGTGTCCCTGCATATATATTGCATCTATAGAATGCACATCTTAACATTGTTTAGAGTAAGCCATTTCTTTCTGGATTCTGGGAGAACAAAAAGTTCTGGTCAGTGAGTTCCTGGGCTAGGGATTTGGAGAATAAAATTACTCATAATAATTTGAACTGGATACTACACAGAAAGTTGTGCGAGACAAAGGAGGTAACATTTTGCAAGGCCATTTGGAATTATTTTAAGCTTGTGATACTTAACAGTATTTTCGGTGGCATGAATTTTGTCATTACAAATTAGAAACCTGTTCCTTTTGATAATATGGGCATGATGGCATGATGGCATGGACCCAGATTCTTTCCAATACATATTTAAAGGAGGAGGTAATACCATTATTGCTGAAGATGCAGAAGAAGAATCATTTTGTGGGATCTGAATTACTTGCCAGTAGACTTCCAAATCCAATTTAGGGTGCTGGTGAATATTATAAAGCCCTTTATGACTTGCAGTTTTTGTTACCTTTGGGGTAATCTTATTTTATGTATGTTATTTTATTAGCATTTCTAATTCTATGTTCTATAAGCTAACTAGAGTCATTATATGACAGACACAAGTTTTTGTATTGGGGATAAAATATGTCTGCTAGAATCGTTCTATGTTATGTAGGCTGAACTTCAGGTCAGTGTAAAGCTCTTCCTGTCAAGAGGTCTTGTTGCTCAGCATACAGAGTACTAAACCTATTTAACAAGATCCCAAAAGATATCACATGTTAGCTTGGCATGCACTTTATCCACTGTGAATTTGTCACCCATCCCCTTGAGTGAATCTTCTACAGCTTGCAATTTCTGGATTTGATATTGACTGGACTATAGACTGAAGGTTTTCTATCAATATGCAAGTATACAAAGCTCTTCAGAAATATTATAAGAAATAGCGTACAATTAATAGAGCACTTTACTATCACTTTCTTCCGTCACTGATGATCCCCTGCCACTTGCATGTGAAGGGTCTCCAACCTGGAGGTAATATTGAAGGTCCAAAACTAACCACTCTAAACACATACATACACATTGTAAAGCCATCTACTTTGCAAGTATCATCATGTTTTATGGCAATAAATTCCACAATTTATTTATGCACTGAATAATACAGTACTGTATTGTCTTTTTCCCGTTTTAAATCTCTTCACTGGATATTCCTTGGTCCTAGCGTTTTGCATGAGGGAGAGGGAAAAAAAGATTTCTTTCATTAAAGAGAAAGTCTTCTGTCTCATCTATGTCTTGTGAACATCACAAGTGGAGGGAACTTTTTTCACATCACTTTATGACTGGACTAGATGGATAGACTCACTTCTAGCAAGGCATGGTTTAATGTATCTCTGTGGTGTGTCATTTAGGGCTTTAAAGTAATGAGCAATTAGTGCAGCCCTATGTAGAGTCCATTATGTGTATACAACGTAGACCATATCCTGGAGGTTACCAGTGGATGCATCCTTACCTTTAAGTCATTATTATCTAAAAATGGGCATATCTGACATAACATTCATGGCTGATAAAAGCTCTTTGGTCACCAGCTCCACATAGGGAACCAGGGAAAGGCCTGATCCAGCATCTCTCCCAAGTGCACACCTGCTCTTTTGGGGGGAAAATATGACTCAATCAAGAACAGGCTGGTTTATTAACAAACCTAAAAGTATTATCTTTCACAATAACTGCTTATATTTTATCAGGATTTGGTTTAAAATATTTTCCCTCATCCAACCTATTATTGTTCATAAGACAAACATTCAAAGATGCCATACAATTATTTGATAAGCTGGAAACATGGATTTGAGTATCATCAGCATAATAACATATAGGTCCAAATTTCCTAAAGATCTCTTCCAGAGGTTTGGGTATGTATTAACAAGTATTAGGGACAAAATGGAACCTTGAACAATTCTATATACGAACTTGCACTTTATGGAGCAGTAATTCCTTTGTAACACTAACTTGAATGGAAAAACTGCAAAGGACATGTCCACAGTTGCAAAATTCACCTGCCAGGGCAGGATATGATGTTTTTATGAAAAGTCACTGAGAGATCTAGGAAAACTCAATCTTCATCTACAGAACAGGCTGATCAAGGCCATCTCAAGTCTTGAAGGCTGCCCGGAAACCAATTTGAAATGGGCCTGGAATGGAGGTCAAATCAATTTCTGAGTCCCACAATTCTTTATAGATTTTGAATATTACAGATCTACAAAATAATAAAGGCAAATATTGGTGTTCTGGTTAATGGAACATTTTAACAGTTCTACGTCCACAATGAAATGGTTCAGTTTCAGAGGGAAAAAAACCCAAAAATTTGTATTTAACAGTACATTTAATTTGTACAGTATACTGTTTATTTTTTAGGTTTTTTGACTCATAAGAGATTTTTCTATCAATATATTAAAAATCTTTGATGTTGCATCCTTTTGGCTGCTGGTCAGGTAAGGAATCTCAAAATCACAGGCAACCGATATTAGTAGTCATCAGTTGAAAAATTCATTTTAACGCCATATGATGATGGTTTTAGGTGCAAAACAGTGTTGAACTTAATTCAAAACCAGAAAGGGTTTTTTTTTCCCTGCAAAAGAATTTATTGATTGCATCAGATGTCATCCTTGGCAAAAAAAAATAATGTCCATGGGCATTGAATCTGCAGATTCTCATCTATTTGAGATTCTCAGAGTTGTAAGAGAATTAACATCTGTTCCCTCTTTTTATTTCTCATCTGTTATAGTCACTTAACAAGCCACTTCTAACATTGGCCCTGTTCCTTAAATTTTCTAAAACATCTATGTGTCTTTTCTAAAAATGCCTCTCAGTATCTAATAAAGCCAGCAAGTTTTCTTATGGAAAACTTATAGAAACTCACTGGGTAACATTAGGCTAGTGACTGTCTCTCAATCCACTTACTCAAAGAATTGTTAGTGTGAGAAAAATATGGGAAAAAGTAGTGTGTGTGTGTGTGCGTGCGTGCGTACGTACGTACGTACGTACGTACGTACGTACGTACATATACATATACATATACATACATACATACATACATATATATATATATATATATATATATATATATGTATGTATGTATATATATGTTATATTTTTGCTGATAAATAAATAAAGGGAGACTAGTATAGATCTATTTCAAGCTATTTAGCTCTCATCAGCTAGCCATACCCTTACTGGGATTCGAACCTGTGCTGTATTACATCTTAGGCAGACGTCTTAGCCATTAAGCCACACGTCCACAGTAGGACCTGTGGCTTAATGGTTAAGACGTCTGCCTAAGATGTAATACAGCACAGGTTCGAATCCCAGTAAGGGTATGGCTAGCTGATGAGAGCTAAATAACTTGAAATAGATCTATACTAGTCTCCCTTTATTTATTTATCAGCACAAATATAACACAAATGTAACAAAGACAACAGTAATAATATTGGGTTTCTGTCGTGATGGTCTCTTGTGATGAGCCGATTGACAGATA
The DNA here is from genome assembly GCF_009769535.1 of Thamnophis elegans. Classification (NCBI taxonomy): domain Eukaryota; kingdom Metazoa; phylum Chordata; class Lepidosauria; order Squamata; family Natricidae; genus Thamnophis; species Thamnophis elegans. The sequence goes on from NC_045550.1 coordinate 23,000,281, forward strand.
ATGGAAGCAGTTAGCTTCCTCCCATAATTGGGGCATACCAGGGGTTGTGACACTATATATATATTGGTCTCACTCGCCATCTTCAGGCTGGGTTTTGGGCTTAAAGCATGGTCGGAGCTGCCATCTTTCTATAAATCTTGGTGGGGGGGGCGGAGTGCTGGCTTTGTTTCAGTAAGTGGAATGATTGGTTGGGTGGTTGTGTCATGTTTGGTAGATTGGTGCTGGCTGTATGTCTGTTGTTTCGTGTTGTAATGGCCTGGGTGGTGGGTGGGGCTTGTTTGTTAACTAGGGCTGGTTTCCAGATGTCTGGTAGGCGGGAGGTATCATCACGTTTATTCATGTTGTGGGGGTGTTTCTCTATTTTGATAGCTTCCATAATTATTCTCTTGTTCAAGTGTTCAGTTTTGGAGATTAACCTGGTTCCTTCAAAATTAATTTCATGTCCTGTAGCTTTAAAGTGCTGGAAAAGGGAGGAACTTTTTTCTTTTTTTTTCTTTTTTTCTTACTGCATTCTTGTAAGTACACAGTAGGAGAAAAAAACAAGAACGCAACAAACGAGCGCCACCCACCACCCAGACCATTACAACATGAAACAACAATGGGTACACAGCCAGCACCAATAAGCACCAATCTACCAATCATGATACAACCACACAACCAATCATTCCACTTACTGAAACAAAGCCAGCATTCCACCACTCCCCAATATTTATAGAAAGACAGCAGCTCCGACCACGCTTTAAGCCCAAAACCCAGCCTGAAGATGGCGAGTGAGACCTCGCCGAAACGTTGCCAACACAATCTCAATCTTACATGGGAAAAGACCCGAATACAACAAGACCAGCACATACATACGTACACACACACACACACACTGTTTTGAGTTCTTGAATGAAATAAAGGTATATATAATATAAATGTAACAAATATAAATAACCTGTCCACCTGCCATGAAACCTCTACTTCATCCATATAATAATACCCTTGAGTTATGCTTGCCCAGTTGGCCTTGCATGTAGAATAGGCAACATTTCTGAGAATGCTACCTTACATAAATTTACAGGTTATCTACCTGCATATATATCTAAAAGGACAGATACAAGTTCACAGCTTGAATATGCCAAAAATGCTGTTGCTCAAAATGTTTCTAGAGGAGTCTTTCAAGCCTCAGGCTAACATAGAACTCCAGCTCTCTCATCTCCACACTGACCTTGTCTCTACAACTGCAACAAAGCACATTTCCCCAGACTTCTGCAACAGTGCATTCCACAGATGGGAGGGAGGCCCTGTGGCAGAACAGTCTATGGCAACTTCCTTGTCATTCACAAGGCCAAATAATGGAAGCCCACAGAATCTACAAAACAAAGGAAAGCAATGAAAGCTTTGCCAGAACTATTTGGGTGTCCTCTGGCCAAGTATCCTGGGGCAGAAAAACCTATTGAGAAAAATCATTCAACCAAGAATCATTCCAGCTGTAGGCTACCCAAAATGTCATCCAGACTATCTTCTTCAAATATACAAATTACTAACATATTTATTTGTCAATAATTTGTTAATTGTTTCATGGATATTGTATAATCTCATTTAAAATAAAATGTATTATTGACATTAGGTTTTTATTAGTTGACTTTCCTTGTAAGCTGGTTTTTGGCAAAGGTGTTGTTAATGAACACACACACACACGTTTATATACACACGCACATACATATATCACACACATATACACACACATATCACATACATACATACACACATCTATATATCTATATCACACACACACATGTGCACACACATATTCATTCTTAACAACACCTTTGCCAAAGTGTGTGTGTGTTTCTGTGTGTGTGATAACAGAAGCATTCCTAACGTTAGCCAATTGTTAATTTGCTCAAAGTACATATAGGCAAGTCAAGTTTCCTGAAATCTTTGAGATGGAAAGAACCATTTAAGTCAGCAAGTCCAACTTCCTCTCAATACAAGTATCCAAACTACAGGATATCCTTCTGCTGTCTGCCCCCTTTGCTTGAACACACCCAGAAAGAGGAACCCACCACCTCTTTGGTTAACTGCTTACACAATCAACTGAAACTATTATCATGAGTTTCACTGTAGTCCCTTGATAAACCTTCTTTATGTTTCTCCAATTTATCTGAGTCTTCTTAAACTGTTGTACTGAGAAAAGAACATAATATTCAAGGTTGGGATCTCAATAAAGCAAAAGAAAGTGATTTAATGCAATATTTGTATTTGATGCAGCCTAAAATAATTTACCTTTTTTCTAGACATATCACACTGCCAATCCTTTTCACACATTTATGCCAAACCAGGTATCCCATTTCCTGTCCCTATGCTTATTATCTATGACTATGCATTTCATTTATTTTTCCTGAACAAAGATGTTTTCACTTTTTTATTAGATTCCATTCTCTTAATTCTAGCACACTTTACTAAACAATCAAAATAGCTGGTAATATTCTTTCTGCCTTCTAGAATATTAGCAGGATCACCCATTTCTGAGTGGGTGATGCATTCAATTCCTTGTCTTTACCCAATTAATAAAAATGTCTGTTTTTTCACTCCAGTTTGATGAGGCACCATTAAAAATCAACTTAATTCATTTAACAAATAAAGTACTGTATTATATATCAATTTTCTTAGATCTGAACTGACAAAAAGAAACATTTTAGGGAACCAGGCTACACGTCCATTCCTCAGTGATGCAAATCTAACATCGCGCCCAGCCGCCTTGTTCAGGATAACCCGTTCCCTCCTAAATAGGAGGGATACGAGCGATCCTTTGCAGGGCAGAGCTGAGGACTACATCCAATTCCCCGCGGATAAAGTTGCTCGGTTTCGGGCGGACCTGGACTCCAATCCCGCAGAACCAGCTGAGGCACCAAGGGATAATCTGGTAGGACATCACTGGATTGATTTTCAAGCTGTTACCCCTGACGACGTGGACAAGGCCATGAGAGCTGTAAGTGCCTCCACATGTGTACTGGACCCGTGCCCCTCTTGGCTGGTTGTTAACAGCAGGGAGGTGACACAGGGCTGGATCCAGGCGGTTGTTGCTGCCTCCCTTCAGGAGGGGGTCTTTCCCCCCGCATTAAAGGCGGCAGTGGTGAGACCCCTCCTGAAGAAACCATCTTTGGATCCAGGTGTCCTAAACAACTATCGTCCAGTCTCCAACCTCCCCTTTGTGGGGAAGGTTGTTGAGAAGGTGGTGGCCTTTCAGCTCCAGCGGTCCTTGGAGGAAACCAGTTATCTAGATCCCTTCCAGTCGGGTTTCAGGCCTGGCTACAGCATGGAAACCGCTTTGGTCGCATTGATCGATGATCTTTGGAGAGCTAGGGATGGAGGCCATGCCTCCATCCTAGTACTCCTTGACCTCTCTGCGGCTTTCGATACCATCGACCATGGTATCCTTCTGCGACGACTGCGGGAGGTGGGGGTGGGAGGCACTGTCTTACGGTGGTTCTCCTCTTACCTCTCGGACAGGTCACAGTCGGTGTTGGTCGGAGGGCAGAGATCGACCCCTAGACCCCTAACGTATGGGGTGCCGCAGGGTTCGGTCCTGTCCCCCCTCCTCTTTAATATCTACATGAAACCGCTGGGTGAGATCATTCGACGGCATGGGATAAAATACCACCAGTATGCGGACAATACACAGTTGTATCTGTCTGCCCCGTGCCAACTCAATGAAGCGATGGACGTGATGTGCCAGGGCCTCGAGGCTGTTAGGGACTGGATGGGGGTTAACAAGCTTGTTCTCAATCCAGATAAGACCGAGTGGCTGCTGTGCTTCCCTCCTACTAATTGGCCAAGTGTTCCACCTCTCAGGCTGGGGGGTCAAACAGTACGCCCCTCAGATAGGGTCCGCAACTTGGGAGTCCTCCTGGATCCACAGCTGACTTTTGAACATCATTTGTCAGCTGTGACCAGGGGGGCATTTGCCCAGGTTCGCCTGGTGCACCAGTTGCGCCCCTACCTGAACCGGGAGGCTCTCACAACAGTCACTCATGCCCTTGTGACCTCTAGACTGGAGTACTGCAACGTGCTCTACATGGGGCTGCCTTTGAAGAGTATTCGGCGACTTCAGCTTGTCCAGAATGCAGCCGTGCGAGCGATCGTGGGTGCGCCTCGGTTCACCCACGTAACACCTATCCTCCGCGAGCTGCACTGGCTGCCTGTTGATCTCCGAGTACGCTTCAAGGTGCTAGTTGTCACCTACAAAGCCCTTCATGGTATTGGATCTGGGTACTTGAGAGACCGTCTACTGCCAATTACCTCCACTAGATCAATTAGATCCCACAGACTAGGCCTCCTCCGAATTCCATCTGCCGGCCAATGTCGACTGGCGACTACCCGGAGGAGGGCCTTCTCTGTGGCTGCTCCAACCCTCTGGAACGAACTCCCCGTGGAGATTCGTACCCTCACCACCCTCCAGGCCTTCCGCATAGCCCTTAAAACCTGGCTGTTCCGACAGGCCTGGGGCTAAAGACTCGCTGCCCCACTTCGAATGGTATGACTGTTGTGTGTTTTTTTTAACTATGTATGGTTTTTATGTTTTTGTAACTTTGTTTGTTTTTCCCCTCCCTTGAGCTGTGAGCCGCCCTGAGTCCCTTTCAGGGAAAAGGGTGGCATACAAATAATTTTTTTTTAAAAAAAAAACATCTATGAAGTTTTCTCTAGTCTAGTATCCTTCAGATCTTTTCTACCTTTTATTATCCCCAGCCAGCAGAAGGTAGGAATATATAGTAGTATGTTGTGCATGTCAGCTAGGGGGAAACCAGCAAGGTGCAAATTTACTTCCACTGCAGGTAAAGGCATACTCATTTTTGCCACCATAATCAAAAGTCCCTTTTTTCTTGTGCAATGCATGCTTCCAAACTGCAAACACTATTTAAAACTCTTTATACAACAGCACTTTCAAAAATTCTAATAACAACAGTTTAAAGTGCTTTTGTAAGTAATCATACTGTACGCCTTTGCCGTAGTCTTTTAAACCTATTTAAACAATTGATCACCATCCAAACTGTATTATTTTTATGAACATATCAGTCTCTCCGCTTTTACTCTAGAGCAGCAATGATGAACCTTTTTTGGCTCGCGTGCCATAAGGGAGGGTGGAGCACAGGAGGGTCATGTGTGGGGATGCCGCACCCATAATGCAACGTGCGACCCCCACAATGCGCATGTGTGCATGAGAGGAGCTCCCTCCATTTTTGCATGATTCTTTTCACCCTCCTCAGGCTCCAGAGACTTTATAGGAGCCTAGGGAGGGCGAAAACAGGCTCCCCAGCACCAGCCCCCCCCCCCCCAAGGCCCTCAGGAGGCTTCAGGGACCTTCAGGAGGCTTCCTTGAAGCCCCCAGAGGGCAAAAAATAACCCTACGAGCAAACCAGAAGTCATGTGTGCCATAGGTTCGCCATCCTGGCTCTAGAGGTTCCTCTGAAACAGAAAAGGCTCAACATAACTGGAATAATAGACTGGGCATCAAAAGGACACCACTTACCACTTTCACTTGGCATTATTTCTGATGTTTCTGAATTGGGGAGAGATGTTCAGGTATCCTTGTCTTCAAAGGAAATGTACATAGACAAAGACATTAGCCTTCCCCAACTTCATGCCCTCCAGACTCCAACTCCACAAATTCCCCCAAATAGAGACAGTGCTATAAATGGTGGAAGTTTAATCAAATAAATAAATAAATCTTGAAAAAAGTTTTGAGTTTGAAGAAAGCTGGTATACAGCTTAGTCTTTGCCATCTGATACTCTCTTAGTTCAGTTAGTTAGTTAGTTAGTTAGTCAGTTAGTCAGTTAGTCAGTTAGTCAGTTAGTCAGTTAGTCAGTTAGTTAGTCAGTTAGTCAGTTAGTCAGTTAGTCAGTTAATTACAGTAGTTGAATTGAATTGAATTGAATTGATTTTATTTGTAGGCCGCCCTTTTCCCTGAGGGGACTCAGGGCGGCTCACAGAAACCAGGGAGAGGGGAATACAATACAATACAGTACTAAGACAACAACACATAATAAAATAATACGCAACATGCATACAACATTCGGGCGGGGTAATGGTCCTTATCCCCAGGCCTGACGGGCGAGCCAGTTCTTCAAGCCTGTGCGGAAGGCCTGGACGGTGGAGAGGGTACGAATCTCTACGGGGAGCTCGTTCCAAAGGGTCGGGGCCGCTACTGAGAAGGCCCTCCTCCTTGTGGTTGCCAGCCGACATTGGCTGGCCGATGGGATGCGGAGGAGGCCTAACCTATGAGATCTTATAGGCCGTAGGGAGGTAATTGGCAGAAGGCGGTCTCTCAAGTATCCAGATCCACTGCCATGTAGGGCTTTATGGGTGGTCAATAGCACCTTGAAGCGCATCCGGAGATCGACAGGTAGCCAGCGCAGCTCGCGGAGGATAGGTGTAATGCGGGTGAATCGGGGTGCACCCGCAATCACTCGCGCGGCTGCGTTCTGCACTAGCTGAAGTCGCCGGATGCTCTTCAAGGGCAGCCCCATGTAGAGCACATTGCAGTATTCCAGCCTAGAAATCACGAGGGCCCGAGTGACTGTTGTGAGGGCCTCCCGGTTCAGGTAGGGTCGCAACTGGCGCACCAGGCGTATCTGGGCGAATGCCCCCCTGGTCACAGCCGCTATATGATGGTCGAATGACAGCTGTGAATCCAGGAGGACTCCCAAGTTGCGAACCTTCTCTGAGGGGTGTAGAATTTGACCCCCCAGCCTGAGTGTTGGATTAGTGGCCGAATTTTTGGGAGGAAAACACAACAGCCACTCGGTCTTTTCTGGGTTGAGCACAAGCTTGTTAATCCTCATCCAGTCCATGACGGCTTCGAGCCCCCGGTCCATCACGGCAACCGCTTCATTGATTTGGCACGGGGCGGACAGATACAATTGAGTATCGTCCGCATATTGATGGTATCTAATCCCGTGCCTACGGATGATCTCTCCCAGCGGTTTCATGTAAATGTTAAATAGTAGGGGGGATAAGACCGAACCCTGCGGCACCCCATATTTCAGGGGCCTTGGGGACGATCTCTGCCCTCCCACTAACACCGACTGCGACCTGTCCGAGAGGTAGGAGGAGAACCACCGTAACACGGTGCCTCCCACTCCCACCTCCCGCAGTCTTCGCAGAAGGATACCATGGTCGATGGTATCGAAAGCCGCTGAGAGGTCAAGGAGGACCAGGATGGAGGGATGTCCTTCATCTCTGGCTCTCCAGAGATCATCCATCAATGCGACCAAGGCGGTTTCAGTGCTGTAACCGGGTCTGAAGCCTGACTGGAAGGGGTCTAGGTAGTCTGCTTCCTCCAAGGACCGTTGGAGCTGGAAGGCCACCACCTTCTCAACAACCTTCCCCAGGAAGGGGAGGTTGGAGACCGGGCGGTAGTTATTAAGGACAGCTGGATCAAGAGATGGCTTCTTCAGGAGGGGTCTCACCACCGCCGCCTTCAGTGCGGCGGGGAAGTTCCCCTCCCGAAGGGAGGCGGTTACAACCGCCTGGATCCAGCCTCGTGTCACCTCACTACAGTTGGAAACCAGCCATGAGGGACACGGATCCAAAGCACAGGTGGAGGAACTCACAGCTCTCATGGCCTTGTCCACGTCCCCGGGGGTAACCTCCTGAAACTCAACCCAGAGCTGTTGTACTTGGTCCCCCTGAGTCTTGGCTGGAACTGCAGATGTGGAGTCCAAGTCCGTCCGAAACCGAGCAATTTTGTCCGCTAAGAATTGGGCATATTCTTCAGCTCTGCCCTGCAAGGGTTCCCCCGCCTCCCTTTTGTTCAGCAGGGAGCGGGTTATCCTAAACAGGGCGGCTGGGCGGGACTCAGCGGACGCAACCAGGGAGGCTATATGTGATCTTTTAGCTGCCCTAAGTGCCCTAGTATATTCCCTGGTGCAGATGGTTACCATTGCTCGGTTCGATGCGGACTTATCGGACCTCCAGCGGTGCTCCAGGCATCTCCTCCGGCGCTTCATCTCCCGGAGCTCCTCGGTGAACCAAGGTGGTCTCCGGGATCCGCCGCCTCGGAGGGGCCGCAGTGGCGCAATCCGGTCGAGGGCCTCTGACGCTGCCGAGTGCCACGCAGCAGCCAGAGTCTCTGCCGGACTGTGGGTGAAAGTATCAGGAATAACCCCAAGCTCTGTCTGGAACCTTACTGGCTCCATAAGACGCCTGGGGCGGAACCACCTGGTCGGTTCCTCCTCCCTACAGTGGGGGTTTGGCCTCCGGAAGTCGAGCCTCAGTAGGCAATGGTCTGACCACGACAGGGGTATGATGTCACTCCCCCTCAGACCAAGATCACACATCCACTGCTCCGAGAGAAATACAAGGTCAAGCATGTGTCCCGCCGAGTGGGTTGGGCCTCGGATTACTTGAGTCAAGCCCATGGCTGTCATGGAAGCCATGAACTCCTGCGCCCCATCAGAGTTTTCACCGAGCGTCGGCAAATTAAAGTCCCCCAGGACCATCAACCTAGGGAACTCAACTGCCAGCTCGGCTACTGACTCGAGGAGCGAGGGGAGGGCTGCTGCAACGCTGTTGGGAGGCAGGTACGTTAGCAGCAAACCCACTTGACCCTTGAGGTCCAACTTTAACAGCAAAGACTCACACCCGACAATCTCCGGAGCAGGGACCCTACGAGGAACTAACGACTCCCGGATAACAACGGCCACACCCCCACCCCTTCCCTGGGCTCTCGGCTGATGCAGCACCTGAAATCCTTCTGGGCACAGTTCTACAAGGGGGACTCCTCCCTCTGGGCCCAGCCAGGTCTCAGTAATACATGCCAGGTCTGCCCTCTCGTCTAAATTTAAGTCCCGGACGAGAGGTGCTTTATGTACAACAGACCTGGCATTTAGCGACAACAGCCTGAGACCAGGGTCCTGATTACTTACACCATCTGGTCTTGGAGTGGGACTCCTAGGGCCGGAAGGAGGGATCTCTGTGATGTAGCGAACCCTCCTTCCCCGGTAATGGCCTGCCCTAGAGTCCCCGCCGTATCTGCCCCTCCCTGTCACGACCGCAATACCCCGACCCTCTCCCGTATCTTTAGCCCCCTCAGCCACCCCCATAGCCCCCGCAATTCCCGGCAGGTCCTCCGAATCAAGCACACTCATTTATACACTCAAGCAGTCCCCACGTAATGATTAAAACACATAAAATACAAGAGTCATAGGGTAATAAAAGTGGGATCATCCAGGTCACACATACAATCACATGCACTCACCATACCATTTAAAAGTTAAGTAAGTGAAAGCTGAAAAAGCAATAAGACTAGAAGAAACACTAGTTCAAGTTAGCGAAACTGTCTATGTTCACACAGCTTATCCGCTTAGCTTAGCCATTTTTTGAGTATTGTACTGCTAGCACCAAGAATCAAGGAAAGATTATGTAATACTGATATTAGCAAGTTCTGGCATCACTGCAAGGAAATGGAAAATTTTTCCTTCTTTGCAGCTCTTAAAACTACAGGAGCTCACTCACAATCTCAAGATGGCAATTCCATGTAACCTCTGGCTTGGGCATTCTTGAGGCTGATTGCTTTGCATTCTCTCAATGATACTACCAAACCTCTTTTCTTAACAACTTTTATAAGAATCAAGTAAATTGTTCTTTGCTGGGTTCTTAAAAGACAAAGGAACAATGTTGCATAACAGAATCTTAGATTCTGTTGAAGTGTGTGTTCTGAGATGCAAACTTACTTTCCTCTTCAACTCAAAAACCTCCCAAGCACAGAAGAGTTGCTATAAACCATGTTCATTGTAACTTTAAATCTATCAGTTTTGCTGAAATCTTAGTCTTGGAAGTTGAACATTTAATATGCAAAGATAATATTTTCAGAATATTTAATTGGGTTGCTGGTCAATCCAACATTGCTTACTATTTATATGTTAAGGCAAAGTTGTGGTAAAAACCAGAATAAAGCATAAAAATAAATAAAATCCAGAAACGTATATCTAGAATTTCAGTTGTAGAATTGTTTTAAAGGCATACTAAACCTCCCCTGTTGCTATTAAAGCTGTACTTAGAATTTCAAAATACAGTAGTATTTCCTATTTGTTATTTCCCTTTTACTATAGCACTGTTTGCACATAGGAAAACAAATCCACTCTAGGGCTACAAAATTAGGACTGCAATGAATCAGAAAACTACTAAATGGAGGAAAGATTCTGTCTGCTGCCATTTAATGATCATAGGGGTATTTGTAGCACAGATTTGATAGCCCCACCCAATGTTATTCTTGATAAAAGATTCTGATACAATCATTTCTAATTTTAAAAACTTATTTTAAATATTAAAAATACAAGAAATAACAGCTTTCCAGCCATCTTTCTAAAGACTGCAACTTTATCGAGGCAAACAGTTCCCATTAGACTGAAATATCTGTGATTATGTGCCATCAACCAACAAGGCCAATTCATCAAGGCCATTGACTGCCAAGATCAGTCAGTTCGGCAAACACATCTACAGAAAGCATTATAATTGGCTTGGGATAAGAATCCAGGTCATTATGCTTAAAACCATTTTATTCAAACGAGACTAGCTTGAAAAAAATAGAAAAAGAGATCTAATATCTGGAGTAGAAAAGATTATCTATTACCCAGTGATATTTTTAAAAGCAACCCTATTTTTAATTATGTTTAGATCATGGCTACCTGGAACAGGGGTACCCAATCATCATCATCATGATCTAAGATTGTTCAAATATCTTCTCCAGATCTCCACATTTGCATTGGCTTATTGAATTTTAGCAAGATTATCGTTTATGTAGCATAAGGATATCTGCATAAGTATCCGCCCTTAAAATCTTGCTTTTTTTCTTATGCTAAAAGTTACTTAAACAGGGTTTGCACTTGCCATATCCAGCTGCTATTGAACACTTCAACATTGCCATGTTTGGGATAATTACTGAAAATATTCTGTTCACTATAAATATACACAAATATTTTGTTCAATCTCTATACTAAAGAATTTCTCCTCACCCCCTAAAAAGTGAGGGGGGAACCCCTTTCTTCTTCTGACATATGATTGACTGCTTGAGAATGTAGGGCTGACTTTTTTAATAGGATAAGTTCCCCAAGAAAAGGAGGAACACTCACTCAGCAGCAAGTTGGAAGAAAGGAGTAAAAAATAAGATTTTTCTTTTTACCATGTCCTTTTCCTTCCATATACCTAATCACAAAATCACCCCAGTGTGCTGACCAAACAGGTGTGTCTTTCTTATAACCTGTCCTAAATCAGAATTAATTTCCTCACTAAAGCAGCAACTTTTTTATTTTCCATATTTTCAAGTTGCACTGGGGCCTATTTCCTTACAACATGTGTATGTATGTGATGAATGTTACATCTTACACTTTTGCTGCTTCGCAGGAGCAAGCATCATCTCTAAGATGACATCCTCAGTTTTATTTTTGTTTTCAGTTTCCCCACATATAGGAAAATTCTGTTAAAATAAATCATATTTCAAAATTCCCCTTTTCTATCTCTTTTTAAAGAAGCTCATTCTTTATCCTTGTCTCACAGAAAATATGAATTTGTTTAGAACTACACATTGTAAGTATTCCTTGATTGCATGGTATACTATTAGCTTCAAATATTTTAATAGTTTATTCTGAGCCAATGGCTAAGCATGTCTGCCATGTGGGCAGCAAGTTTTATTTCTGGACTTTCACAATATATAAGCTGGTTCAATATAGTATTCAAGGTCGTGGCAGAACTGACACTTAGGAGACTACTTCCTAATAAAGGGAGACAAACGACAAGAATGTTCACAGTAATAAAGGCTCCCATTGTTTCTGATAAGACTCCTTGATGCCATAGTAACTAATCTTATATCTCAAAGTTACTTATGACAAAAACAATAAGCGTATATGCAGCCCAGTGTTAATTTGGGACTAACTCAAGTTCATTCAACGTGGTATGCTTTTTAGTGAATCTGGTTAGAATTCCTCTCAATATTTCAATAAGGCCTACTCTAACCAGGATTGACATGAGATACAACTAAATATAGACCAGCATCCATACTGAATCAAAATTTAAGACTAGATCAACCTTTCTAAGACAGAGCTTTTGTGAGACGAGTCAAACTTCAATAGAATGCCTAAGAAAAGCAGAAACAGTCCTGTTGGATCATACTATTCTGATCCTGCCTTTTATGTAACAGAGAAATTAATCAGATGGTTCCTGATTTTAACATTGGTAAAGAGGGACATCATTGACCGGGGGGGGGGGGTGTTCTTGATTAAAAAAAATTTTAAAAAATCCGGACTTCTTTAAAACGCCGCGGGACGTGAGACAAATTGTTCAAAAGCGGGATGCCTGGTCACCTTAATTTAGATGCCCCTCAAAGGCAAAACTCAGGGGGCTGAATTCTACAGGGGGAGGAGTAAAGGGGGGGATTTGAGGGGCAGCCCAAAGCACCGTCTGTCTAAATTTGTATCAGGCAGGCAGTAACATTTTCATAGACCACGATCAGAGGAGCAGCTGATCCTATGGAGAGACTCCTCCTGCATTCATTCCCAGGCCTACAAGTAGAAGTACCCCTTCCTTCTTCCCACCTTCCTTTCTTCCTTCCCTCCTTCCCTCTTTCTTCCTTCTAGCTTTCCTCCCTTTCCATTCTTTCTCCTTCCTTCCTTCCTCTTGCCTATCTACCTTCTGTCTTTCTGCTCTTTAGATCTCTCTTCCCCTTCCCTTCCTTCCTCCCTTTCTTCTTTATTTTTCTGTTCTTCCCCTTTTCTTCCTTTCTTCTTCCATTATTTTCTTCTTTCCTCCCTCCCTTCTTTTTCCTTCCTCCTTCTATCCTTCCTTCTTCTTTCCTTCATTCCTCTTGCTTATTTACCTTCACCTTATCCGTCTTCTGCTCTTTCCCTCTCTTCCTTCCTTTCGCCTTCCATCCTCTCTTCTTTCCTCACTCACTCCCTTCCTCCTTTTCTCTTCCTTCCTCCTTCCATTCTTTCAGCTTCCTTTCTTTTGCCTATCTACCTTCTCTGTCTTTCTGCTCTTTACATCTCTCTCTTCCCCTTCGCTTCTGTTCCTTCCTCCTTCCATCCTTTCACCCTCCCTCCTTCCTATTTCTTCCTTCTTCCTTCCTTCTGCCTATCTACCTTCACCTTCTCTGTCTTTCTGCTCTTTCCCTGTCTTCCCCTTTCCTCCCTCCCTCCCTTCTTTTTCCTTCCTCCTTCCATCCTTCCTTCTTCTTTCCTTCATTCCTCTTGCTTATTTACCTTCACCTTATCCATCTTCTGCTCTTTCCCTCTCTTCCTTCCTTTCGCCTTCCATCCTCTCTTCTTTCCTCACTCACTCCCTTCCTCCTATTCTCTTCCTTCCTCCTTCCATTCTTTCAGCTTCCTTTCTTTTGCCTATCTACCTTCTCTGTCTTTCTGCTCTTTACATCTCTCTCTTCCCCTTCGCTTCTGTTCCTTCCTCCTTCCATCCTTTCACCCTCCCTCCTTCCTATTTCTTCCTTCTTCCTTCCTTCTGCCTATCTACCTTCACCTTCTCTGTCTTTCTGCTCTTTCCCTGTCTTCCCCTTTCCTCCCTCCCTCCCTTCTTTCCTTTCTAGTTCATTTTTTCTTCTTTCCTCTCTCCCTCCCTTTTTCTTTCTTCCTCCCTTCGTCCTTCCTCTTGCCTATCAACTTCATCCTCTTTGTCTTTCTGCTCTTTCCCTCTCTTCCCCTTCTCTTCCTACCTCCTTCCTTCTTTTCTCCCTCCCTTCCTCTTTTTCTTCCTTCCTTTCTTCTTCCATCTTCCTCCTTCTTCTTCCTTCTATTCTTTCTCCTTCCTTCCACCTTTTCTCCTTCCATCTTCTTCCCCCCCTCCTTCCTTCCTCTCCTTCCCACTCTCTCCTTGGGAGGGGACAAAACCCAAGGGCTAACGGGGTCAGGGGGGGGCAGCAGAGACCAAATAAAGTCAGACAATCTTATTAAAACTTTCCTATTTGTTGGATCGCATTGCTGTGAACATATAAACCAAATCAGGAACGTTTTACAACCGAGGGTGCTGCAAGGAAAGGGGGGAGGGAGGCGGCCCTGCCATTTCCCCAGTTTTGCAAGGAATGAGAAACGGTGCTTTAATCCAAAGCTAAGGATGACTGCAATCAGAACCGCAGACAGGGAAAGAAAGAAAGAAAGATCCTTGTAGCACAACACCCTCCTTTGCATGGTTGTGAGAACATAGGTAAAACAAAAAAAAAAGCACAGCGTCCCTCCGCCCTCTGAATGGGACTCAGCGTGGCCTCGATTTGAATACAAGCACATGGAGTTGGGTGGGGAGATAAGAATCTTCATTTGCATTCTCTGTGACCATGATGCTTTGCGAGGAACAATCCCCAGGGCTCCCCATGACTTTTTGCAGATTTTTCCTTTCGTGCTTAAAAAAAAAATTGGGACTTTTTAAAAACGCCACGGGACACGAGACAACTTGTTCAAAAAAGGGACTGTCCCGCCAAAATCAGGACGTCTGGTCACCTTAGGTTAAGAGGCATTCATCTCTCCCATCCCAGCAGCCTGAATGCAAATCATCATATCATTCTGAATTGGGTAGTTACAGGAAAAACTGGGCATTAAAACTACTTAACTATTAAGCATAAAGATATTTAAACTAGTGATCATTTCCATCATGTGGCAGGTAGTTTTAAATTTTAATTTTGCATTAAGCAAAGAAATACTTCCCTGAAATGTGTATTTTTCTGAGAAAAGTATGTCCTATTTAAAATGTTAAAAGGAAAAAGAAAACCAACCTACAGATTCCAGAGCTTTAAAAATACATTACAATAGTTCAGTGATGTGCGGTGAGGTTCACAGCCGATGAGGCAAGTGGACAGGACCTATATATTCTCCTCCCCCCACCCCTCCAATCTAGGCAGGGTCAAAAAGTTCCCTAGGCAGTCCTAAAGCTGGGCCAGATTGCTCAAGAGCCAGGAGCCCTTCTCCAGAGTTCAATGACACACGTTTCCAAGAGTGCCATACCGCGCTGCGTGGCCACCCTAGTTTCCAAGAGGACCTCTGTGGCAGGAGGTCAAATGTTGAGTCCTCAGGCATCCGTTCCAAGCCGCTCTGGAAAAAAAAAACCCGCCACCTCTTGCCTTTGAAGGAGAGGAGGAGGGGGGGCACCCGCTTGGGGAGGGGGGTAGGACAAGCTGCAGGGTTCATCTCCCCGCCGCATAAGGATTGGAAGGCTTGCCTCGGAGCCCACCTCTCCAAGCGCTTGCTCGCTATAGCTGGGTGAGGGGGGCGGTGGTGGTGGTGGTGGGGGTTAAGCCAAGCATCTGAACGCCTTCCCCGCAAGAAATGAATCATCTCCCCGAGCCAGCCTCCGGAGCAGCCTCGCATACCAGAAGCACCGAGGAGGGGCAGCAGCAGCTGGCGTTGGCAGAACCCCCTGCCTCTGCCTGCCCTCGTGCGCCAGGATTTTCCTTGTGGCATTGTGCCTCCTCCCCCCACTGCCAGCTGGAATAGTGTTTGTGCACGCGCCATCCACCCCCCACCCTCGCTGCACCTGAGGAGAGGGGGGGGAAGCCAAGCAGAGCCCCTCCTTCCCACGCAAAGCCCCCTTAAAACAGAGAACAAGCCAGCTCTATGGCGGACAGGCACGTGAGCACTTTAAAGTGCATGTCGCTGCCCCAGCCATACAGCGGGACCCACTGTATGGCTGGAAGCCGGCATGTCCCACTCTATGGCATGGCTTTAAAAAATAAAAAATAAAGTGCCAGCCCGCGCGCCAGCAGAGGCGGGTAAAACACACACGCAAAGACACAAATTACTTATAATAATACAAATTACAATTACTTACAAATAATTTTGAATTCCTCCCCCCTCCCTCCAACCCACATATCTTTTCCAGCTGTGTCACAGAGGATTTCAACTCTCCTCTTGTCTGCCACGATGAAAATGTGAAAATGTAAAAAGAAAAAGACAAGAGCTGCTCTAGCCAGGCTGGGATAGTTGCTGCTAGAGTCACCATGTGGATGACTCTGCTTAATTGTTTAAAAAAAGCCTCTAAACAAAGTGCCCTCTGCCGGAGGAGGCGAGAGACCCATGTGCCTCCTTTGCATAAGGAATGTTTCGCCTTTTAACCCTTGCTTAACTCTGCTCAAGTGATCATAAAGATAGAGTAAAGGAGGCATGTGGTTCTTTTCGCCTCCTCCTGCAGTTAAGCACTAAGCAGAATCATCCACTGTGACTCTGGCAGCAACTACCTTAGCCTTTTTCCTTTTAAATTTGTTTTTCTTTTTCATGATGACTGTGGTGAGGCCCTGCCTCCCCTGACTGCATGTCACTGCAATAGCTAGAAGCATGAGATCAGGCCCCCAGTTAAAATCTGTAAGTCATACCTCCCAAACAAGCCCACAGTCAGCACTGTGGAATCCTGGCTGAATAGGGATCAAAAACTGGCTGGAAAGTAGTAGGAGATGGAAGGAATTAGAGTGTCCAGGAAGAGGAATGGACATAGCTGGTTGTCCAGCTGGAGCCTATTAATTCAGTGCTATAGCACAGACATTATACTGCTAGAGGTAGATGGTTTTTCTAGTTTTAATTACAGCTAGGGAAAAATCTACTACCTAGCACTAGAAACAATCCTCAACTCAGCTGAGTGGGCCAAGCTTCTCACCCACAATAAGGCAGACTCCAAAGCTGCAGGGGAAACCTGGCTCAAATACAGTTACTGTGAGAGGGGCCTTGGAGTCCTAGGGGATGATCACTTGATTATGAGCCAGCAGTATGCGGCAGCAGCCAAAAAAGCTAATACAATCCTTGGTTGTATAAACAGATGCATAGAATCAAAATCACATAAGTATTAGTACTGCTTTATAAAGCCTTAGTAAGGCCACATCTGGAATACTGCATCCAATTTTGTTCACCACATTACAAAAAAGATGTTGAGACTTTGGAAAAGGTGCAAATAAGAGCAACTAAGATGATGAATGGTTTCAGGATTTGGGTTTGACTAGTCTAGAGAAAAGAAGGACTAGAGAGGACCTGGTAGCAGTACGCCAGTATTTGAGAGGTTGCCACAAAGAGGAGGGGATCAACTTATTTTCCAAGGCCCCATGGGGCAGGACAATAAAAAATGGATGGAAACTAATCAGGGAAAGAAGCAACCTGGAATTAAGGAGAAACTTCCTAACAGTGAGAACAATTAACCTGTGGAACTGCTTGCCGTCAGAAGCTGTGGGTGCTCCATCACTGGTGGTTTTTAAGAAGAGACTGGACAATCACTTGTCTGAATTGACGTAGGTATAGGGTCTCCTGCTTGAGCAGGGGGTTGGACTAGAATAGCTCAGAGGTCCCTTCCTGCTCTATTCTGATTGATTGACAAGCATTTAAGTGTATATTCGGGCAGTCTCCATCCACAATCACTATCACTTCCTTAAGTTTGCTTTGAGAATTTGTTAGCCTTCATTTCAGTAGTGTCTCTCTCTGAGCAGTAGTCTGGCAGTCTTTTCTCCCCCACTTTAAGTGAGATCTGAGAGATTCAGGGGCCAGAGATATTAACATAGCACTGCAGGGGCCAGTTGGCCCTAGCCAGGTTTCAGTGTAGCTGTTTTTCAGGGACTCAGAAGATGAAAATTTTAAGCCACATGCATTCAAGCAAGCAAGCAAGCAAGCACTTCCTTGCTGCCTCTGTATTCTCCTGCAACCAGTTCAATTAATTCAGGGAGGCAGCTGCTCTATCTGGCCCGCCCAGCGGACAACCCTGCTTACTTAGACTGTGTTAATACAAAAGTCTAAGCCATGTCACTGGTAGCCCCATTATATTGTCTGAACCCAGAGAAGCCATTGCTATGTTAGGAGAGAGGCCAAGATTACTTGCTGGATAAATCCAACCATCCATGACTCATCTTAATCTGGAAAAGGGGGTTGATTTGTGATTAGTCCTCTGTCCAGCCTCTGGTGCAGAGCCAATAGGCTAGAACAGCTGCAAAAGTGAGGCTCTTCCAGCAGCATCTTATCTGGTCTTTCTTTTTGGACCATCCCAGGGATATTGGGGGAGGGGAGTTGGAATAAAGCAACACAAAAGCACAGAGGTGAGATTTTCTTCCAGTCCTTCCTCAAAAACTGACCCAATGGAGATTTTAAAAAAGATTAAGAAAAGACCACTACAATGATTACGGCTGGATGATAATCATCGTGACTGGCCCAAATACAACTGGCATAGCCCTCAGTTTGATCATTTATGTGGGACTGTTCAATTTGGCTAGAGGTATTCTACAAACACTGCCTCTTTCTATATCAGTTTCCTTAAGCTTGGTGTTGTTGAAAGAAATGTCCTTCTGGGTTCAGCTCCAAGTGGGGAAGAAGACACTGGAGACATGGAGGCTGCTTGGAAAGATGGTTTATTGTTGGACAGGGCCACATGGCTTGAGCCCTGAACAGAAAAGGTGATCACATGCTTCAATGTTGGTGGAGAAGAAGAGAGAAGGGCTGAGGGAGGGGCTTGCTAGGCTTTTTATACCCTGTTTAGTCCCACCTCTCTGTTTCCTGTTCCTGTGTAAGAAATGTATTCTGATTGGTTGTCAGACTCCCATGGTGCCATGTTTAGTCCCTGGTGAGAGGGGGCTACTCTCTAGGCTGTTTTGAATCCAGGTATGAGTTATCAGATGCTATGTGGAGAGTTGAGTAGAAGGCCAATATTATCATGCCTTAATCCCATCACTCTGGAGCTGAACGGGAAAACTCTTTATTATGTAAAGTGGACTAGCTCAGGCTTTAATAGCTCATTGACAAAGGGGGATGGGCAGGAAGCTGCAGGTAGCTTTTCTGTCTTTTAAAACATGTTTCTTCCTTTTTCACATCCAGAGAAATATTCTGCCTTTTCAATATTTCCTAGGATATTTCATTTTTCTGGGAGAGGGCTGGATGATAACTTCCCACAGTGCTTTCCAGTGTAAACTGCCCAAGGCCATGTTTCCTAGTATTGAAAGAAATGTCCTTCTGGGTTCAGCTCCAAGTGGGGAAAAGGACACTGGAGACATGGAGGCTGCTTGGAAAGATGGTTTAATGGTGGACAGGACCACATGGCTTGAGTCCTGAACAGAAAAGGTGATCACATGCTTCAATGTTGGGTGAAGAAGGGCTGAGGAAGGGGCTTGCTGGGCTTTTTATACTCTGTTCAGCCCCACCTCTCTGTTTCTTGTTCCTGTGAAAGAAATGTATTCTGTCTGGTTGTCAGACTCCCATGGGACATGCAGGGGCAACTCTCTAGGCTGTGTTTTGAATCCCAAGTTTGGTTGCGTTCTCAAATGCCATGTGGTGAGTTTCTGTGAAAAGCTGATACTACCTTTATTATGTAAAGTACACTAGCTCAGGTTTAATGGCTCATTGACAAAGGGGGTGGGCAGGAAGCTGCAGGGAGCTACTCTGTCTTTAAAACATGTTTCTCCCTTTTCACATCCAGGGAAATATATTCTGCCTTTTCAACATTTCCCAGGATATTCCATTTTTCTAGGAGAGGGATGGGCTTTAACTTCCTACACTGGGAATTCTGAAATAGTTTTTCAATGCATCTGGACAGCAGATTTTGGGGAAGGTTATATTCTGGGAAAGGTTATATTCTGGGAAAGGTTATATTCTGGGAAAGGTTATATTCTGCTCTATGTGTTATATTCTGCTTTATGAATACATAATTCTGTTTGATGAAGTGGAGAGTGAAACCTGGAAGGTCGTAGATCCTTAAAGCCTTTTTCAAATATTGAGCCTAATGCACTGAGGACTCAACTGGAGAATGAGGCATGCATGCAAACATTCCCCTCCAAATGTCTAGTTGAAGATCTGCTAGGAAACTGAGATTATTGCAGCTTGAATGTGACTATAGCTTTCTATATGAATTGGGAGCTTGTTTTATTAGAGTACTGCACTGCACAGATGCAAGTCTTAATCAGGAGAGTCTGAATGCCCCTTGAAACATCCAGTTAAATGTGAAAATGTTGGGGAGAATAAGGGCAAGACTGCCAAAATTGCTATATGTTCTACTTAGCTACTTGGTCAGTGGGAGATCATCGTCACCTAAAAGAAAGACAGTGCATTCTTCATAGCCCATGAAAAAGCCTTTAGAGGTTTTAGGCAACACCTCTCAGAACCACAATTCATGGAAAACAAATATTATCATAAAGTGATAAGCCTTTCAGATCCAGAGTCAACCTCTGATTGAAGTCATGTTCAGTATTTTTCTTGTATGCAAGAGCTTGCATTTCCAATCTCCATAGAGCTTTCTCAATGGTTGCAGAATGTCCTTTCAGAATGTTAATCAAAAAAGATTAAGTGGTGAAAAAAAACTCTTTTTCTTGACATCATCGAACATTTTCATTCTCTCGGCTACCATATTCACTCTCAGGGCCATGACTTTGGAAGATCACAGTGTAGAAGGGTAGAAAGGCTGTGATCTATTGTAGAATGGATCTTCTTCTGGAACACCAAAGTTAGACACTCAACCACCAACGTAGACGTTTCATTAATTTAGGAATATATATATTCTGGAAAACTGCAGCATATTTTATGTCCCTCTTGTAAAAGAATTTAAGTATGACCTTGAAGAAGGTATCAAAGAATTATTAAGATTGGATTTGTGAAAAGATGACAGACTGCAGAGATTCAAGCAACCATGAGAAAGAAACTCAAAATAACTCTGCCTTGATTTTATTTAATATAAGATGACAGAAATCTTGGCAGCTGTCAAGAGTTTGTTATATACCCTCAAAATAAATTAACATTTTTAAAATTTCTGCAGTGTATGTTTCGTGACCTGGCCTACCTCAAAGGACTGATCTGAATCATAAAAGCCTCTCTAAGTTTCTAAAGCAACAATCATACCAATGGAATTCCACATGCAATCATAACAGCCAAGTTACCTATCTTGGTTACACATGTTCTGGAATTATCTCTTGGTTTTATTACATATGCAGAACTCTGTGGAGAAAGAAGTCACACAGGCCTCATGATTTCTCCCTGCCTGCCTGCCTGCTATTTTTGATGTCTTGGCTATAGCCAATCAACAAGAAATTATCTGATGACTAGATAGTTTCTGCAGAAGGACCTTTGGTGGAAAGATAATGAAGCACTCCAGTTTTCACAAGATGAACCACTGGATAAATAGCATAACATGAAAGAGGCCAAGGTGGGGGTAAGGTTGGGAGAGATAAAAGCTGAATGCCATTTATTAAGGAATCTCAGCATGTGTTTAATTACCACAAGATCCAGAGAACACTATTGGGCTATACAATATCAAATATTGAGGGTTTGACAATGATGGTGCCCTCGCTTTAGGATTTGAAAGAAGAAAAAGTGGGTTAAAATGTATAAAATAACACATATCTATTGTTATATATTATATAACATATTATATGCATGCATGCGTGCATGCATGCATACATACACACACACACACACACACACACACACACTTCTTGAAAGACTTGGGGATTCTTTAGCTTCAAAATACATACATTAAGTAATGAGAGAGAGTGCACACCTACATTACCTTAAGGAACATAAGCCTCATGCTGGTCAAGTTGAAGATTTTTTTTGCCAGATTTTAGCAGCATACTTGAGGATGTCTAAGAGCCACATCATGGGAGGTGATGTAGCTTTCCACTATACTGTTAGTGTCAGCACTCCTCCATTGAATAATTAGGAAAGAAAACCACGAGACTCCATTGATAGAAATCAAATGTACTTTTACTAATTATAAATGATTAGAAACGTAGCAAAGCGAAGACTGATTATTTAGGCGCGAAAGCAAATGATATATAGAATAACCCATTCCCCACCCCTTGGCATCCCAGTTACAGTCCAATCATAATTCTCCCAAGTGTCAGGTGTGAGATAACTTCGAAAGGCATCACCCAGATGGAATGTCGGTGCCGTTGGCCTTGGCGGGAAACCTCCTCTGCATGCGCAGTAAGACAGGCAGCAGAAACTCCAGAATCTTCCTCCAGCACAATTAGTATTCCCCTCCCAAATACCATGCCCCCCTCCCCGTTTCAATGGCAGCCGAAGCAGCAGCAAAGCAGAGGCTGACATCTGGCCTTCCTCCAGAAAAAGGCGGTCAGGCCTGGAAAACGACAAAACACAAACAAACAGACGAACAACAAAAAACAGAAAAAGAAAAATAGGGGGGGGGGAGAAAGTCAGGAAGGAGAGTCAACTAGGGTTTGTCCGGATAAGCAGAATAGAACTGGCGGAGTAGTTGGGGGGCCCGGAGATGGGACTTGTCCACCCACCCGGCATGAGACTGAGGAAAATGCTTCCAAGCCACCAGGTACTGAAGGCGATTCTGCCGTCTACGAGAGTCCAATATTTCTCGAACCTCAAAATGCTGCTCACCATCAATCAATAGGGGGGCAGGTGGTGGATCCACTGGCGGACGTAAAGATGAAAAACGAACAGGTTTAATGAGATTAATGTGGAAAACAGGATATACACGGTTGAGGTGCTTGGGTAGCTATAAGCGAACCGAAACAGGATTGATGACCTTGATTATGGGAAACGGGCCTACATACTTAGGCCCCAACTTTTTTGATTTCTGCGTAGTTTGAAGGAACTTTATGGATAGATAAACTTGGTCACCCACCTTGTACTGATAAGGTTGAGAACGTTTCTTATCAGCCTGTTTCTTATGCGCACGGTGCGCAGTATCCAAAGTGCGAAGTGCCAAAGGCCAAATATGCCGCAACCGCTCACTCCAGTCGGAGATAGATGAGACCTGTGGTTGCTCAAGAGGAACTTCGGGAATAGGAACAAAGTCGTGGCCAAACACAACACAAAAAGGAGTGAATCCAGTGCTGCTATGTACAGAATTATTATAAGCCACTTCCGCGTGCGGCAACAAGTCCACCCAATCATCTTGCTGGTAATTTATGAAACAACGTAAATATTGTTCTAGAACAGAATTAGTTCTCTCACAAGCCCCATTAGTCTGAGGGTGGTGGGTGGAGCTTAGACCCTGGGCGGAGCCAATGCGTTTAAGAAATTCTTTCCAGAAGACGGAGGTGAATTGGACGCCCCTATCAGAAATGATGCAGTCAGGCACGCTATGCAAACGGTAAACGTGAGAAATGAAAAGTTTAGCGAGCGCCTTCGCAGAAGGGATCTTAGGGCAAGGTATGAAATGAACTTGCTTGGAAAACAAGTCTGTAACCACCCATATGACTGTGTGCCCCTGGCTTTCAGGAAGTTCAACAATGAAATGCATAGAAATCTCCTTCCAGGGGGCGACAGGGCGAGCTATAGTCTGGAGTAAACCCTGCGGTTTCCCCGGCGGGCGCTTAGCAGCTGCACAAACAGGACAGCTGGCAATATAAAGTTCAATGTCCTTCTTCAAAGATGGCCACCAAAACTGTCGTTTCACAAAATGCAGCGTCTTCACAAAGCCAAAGTGCCCCGCCAACTTGGAATCATGTGTCCGTTGGAGAACCACGAGACGAAGAGAGGCAGGGACATAAAGTTTCGCTCCAATCCATGGCAAATTGTCTCTCATTGTGCATTCACCTTGATGCTGCTGGAACCAATCATCCTGAGGAATGGCCTTTTTGAGGTTGGAAAGGAAATCTTGAGACACGTCCATCTTAGCGCGTTTCTGTTGCCTACTAACAACAGGAGCAGCGAGGCTGGATGCGGGAATCACGGGTTGAACAATACTAAGCTTAGAGCAGCTGTACTGAGGGAGTCTGGACAAAGCATCAGCCATGAAATTCTTCCCCCCTGGGATGTACTTAAGTGTGAAATTAAAACGATTGAAATGCTGAGCCCAGCGCATCTGCTTAGGGGAGAGTCGCCTGGGAGTCGTCAAAGCTTCCAAGTTCTTATGGTCAGTCCACACTTCAAACGGGTGCTTAGCGCCCTCCAGGAAGTGGCGCCATGTGGCCAAAGCCCAACGTACAGCAAATGCTTCTTTCTCCCAGATCGCCCAACGTCTCTCTGTCTCTGTGAGTTTATGAGAGGTGTAGGCACAAGGTTGTAGATTACCTTGGTCATTAGTCTGAAGCAAAACGGCTCCCACTGCCACGTTGCTGGCATCAGCTTGAACGACAAAAGGCTTGCCCATATCTGGATGCTTCAGAACTGGCTCTTCGGCAAAAAGTCTCTTCAACTTTTCAAACGTAGCTTTACACTCCATGGTCCAATTCAACGGTTTGCTAGGTTTAAGTTTCGGCCCACCTTTGGACTTCAACAAATTTGTGATGGGAAGTGCAATTTTGGCAAAAGAAGGGATGAACTGACGGTAGAAATTAGCAAAACCCAAAAATTTCTGTAATTGCCTCCGTGTGCGGGGCGCCTCCCACTCAGTGACCGCCTTGACCTTAGCGGGGTCCATTTCCACCCCTGCGGGTGAGATATGATACCCAAGGTAGTCTATCTTCTCCTGGTGAAATTCACATTTGGATAACTTGGCATAAAGTTCCGCGGCTTGGAGTTTCTTCAGGACAGTGCGGACCAACTTGACGTGTTCTCCATATGTTTGTGTGTAAATAAGGATATCATCTAAATATACGATAATGCCTTTGTAAAGGTGGTCATGCAAAATCTCATTAATTAGTTGCATGAAAACTGCAGGTGCCCCCTGCAGGCCAAAAGGCATTACACGGAACTGGAAGCAACCCAGGGGGCAGTTGAAGGCAGTTTTCCACTCATCTCCCTCCTTTATTCGGACTTTATAGTATGCCTCCCTTAAGTCCAGTTTAGTAAAAATGCGGCCTTTTCCCAGTTGGGTCAGCATGTTCTTCATCAGAGGCAAAGGGTAGAGATTATGAGAAGAGATTGAATTAAGGTTCTTAAAGTTAACACATAAGCGCAGAGAGCCATCTTTCTTCTCCCTGAATAGTACAGGGGCCGCCACCTTGGGTCTGGCTGGTTCAATGAAACCCCTTTATAAGTTTTTGTCAATAAACTTCCTCATTTCCTCCATCTCTCTGGGCGACATAGAATAAATCTGGGGTTTTGGAAGCGGCACTCTAGGCAAAATTTCGATGGAGCAGTCAGTGGTTCTGTGGGGTGGAAGCTTATCCGAAGATTTTTCACTAAAAAACCCCTTAAGGTCCCAATATTCTTTCGGAATCTTTTCCTCCCCCTCAATTTTCTCCTGGCCCCTGGCGGCCAATGCGGGGCTGGAGCCACCAGGCTCAGGGGCATTGGCATCCCCGTCTGGGGCTGTGCTGGTCTGGATGCGCAGCCACCCCTCCCTCCAGTTAATGCAAGGGTTCCATTTACGAAGCCAGGGGAGTCCCAAAATAAGGGGTCTGTCCATGCCAGGTGCCACAATAAAAGAGATCAATTCTACATGGGTGCCCATTTTCATCTCTAGAGGTTCAGTGTAGAAATGGGCTGGGCCTCCCCCTGCAATGGACCAATCGATTTGGCAAAAAACAATAGGAGTTTTCAAAGTCCTCAATTTCAAGCCCAGTTTCTCAACCATTGCAGGATTAATCATACATCTAGAACAGCTCGAATCGAGTAGAGCGGAAAGCCGTTCCGTCTCCCCACCAGGTGGCACCCTTAACTCAATTGGGATCAACATGGGGCCTTTATGTGAACTCACGCACTGAGGTGAGCCGTCGTCATCGGAGTCATCAGAGGAGCTGGTAGTCACGTCCGCTCCCTCCTCCACCTCCAGCTGGAAACAGACGCGAACGCAGCTCCCTTCTCCTTTCCTGGGGCCTTGCTTGCCTTCCCTTTCCTCTTGGCAGGGGGTGGGGCGGGCAGAGGAAGTTTAACGCAGCAATCCATGGCTCGATGGCCTCCTTTCCCACAACGGAGGCACATGAAAGGCTTGTTCTTGCCGGCGGAGCTTCCCTTCACCCCTGATGCGGAATGGGGCCCTTTGAGCTGGGGGGGGGGGCAATCCCTCGGCTTTTTCCTCTTTCACACGTTGAAATCTAATCAAGTCTAGCTCAACATCTGCTGTATTTTCATAGCAAGCAACAACTCGCTTAGGAAGGTGTCTGTTAATGCATTGTTGGTAAATGTCCTCATTTAATCCCAATGCAAACTGATCCTGAACATCCTCAGCCACTGGCTTATTTCCCTGTTTTAGGGCCATAAAATTCACCTTCCCTCGTTTCTCAATCAGTGGGTCATCAAACCTCCTCTTAAGTGCAGCCATAAAGTCATCAAAATTCCTCAGGCCAGGGAATTACATTGGTGTAAGCTCACCATCCAAACGGCCGCTTTTTCTTCCAAAGAAAGTGAAACTATTCGCACCTTCATCTCATCTGATTCTAAAACTTGGCCATATTTTTCCATGTAGTTGCAAATCTGCATGACAAAAAGACCCAACCACTTCGTATCACCTTTATATTTTACTGGTAAGGGAGGGACCTTTGCCATTCTGTGTCTTCTGGGGGACCCCCCTACTCTGGCAGCAGCCCTGGCTGGGGGGGGGGAGGCTGTTTCTGGGTTTGCTTGCTCCCATCCCCCCTCGGCCTCTTCACCCTCCCTAAATTTATGCAAGGAGTACCTTTGTTCAAATTCTTCTGTTTGCTCTCTTTCCATCGCTCTCTCAGGACCTCCGCTTGGTCATAGCTTCTTCTCAGTCTACTGGTTTTTTCCTTTGTTTCCGTCTGGTAACTCCTGCATCCAAATTCTCATAATCCTCATAATCCTCTGTTTGCCCCACTCCCAAAGTCCATCGGGGCTGAACCGCAGGCTTCTCTATCCTTAGGCCAGCTAGCCTTTCAGGTAAAGTTGGTTCTGCAGTTTCTCTTTCAATCTCCTCATCATCGCTCACTTGCAATGACATTTTCTCTGTTCCTTCTTGTGAGTACACCGCCCACGGTAGGTTGAAAACTCCTGGTGGGGTGTGAGTGAGTCTTCGCTTACTGTCAGCACTCCTCCATTGAATAATTAGGAAAGAAAACCACGAGACTCCATTGATAGAAATCAAGTGTACTTTTACTAATTATAAATGATTAGAAGCGTAGCAAAGCGAAGACTGATTATTTAGGCGCTAAAGCAAATGATATATAGAATAACCCATTCCCCACCCCTTGGCATCCCAGTTACAGTCCAATCATAATTCTCCCGTGTCAGGTGTGAGATAACTTCGAAAGGCATCACCCAGATGGAATGTCGGTGCCGTTGGCCTTGGCGGGAAACCTCCTCCGCATGCTCAGTAAGACAGGCAGCAGAAACTCCAGAATCTTCCTCCAGCACAATTAGTATTCCCCTCCCAAATACCATGCCCCCCCTCCCCGTTTCAATGGCAGCTGAAGCAGCAGCAAAACAGAGGCTGACAGTTAGATGTGTTGGACTTTAGTTTCCTCAGTTCAAAATTAGGATGAATGATTGAGAACGGTAGGAGATAAAATCTAAGTTGTTTGGAAGGCACCAGCTTGAAGAAAGCTAATGTAGCAAATGTATGGAAGGAAGCATTGGTTAAACAAAGGAATGCATGTAGTCAGATATTTACTTCACCTAAGCCAGTGCTTTCTATTCAGTACCTTTATGTTTCTCAGCCTTGCTTCTCAAGTTCTTTTAAAAATCAGAAATAAACTAGCAACCTTTAATTATGCAAAGTATATACAATGTTCAACCTTCAAGTCTGAAGGAAATGAAACTGAATGATAATTGGCTAGGTATTCCATCTCCCAGGCTGGGGGGTGAAATTATACGCCCCTCAGAGAGGGTTCGCAATTTGGGAGTCCTCCTGGATCCACAGCTGACTTTAGAACATCATCTTTCAGCTGTGACCAGGGGGGCATTTGCCCAGGTTCGCCTGGTGCACCAATTGCGTCCCTACCTGAACCGGGAGGCTCTCGCAACAGTCACTCACGCCCTTGTGACCTCAAGACTGGACTACTGCAATGCGCTCTACATGGGGCAGCCCTTGAAGAGCATTCGGAGACTTCAGCTTGTCCAGAATGCAGCCACGCAAGCGATTGTGGGTGCACCTCGGTATACCCACGTTACACCTATCCTCCGCGAGCTGCACTGGCTGCCTATTCATCTCCGAATACGCTTCAAGGTGCTAGTCATCACTTATAAAGCTCTTCATGGTATTGGACCTGGGTACTTGAGAGTCCGCCTGCTGCCAATTACCTCCCAAAGACCCATCAGATCCACAGATTAGGCCTCCTTCGGATTCCATCTACCGGCCAATGCCGATTGGCGACCACCCGGAGGAGGGCCTTCTCTGTGGCTGCTCTGGCCCTTTGGAACAAACTCCCCATGGAGATCCGGACCCTCACCTCCCTTCAGGCTTTCCGTAAAGCTGTTAAAACCTGGCTGTTCCGGCAGGCCTGGGGTTGATGAGTTCCCTTCCCCGCTCGAATTGTGTGACTGTTGATTGTTTTTAAATTTTCTCTGTATCCTGTTTGTTGTTTTTGCCTTGTCTGTATTACCCCCCTCCCCTGGGTTTGTTAGCCACCCTGAGCGCCTCCGGGAATAGGGCGGCATATAAATGAAATAAACCTATAACCTATAACCTATAAACCTCATCCTCTACTGGCTTCTTTCTCAATACTGAAACCTAGTGTGCAGTGCTCCATTGCAAACCTAATAGGTAGTCTTAGGTCAAGAAAAGTATGACTTACTCAAGACTACCAGCAAACATCAAAGCCAAAGTAAGCTGTGACTTTGTTTTTCCATATTCAAACCAAAACATTTCCCACTACAAATCTTGGCTAATGAACTAAATTGTTTGGATAAATTGAAAGTAATTTATTAAGAGTAGTTAAATTTCAAGTCAGCATGTACATCCCCTTAGCATACTTTTCTGAGGAACATAAAATCTGAAATAATGTTTTAGAGATTCCTCTTGTTCTTCTAAAAGTTGCTTCTTAATGGATGGATTTCAAACAATGTAGGACGGATATAAGTTAGAAAGTTACATCAGTCTAATATGAGGGCCCAGAGAACTGCAGAGAAGCTGGATCTGTTCACCTAGATCAGGGATGTCAAACTTGATTTCATTGAGGGCATATCAGGAATGTGTTTGACCTCAGGGGCCATGGTGGGTGTGGTCAGCTCATCACTCATGTTGTCGGGGGCTGTGGGGGCCTGAGCACTCTGCCAGCAAAAAGGTCCATTTTTGGCTGTGACGGCCTCCTGAAACCCTGTACCAGCAAAAATGGAGCTCACCCTGTTTTCATTGACGGAGGCATCACAGGCCAGTCCTTCACTGTTTCTAGGGCAGCCCCGCAGGCCAGATCTAAGCACCCCACAGGCCAGATCCAGCCCCTGGGCCTTTAGTTTGATACCCATGACCTAGATCATTTTCTTCTGACATCCTCAAGAGATGCATTGCATTTCAACTCTATGTGTGGATTATAGATTTTATGGGAAGTTGATTTGGTGGGTGGGAGATTGGGGAAGGCTGATTTAAAGCTTGCCCAACTGGATTTCCTCTCTTCTCGTTGGATTACACAAATCAAACAGCATTCAGACAAAGAAATGTGCGGAACTGCCTCCATATTTTCTTCTGTGGAAGTTATTGTCTCCCTTTAGATCTTGTTTGCCATTTTCTACTCAGAATATCAACTAAAGAGTATGCTTAATATCCTTTGAATAAGCCTTTGTTTCCTGCACGACTGGGTTTGTTAGCCAGAGGAGATGATTGTAAGCTATTCCAAGTAGATTTGCTTCAAAGCCCATCAATCTGCTGGTCTGGGAATGTGAGAAATGGGGAGAGGTAACTTTTGTTGAACATTAGCATCTTACAAACATGAATTTGTAAGTACATGTCCATTCATTTGTTGGATACCTATGTAAAGGCCTCCATTTCTCTTTATTGTATATATCTGTAACTAACATTATTGCATCCTTGTTCTCAAGAATGTTTTCCACTTGCATCTGACCAGTGACGTGCAGTCAGGGGAGGCAGGGGAGGCAGAGCCTCACCACTGTCATCATGAAAAGAAAAAAATGCAAAAGGAAAAAGGCTGAGATAGTTGCTGTCAGAGTCACAGTGGATGACTCTGCTTAGTGCTTAACTGTTTAAAAAAGCCTCTAAAA
Source organism: Thamnophis elegans (assembly GCF_009769535.1). Lineage (NCBI taxonomy): Eukaryota > Metazoa > Chordata > Lepidosauria > Squamata > Natricidae > Thamnophis > Thamnophis elegans. The sequence continues at coordinate 23,030,242 of NC_045550.1, forward strand.
AGTGCCCTCTACAGGAGGACGGGGGAGAACCACGTGCCTCATTTAGTCTGACTTTATGATCACTCAAGCAGAGTTAAGCAAGGGTTAAAAGCCGAAAAATTCCTTATGTAGATGAGGCACGTGGTTCTCTTGCCTCCTCCTGTAGAGGGTGTTTTTTAGAGGCATTTTTAAACAGTTAAGCAGAGTCATCCATTGGGGACTCTGGCAGCAGCTAACCCAGCCTGACCTCAGCAGCTCTTGCCTTTTCCTTTTATATTTTTACATTTTTATGATGGCAGGCAAGAGTTGAAATCCTCTGTGATTGTGAAAAAGCTGGAAAAGGTATGTGGGTCAGAGGGAGGGGAAGGAATTCAAAATTAATGTAATTTGTAAGTTATTGTAAGTAATTTGTGTGTGTGTGTTTATTTCTTCACTCAGAGGGAAGGGGGTAGGAGAGGCAGGGGGGGCAGCCCACCAGTTTTCTTTCTCTGTGTCAGGGCAGTGTTTTTTTCTTCACTCAGAGGGAAGGGGTAGGAGAGGCAGGGAGGGCAGCCCGCCAGCTTTCTTTCTCTGTGTCGGGGCAGCCCACCAGTAGAGGCGGGACTTTTACCTGCCTCTGCTGGCGCTTTCTTTCTTTTGCCGCAAAAGAAAGCGGCTTTTGGCCGCCCCACCGCTATGTCCGACTCCGACCCCGGCGGGAATTCCAGACATAGTGGCGGGGGGCCAAAAGCCGCTTTCTTCCTTTTTGCCTCACCAGCCATAAACCTCACCGCACATCACTGCATCTGACTACAGTAGAACCATAGCTTGGAACCATCTTTTGCTGCCAAGACCCCATGTCATCTTGCCCCCCAGCCCATCAGTGAATCAGATTTAAGTTTTCCTCAACTTTAGCTAGTGCTGAAGTAGCATTTTCCCTTTTTCCTGACACTGTCTGAGGACAGCTTTAATATGTATAAAGTTATTAAGCTTTGTCATTCACTTCCCTGGAGGGAAGACTGGGTGACTAAGACTGGGAACAGAGTCAATAGAGACAGGATAGGGATCAGCAACGGAGGCAGCAAATTTCATGCTGGTAATGTTTCTGTCTTTTTGTTGCTGAATCAAGGGTGAGTAGATCAGTTTGGGAAGAGGAAAAAAACCCTCCTCAGACTGGCTCAGATATTTTATCTTGCGTTCTATTATTTATCAAAAGGATAAAAAAATAACTATGGAATTACTGTGGGTGAGTTGGGTGCCTATATAATTTATTAAATAAATAAATAATCCTCAGTTGCTCTTGGTAAACGTAAGCCAAACGCAGCTTGTCATTAGTACTGGAGGAGAAGACAGATTGCAGACAGTTGTCTACAGAGCTGATGGCTTCAGGTAATTTGTAGTCACACACCACAATGTGAAAGCAGTCTATTCTCTCATCTGTTTCCTCCCTCACAACCTCCTTTCCAAACCTGAAGTGACTTTATATCTAACCTCTAGGTTAATTATGAAATGTTCACTGATGATTAACACCCCCTCCCCCCCAAGTTTTCATCATAAAATCTAGGGTGAATCAAGAGAGAGGGATCGAGGGGTGGGAGGACAGGATGAAAATGAAATGTATCAGAAAACATAAATCACAATTTGATACTGAGAATGCTATCAACATATATTTAAACTAGTCCAAAATCAATATATTCTGGAGTTCTTCCTTGACTCACAAATGAGGCTGGCATCTCAAAGACCCCTGTGATATATTCTAATCATAGTTTTAGCCCATAGTTACGACATGCAATCTGATATAACAAAAAAACCAACAATAACCCTACTTTCTAACATCCAATCCAGAACTAATCAGTTGCTTGCCAAGGTCAGAGTGCAAATGGAGGCGGAGGGGAATAACAATAACAATTTTGTTAAACAGGAGAATCTGCATGCAAAAGGTCCTTATGGGTTTTGGTCTAGTTTAAGCAGGAAACCAAAGATTGTGCTGGGTCAGAAAGATGCTTACTACAAGTTCCAGGAAGTGTTACTAAGTAATCTGGCTAAGCTCTCACAAACATAATTTGTGTAGGCAGTTGACAAGACAATAATGTAGCACAGCACCAAGAATCAAATGAATGATTTTGCAAATTCAGATGTACTGACCCTAAGAAGTGCCTCCCAGACACCAAAAGATAGTATATAGCCTACCCTCAGAAATTACAGGTTTTACCCCTGATGTTTTCATTCCTAAAGAAAGAAAATTATTGGGGCAGATGACAGGAATGCTTCAAATCCTGAAATATTATCTACCCAATAAAAGGCACAGTCATGCAAATGCAGAACTTTCCAGAGCAAGTAGATGAGTAATATGGCCAAAGTTGGAGGATGTTAAAAGGCTGAGTAAATGGATCAAACACATTAGGGATTTACCTTTCTCTCGTGGCTTGGATTCATAAATCGTAGTTTGTTTGAACCATAGCTGTGCTCATATTTAAGAATTAATGATTAAGTCACAAACTGTAGTTAATAAACTATTATAGTCATGTTTACACTTATTCAAAATCAATCAGATTATGTTATTGTTTAGCACAATATCTTCATTTAGCTCAAGCAGAATATGCCAAATGTGGCTAAAAGTATGGCACCCCTCCACTTCTCACCCCAAAGAATTCCAGTTTGCTGTCATATAAGTTGAAACTAACACAACTAAATGGCACCCACCAGCCTTTATTCCATTGTCCACAGAACAGGCATTTTGCTTGATGTATGACCTCATATTTTATGGTAAAGAATAAAACAAATGAAAATTTGTTTTGATTGTTGCAAAAGTTATCTGACTTTAAAAACTTCAGTATTTAACTGTAAAAATAAAGTGCAGCTGTCTTAAGATTTGAATTGGAGGTTTCAGGAAATACCAGGGGAATAGGATTCTAGCTGAAAAAACACCCAGAAAGGAGTAAAGTTTTTTTTTAAATGCATTCATATTGCTGCAATGAAAACTACATGGACATGTCTGGGACATGTCTTTTTGTCCAAATGAAATGTTATCTCTGTATACAAAACTGATAAGGTATGGTATAAAAAATTAAAAATGATAAGAAAGAATCTCTGCCTGACTATTAACTACTTGGATTGCTATCAGTTTGTTGGACTGATGCCTTAAGTCGCAAGACTTTGCTGTTTTGCGAAAGCAAGCCTATAGTTGCCTCTGTGTTACCAGCCCCCTAGAAACGGCCTCAGGCCTTCTCCTGCCTCGGTGGATATTTAACATTCTGCTCAACCTCAAAGCGGTTGAAATATTAACTGTGTGCACAGGCCAGATGCAACTGCCTGAGGGTACCCAGAAGAGAACTTTTTTTTAAATGACTGAACAAATCATTGCCCCATTCTTGCTGTTATCTTGCACCTCCCTTTACGCCCCAGTCCAAATGTTCCAAATAACTTGTGCTTGTCAGGCAAAGCCTAGTGTTTTATCAGATGTTAATCCCTTCCTGTACTCCACTATTCTCCAATAGAATAGCACCTAAATTCTGCCGTGAAATACAGCTAGATCATAAAATGTGGGCAAACACTGAAATAGTTCAACATTCATTTGGTTTATTTTTAAGAGTTATAAAAATGAAACAATGCAAGTTATTTAGAATTTAAAAAAACTAGAAAAAACAAATGTGAAAGAAATAGCCATAGAGGCATTTTCCCAAGAGAAGGCATATCAACCTGATCCAATCTATTGCCTGAAATTACTCCCAGGATTTGGGGTGAAAGTTCAAATCAATGTTAAGTATAGAGACATGTTCTATAGGTCCTATAAGCAAAAATAAAAAGGCGGGGGAGGCATCTGGAGTGTTCACTTCTCCTTGTTCAAAAGTTCAGGTTTTCTACCTGGCCATTTCTTCCATACTCAGATTAGGCTCACAACCTGATACCCCAAAATGCAGGAGATCTGATCCAACAGTTATTGCAACCTTATTGTGATCATGCAGAATTGAAATACATTCAGAATTGTATGAATGTGTTAACACCCAAATCCACAGAAAATATGAGCCTGTTGACTAATTTTCGTTTAAAGCTGTGATTCTTACCCAAACTGCTGTGGCATCTTGAATGCCACATAAATAGTCTAGGGCCGTGATGGCGAACCTATCACATGCATGCCAGAGGCGGCACGCAGAGCCCTCTCTATGGGCATGTGTTTCATCACCAGCTTCTCTTCTGATTTCTGGCACCGGCCAGCTGGTCTTTGTGGGCACCGAAGTGCCGGAAAACAGTCTGAAAAATGCCCCAAAACTACGCTGTTTTCCGGGCTGTTTTTCAGACTGTTTTTGGCCTGGAAAACAACCTGAAAATGGCCCATTTTCTGGTGCTCTGGCACCCATGAACACCAGCTGATTGGCACGCACATTCTGTCTTGGGTACTTGGTGCCAAAAAGGCTTGCCATCACTGGTCTAGGGATGGTGGAAGAGCAGGCTATAAGAAAATTGCATGCATCTCAGTGGTGGGATGCAAATAATTTAACTGGTTCTCTGCTCTAATGACCAGATGGCTAAGCGGAGCTCGGTGGTCATGTGACTGGTGGGCATGGCCAACTCAACATCACTCAGGTCGATGGGTGCTTCGCCTTAGCTGTTACAATGCAATAAGGGTTAACCGGAGAGGCAGTTTCTGTAAACAGGGCAATAAAGATTAAGCTAGAAACAATACCAGAATGTTTCCTTCCTGCCTTTCTTACAGGATTAGCCCTGTAAGTGGGGGGGGGGGGGGGGACAAAACGAGATTTCTTCCAACAACCGGTTCTCTGGACTGCTTAGAAAGTTAACAACCGGTTCTCCTGAATAAGTGTGAACTGGCTGAATCTCACCGCTGATGCATCTGTGCTACTTTTCTCCCTTCCTATTTGAACCTTCTCTCCAGTGTCAGCATGGCAGAATTTCTGGTAAAAACTGCAACCTTGAAACAGAGAAAAGAAGAGAAAGGGAGAAGACAAAGAGGAAAACAGAGGAAAGGACTTGGGAACTCAGCAGCAGCAACAGCTGCAACAAAAGAGAAAGCATCAAATAAGTTTTCTTTAGAGATGGAAGGATCAGGAAGAAAAGGGCAAAGTACAGCATTGGGAAAGTGCTATTGCTTTACCTGCTGGCCATTAACAGAATATTAAAGAAGAAAATAGTAACAGAAGAAAATCTGAGAGAATGAGACTACGGATGGAATTTAAGGACGAACCAGGATCGCAGGAGTTAAAACGCTGTTTCATATAGTAATAATACTAGCTTAATAGCAATAGTAATAGTATATTTAGAGAATAGTATAATATAGCATAGAAATACAAGTAACAGTATAGTGGATGGTGTATTAGTAGTAGAACATAATATAGAAACACTAAATATTAATAGAAACAGAGTATAGCATAAGATATAGAAGGAACACATACATATTTCACTTTTGTATTTTGGATACTTTTTTTAGAATAAAAGTTCTCCCCAACCTTTATAAGGAGATATAAAAATCCTATTGTCTAGGGTCCAGCCCTCAGTGGATCTTTTGAGCTTGAATCAATCAAATTGGCTACAGTTTTTTTTTTTAAAAAAACATGACAGGATCAGAAACGTTTTACAACTTTAAATGATTAATGAATGAATGCACTATTATAGTAGATGTGTGATTCTGCTTTGTGAATAACGATTCATTCTTGTAAGTGATGTCCTGACTTGAGACAAGTATTGTTGAAATCTGGTTTAATGTGCTTCAAGAGCCTGAAGGTGAGTCAGCTAACAACTAAGCCTCAGTTTAAAATGTTACCGTGTTTGAAAGCTGTTCCCTGTGAATAAACCCTAGGTAACAAATGCAAGTATGTAGCTTAATTTGACTGATTAATAAGGAAGTGACAGTGATGCCCAAAGACACCAGGGATGTGTTAAAACGTTAATGAGTAGTCAATAAGAATATATAAAGATTACAGTGGTGGGGACAAAGTGACAAAGGTGGAATATAAATGGAAAAAAGGTGCCATAGTAAACAAGAAAACTAAAAATAATAGCTTCTTCTCAGGTAGAGGCATTCCTCACCAAAATGACACTGCTATTGAGAAACTTTTGATGGCATTGTGATTTTTAAATTCTAGAAAGTAATCAAGTTTGATTTTTTCTAAAAGAGTTTCAGGTAAAGCATAAGAAAAATTATTTAATCACAGAATGTATTATTTCACAATCAGAGAGGTACAGACTTTTCCTGCTTGTAGTGCCATTGGAATGTCAAGATGGGAATGAAGCAGAAGAAAAAATTAAAAGAAATTCCTCTCGTGGCCAATATGTTAGCCAACACTGAAGAAACTGTTTATGCCTCAATTTAGAAAGAGAAAGAAATGGAGTTCAATTACTGTCATTCATTTGCCATGTTGATGATTGTAAAATAGAACAATGTTTATGTGGTAAAGAATTTGATGGAAAAATTCAAGGTGAGGGTAGTTGTCTTATTTTACGTACTTGGAATTACCCTAGTAATCCTGTGCATATAGGAATTTGTTAAGATGCTGCTCTTTTAATGGGTGAGTCAGTAAAATAATTTATGTTAATGGGAAACATAAACAGTAATAACAATGTTTTCTTTAGAATCATGAAGCATTAACTGCAAAAACAACTGGCTACAAGTTGAAAACAGAGGTAGACACAGTCCTGAAAATAGAGGGTCACTAGTTACATCCATTTCCCAAATTTTGTGAAGAAATTGGAATAAATTGCTTACTTTCCCCTCCTTTGGTTAGCTTATGAGAAACTATAATGTCATTGAAGATGCATATTACCTCCTTTATTCTTCAGCAACCAGGAGTTTGTATTTTCAGTCTGCAAAGTTATTTTTCTTGGTAGCTACTGTTGAATATTTAAATAAGACAATGCCTACAGATCAAAATAATAATGGTAAAACGTTTGGACTGGAAAATAAGGAAACGAATATGAGCATATTTCCCAATATCACTGTAGAATGAGGTCATAACAGTAATTGCTGAACAGCTGGAAAATAAAATTATATTTTTCAGTCTACCTTTGAAAACTGTGACTATCTGAGAAACCACTTTATTGAAACACCAAACCAATTTCAGCTTAGTCTCACAGAATGGGAAGAATTAAGTGTATGACAGAAGAACTGCAATATAAAATTAAACCTCATGGAAGGTCTTTCTTGAATTTTGGATGTAGGCAAAGAATGAATAAACACTTCGATTGCAGGAAAAGGAAGTCTGATAAGAAACATTTTAACATATTACCAGTGTGTGAATTGGGATTTTCTGCACTCATAAGCAAAAACTGGAAAAATGGGATGTAAACATTGCTGAGAGAAATTATAATGCTTGTGAAACAGCTGTGAAAATCTCATCAAGCCAAAATACCCCACTAAGTAACAAAAGTTAACTACTAGAAAGCTTGTTTGTTCAATTGTTTCAATATAATTTAAAATTGGAAATATACAAGTAATACTCAAGCAGTTGAAGGCTGAAAACAATTTGTGGTATCTTTTATTGAAGTTTTAATTGCAAACAAGATGTGATCTGAAAATAAACACTTTACCTAAGCTTAACTTTAATCCTTATACATGCCATTTAGTAATCCAACTCATCATTTTAGTATATTCTTGAGGTAACAATACTAGTGGAAAATAGAATAAATGTACCGTAGATAATGCTTGAGTTTAGTTAGGCAGCCATCAGCAAAAATATATATTTTTTTAACATTGAAAACCACTGATTTAAAAATATGAGTATTTTTAATTTCTCAGAACTTTCTTAATCAGTTACAGGAACATACATATAAACAAGATGGCTCATACTTTTCCTGTCATCTGTTGATATAGTAATAATGCAACGAAAGCTCCCAAAGTTATTGCAGAAAGAACGACTCCGCAGGTCTCTACACAAATTCATTTCATCCCTGAAATACACAGCGTTCTGAATTACAGAATCAAAATTTGCCACACATTTTTTATTTTCTTTAAAAGCTTTGTGGAAAAACATTAATGTCTAGAAATTGGATATATTGACAGTATAAGCACTCCAGTGGTTTAGAAGACACGCGTCATTGGATGGGCAAGGTGTATTACTCCATTACAGCAAGAATTCCAAATGAGATGTAGCCGTATAGGAGACTTGGTAATTTCTCAATTGAAAAGAACAAGATAATAAAGTGACTTTTTGTAACAGTGAAACTGAGTCAGTGCTCCAGAGTGTGGCTGGATCCTAGGTCATATGCATGTTCTAATGGACTGGTGAAACTATGAAACAAAATTGATTCCCCCCCCCCCCCCCAAAAAAAAATCCCAAGGGCTGTATTTTCTCTCTCTAGTTTTCACTGTTGCAAGACTTGAATATCCAGGCTGAGAATAGAGCATCCAGACCAAATTAATGACACTTAAGCAAACCAACTATCAAGTTGTATTTGTTCAAGATAATAATTAAGTGGGAGTTAGCTTTCTCTACAACAGAGATAGGATGTAACCAAAAATCAGTGAGCACTTCTAGTTTCTATGAAGTGATTTGATTGATTTGATTTTATTACATTTATATGCCGCCCTTTTCCCCAAAGGGGACTCAGGGGGGCTCACAATTCAAATCAGGGAAGGGGGGTACAGACAGGAAATAAAAAGACGAAACATAACAATACATAATTTAAAAACACACAACAGTCATACCATTCGAGGCGGGGGGGCAACAGCTCTTTAGCCCCAGGCCTGTCGGAACAGCCAGGCTTTAAGGGCTTTGCGGAAGGCCTGGAGGGTGGTGAGGGTACGAATCTCCACGGGGAGCTCGTTCCAGAGGGTCGGAGCAGCCACAGAGAAGGCTCTCCTCTGGGTAGTCGCCAGTCGGCATTGGCCGGCAGATGGAATTCGGAGGAGGCCTAATCTGTGGGATCTAATCGGTCTATTGGAGGTAATTGGCAGCAGGCAGTCTCTCAAGTACCCAGGTCCAATACCATGAAGAGCTTTATAAGTGACGAAGTCTCCCCATTTCAGTTACAGCTTTGTAAAAAAAAAAAAGTCCCCTTCCATTTTGACAACATAGTAAAGTGCTGTCCAGGTACTTCAATATGATACATAGGATCATGTCATCATTTTAACTCTATCCTTCAGTAGCCAAGGAAAGATGATATAAAAAGAAAATTAGAAAAGAACTCCGTTACTTCCAGAATTTGGAAAGCATACGAGTTTTAGTCCGAATAAATTTAGGGGTTACTAGGCTGAAGATAGCTGCTATAGGTGTAGTAAGGTTCCTGCACCTGTGTTAATGATTTCCACATAATATTGTAAAAATTAGCATACACCCACATTTACTCAAATGTTTCTCCTGAATAGACTGTACCATGCAGAACAACAACAGATATATTGCAAAGGAGATGTGGTGTAGATAAGGAGATGCTGGTGGTTGGCCCTCATGTTATATATTGCCTATTATCTGGTTACAACCTGCAGGTAACAGTTGGAAAAAGAAAATTAAGTATGAGTGAAAAATAAAATCTAATTTAGCAGCTCTGCAATCAATAAATACACACCAAACACAATATGCAAACAGGTTTAATGTACTTTGAATACACAGAAGGGAAACAAAAGCTTTGTGATTCACAAAATATTACAAAAAGGTAGTTCATACCAGCACTGTGATAATGTAAGAATATACATTACAAACTAATATAAAATATTTTAAAAACTGCTAGTTTCGGTTTTCATTGCTTTTTTTGGTAGAAAAAGGGTATACTAAAATATTGAAATATTACTGCAGGAGAAGAAAACGGTTTTCAGTCAGTTTCTGCAGTAACTCTAATATATTTGTAGAGAAATGCACACACACACACACACACACACACACACACACACCTCCCCACGCATATGTGTACACACACACACACAGATGAACTACAAAAAGGTTCATCTCAGCTGAAGCTTTTCAAAACAGCTTCAGCAGTCAGAATTAGCATCTGAACAAGTATAAGGATTAATTTCTCCAAAAGTATATTTCAATTTGTTTAAAGCTTCCTAGAACTACAGTACAGCCATCTGAAATATAAAACTAACACCCCACAAGAGCTCTTCTCCCTTCAAAAAGAAAAAAAAAGTTAGCAAGTCCTCTGCTGAATAGAGAACTCTAGTTCCTGTTGAGATAAAAACCATTCAAAAAGGAAAGCTACTTCTTTTCATTTGAAGTGTGATACTACCTCAATTCAAACTTTTAACTCTCATGTGCTGTTTTCAGCTGCAGTAGAATTCAGAACTGCTACTCTGAATACCAATTTTATGTCCTTAAACTAGATTAAACTGTGCATGTATTTGCATACATGTTCGCAAGCGCATATATAGATACACACCATTGATCTTTGCTACTATTAAATACAGCTCCAGAAAAGCTACGTCATGGGCAGCATTGTTCATAAAAGTACCGTTAAATTTTTGAGCTTTTTCATACATTTTAAAATTACTTAAATAGGTTTTTCTCTCTCTAAGATAAGATAAAACTGGTAAGAAAGTTAGTTCATCTTAAACTAGAATTAAAAGGTCCAGCAACAAACTTGCGTGCTCCTGCATCTTCTTATCAGCGAGGGCCCACAACAGCCATCTGTATTAACCACAGTGCTCATATTATAATACAGTATATACTCTGAACACAGATCACAGAATCCCCTTCTTCTGTTCATTGAAGATTTATATCACAAGAGTCTAACAGAAGAAAGCTGTAATTTTGCCCTGAAAAGGAAAATAAGGACTACAGAGGTTACCACAACAATTAGCTGGCAACAAAGTCTTAAAACAATTTCTGAAAAGAAAATATAGTTGAAGAAAGAGTTTAAACATGTGATTCCCTCATTTCGTCTGGAACTCGCTACCATTATATTGTAATTCTTTAAATGAGGAGAATTTCTTTCAAAATATTTGCAATATAGGAAACTGATTGGCTAAAAATAACAAACATGTTGTGGGAAAAACAATAGAAAGCTTAAAAGCTCTCATATTATAGTTAAGCAATTTGAGAAAGGAAAAATATATTTGAAACATAATACCTAATATTGACAAGTTAATTAAGGAATGGGTCAGTCTGGGGTCCTTATAAATTTATATCAGACAGTACTAATTTTGACATTCAAGATGTCTAGCAGAAAAGGACACAGGTTAAGTGGAAAATGAAATGCCACAGGGCTACTAAAGATGGAGGGCATTATTTCTTTTCCTAAAAACTGCAACAATGGTAGTCGTGGGTATTATTTTTGTCTCGAGCCATTACAATGCTTATGTAAATAGAATAGTTCCCTGATTCCTTACTTCCCTTATGCACAGGGATCATATGCAAAAGGGGTTATATGAAGCATGTGGTGATTATGTCCCTACTATTGGAAGAAGAAAATGCAATGGAATGACAGTGCAATCCTTTTTTAATCTGCCATAGAAGTCGCTTTCACTTCTAATTCTGCACTGATGATCAGACTGAAATGCAAAATATCCTGCAGAGGCTTCAAAGGTTTGTATCTTACTTTTGCCTAACCACAATCTGACAAAAGGGAAACATGAAACTCAAGATGTACACATTTATATAAACTATAAAGAGATATAGATGTAGGTTTTAATGTAATAGCTATGCAAATATTTATGTCTTTTGTCTTCTTCAGGTAAGACCAGCTTCTCTTTTTTAATTCTGCAATGAACAATGACTTTCTTCCTTTTTTGCTCTTCTACCATATTTCAAATAGCTTATCCTCGATTTTAAATGTGTTTAAAATGTTGTCTGTGATAGGACTGTATATTTAAATGATCTATTTTAAAATACAATCTGTTTATATTTTGAACCTTTTCCTTTTTTGCGTTACAAAAATCTTTAGTGCTTTTGTGGGATTCAGCTTCTGAGCAAAACAGGTGATAGGCCAGAACGTACAACATGTGCAATAGCTTCAAATCTCTATTATATTCATAGCTTGTATGATAACTAACTTACAGAATTTTTTTTTCATAGTTAGATAGTTAAACACTCTGGAATGGTCTGGTGGCTGTGTTAGCATTATCCTGGCATATGACTAGTGCAACAGCTGCACTAAAAGTTAATAATTGTTGTGGCAAGCCAGGAAGGGTATTTACTGCTCCAGGTGCTGAAGGGATTAAGTAGCAGGTGCAAACCAACTGAAGAGCAGCCAAAGCTTCTATTTCCGGTAAAACACTTCAGGAACTAGCAAGCAAAGAACAAGAGTGCAAAGCAAACTCTTCTTACCTTATGTTAAGAAAAAATAAAAAGTCAGCATAACTAGCCACAGTGTGAGTATCTGCCCATGAAGAGTTGGAGGAGAGACCAAATTCTGTTCTATTATGCCCCTTAGAGATCTGACTAGAACAGTCATAAATTGTAATTGATTAAACAAAAATACATAAAAGCACCATACCTTTGATTTGCCAAGCCAGTAACTTGTGCTTGCATTCAAGTAGATAAAAAAAAACTGAATGCACTCTCTGGAAATCCAACAAGACAAGTCATTTAAAAATATACTTTGGGTCAGTTCTGCCCTCCAAAATGAATACTCATGCAGGAAACACTAGGATCTTGCAGAAAATCCTATGAGAGACACTATTTAACTATAAATTGTAGATCCTTCATGAGAAATTCACAATGGTTTTAAAATTCCAGTTTAGCATTTCACAGTATACTGATTCTGCCTCCTTTTATTCATCTTTAAAGAAAACAAACTGAGGGTTACCTAACTAGAGAGAGAGAAATCAATGAGACAGTTGTGACTAACACTTCCCCATTACAGTAATGAATATATTTCCAAATAAACTCTATACATAAACTAATTTATATGAAGGAAAGAATTCCCGAGAGCCCACAACAGCATGACAACAATCAAAACAATTATTTATCATCTTAGCTATGTGTCTTAGTATTAAGTCCTCAGAAGTGAAGAGGATGCTATTGCTATATCTTGACCTATGAGATTCTCAAAGACAAATGTGAAAAAACAAGATACTGAATTAGTTGGAACATTTCTCCAGGTCAACTGGTCCTTTTAAAATTAAAACATGTGTGTGCGGCACACACACATAATATTTATATATAATAAATTAGATCTTGTAGGAAAGGCTCTCTCTAGCTTAATCATTTCTCTAGAATACCTGTTTTCTACCAACAGGGATCACTTTTCTTTCCATATACAAGCATTTCAATGGTGTAAGATCCAATTACAGTTTGAAGCATAAAAATTAAGGAATAGCTTTCCACTTCAATTCCTTCAGAAACAAAATAAAATTATAGTTGAGGGAAAAACTACTCAGCATTTCTGCCACTCAGGCTATTTTTCCCTATGCCTAACTCCTCCCTGAAAGGATAGGGAATTGCTTCCCAATGCCAAAGCAAAGCATACACATTTCAACAAAATACCGATTTCACAGAAATAAAACTAACCATACTCAGACAACAAACACAGGCAAAACCAAACCTACACATAACACAATTGCTCTCTAAACTCTACAAATTATTTTTTAAAAACCTAATATAGTGTACATCTAACAAAACCAACAACAAAAAAATAAAGCCAATTCCATCAACCTTACACAGCCAAAATAACAATAATCCCCAAATCCCCAAGACAATCCTTTTTGAGGATAGAAGTTATACCTATTTCTTGGAGTGGATGGGGCTCCCAGATAAATGAACAGAAGTAGAATTTTCAGGATTTTGCAGAAGATTTTTTTTAAAAAATGTATTGTGTGTTACAGATCATATGCTAATTTTAATGAATATTTTGTCATAAAATTATGGAAAACCATGCTAGCAATTTTCATCATTTGTACTGCCAATATTTGCAGTGTAGCTGGATGAAGATCTGAGGGCTATCAAAAGATCTGGGCACCACACTTGGCCCTGGGGCTACAACTTGCTTAATTAGAGAGCAAATTATAGAGCAAATCTTCCTGCAAACAAACAAACAACCTTGTTCTTTAACTTTTGCTAAGGATATTATGAAATATCACCTGATTGATAGAAGAAATAGAGGGAAAATAAGAACTTGATCAGTCACAGTCACTCTGCTTTCCCAGACAATTGACTCTGGCTTGTTCAACAAATAATGGTTAGTGATCTTGGCTGCACAGTATATGTGAACATCGCCCATGTGCATTTTCTCCAGAGAATTTTACAGTTAACTCTGAACATCTTTGCAATCTTCTATTATTAATTTAACATTGTTAATTTTATTTCAATATCTACTCAAAATGAAGTATGAACTAGGCTCTCCAAAAGACTCTCACTTATGTTACAGATTCCAAAGCCTTCTTGATTTATCATCTCTAATATCAGAACAGGTTAGTACATCATAGTATCCAAAAAGTGTACTGACAATGCAGTATTTCACAATGCATAAAACCTAGCTCATGTTTAATGTATATTTTTCTCTCTTTTCCCAAAATGTCATTGCGTAAAAAAGTTTCTCCTTTTTTGTCCAATGTGATTCTAACCTAGCCTTTGAATTGCAGATGGAGACCACTGAAAATTTGTAGATTGTAAAACAGCAGTCCCCAACCTTTGTGGCTTGCTAGTCTGGCTTGGGGCGACCTGGCATGTGCACATAGGCTTTGCATAAGTGGTGGGCCAGCGCGCAGCTTGACTTGTGTGAGCAGCGGGCTGGTGCACATGTGGGTAAATGCCTGCCAGCCTGCTATTCACGCAAGTTGTTGCGCATACACACACATACTCCGGCCAGCCGCTTGCATAGCTCAATTCAGAATAGGCCATGGGCCGGTGGTGCGTTGCGCCCAAGGGTTAGGGAACAATTTAGACTTCTATATGAATTACAATTTCTGGAGAAGCCCGATTCAATCAATACTCAACAGAGCAAATTCAAGGCTTTCTATTACATTAATAAAAAGTGAGAAGATGGTTTTAATAAAACTTAAATGTTTTATAAACTGCTTTGTTCCAAAGCTGATATAAGATATCTTGGCACCTCTAGGACCTGAAACAAAGAGAGTTGGTGGAAATTTTTCAGAAACAGTGCAGCATCAGGAATTTTCATAAAAACAGAAGTGCTAACAGTGCTAATACAAATAAGACAAGCCATTAACTCATTTTATAGCTCAGTGAATACAATGAGAAAAGCATATAAAATTAATCACTCATATTTCTTGCTTGATCATCAGTAAATGAAATAAGAGTGATTATTTAATATGCTTTATAATCCAATAATTTAGGGCTATCTTATCGATTAAAGTGTCTGAAAAAGGTTGGGGGGGGGGCTTATTGTCTCCAAACATTCTTAAAGTAATATATAAAAACTTATAATTTAACATACATTTATTTAGAAATAAGTCCAGCTGAATTACAGCTAGGTTTCTTTCTAAATCTGTTAATCTGTTAGCAAATGAAAGGCTCTTTATTATAGGGCAAAAATGTTGGGTTCTAAAATTCAGCTACACTCAATTAATCTGAGCTAAGAGACCAAACCCACCTGCCCAATTTCACTGCACCTTAACCATAAGAAATGCTTGGGGCCAAGATAATAGAGTAATTTTTACTCTATTTACTCTCAATACATGTAGGGAATCCCACTTTGTTTCTGGAACTTGTATTAAAGGAATAATTCTGCCAAGGAGAAGCCTGGCTAACAAAAGTAGTTTGGCATTATGGAAAACATCAAATTAATAATTATGTGCTTACAGGTGAAAAATATGTACAATAAATGCAGATGAGGAATATAAACCCTGAACTAAGATGGCAACAGGCAGTTTTAGAGCCAGTTAAAATAGTGAAAGATGTATTACAGCTGCTACTCATAATGGAATACTTCTTTCTCTGTCTAACTCTTGTACTCTTTCATATGCAGATACTCAGAGTTCAGCCATGATGAAAAAGGAAAAAACCCAGAAAAATCATGAACATTTCTGGCTGAACAGTGGTTGAGCAACTTCTCTTCTGCTGCAGTTATGCAGCAACATTGTCAGAACCACCTTTTATTCTACTCAATGCTCCCATTAGTCCTTGGGCAATAAACAGTGAGCTGCTGCTTGTGGGCTGTCTTTAATGGAGTAGGTTGTCAAATACAGCATCAGGTAAGATGGAGACTTTTAATTTCTTTTCAGGCCAACTATATTCCTTTGGAAGCTTGAACTAAAAAAAAAAAGAAATCAGTTAGTACTTATAGAAATTGCTAGAATCCAGGGTGAATAAAAATACAATTTGAAGGACTGGGAAGAAAAACATAGTTTGAAGATTGTACAATTTCTCTGCATAATTATAAAAAAGCGGTATCTTCTGAAGTTATGCATAAAACAGTTAATTGAAAGAAACTGGTGTTTACCTATGGAAATAGATAATAAATGAAGAAATAGATCAATGTGAAAAAGAGGCTTCTTTCAATACAAAAAAAGTCTCAGCTTTTAGAAGACCATGAAAATAACAAAATAAAGAATAGAAGAAACAGAAGGTATTAATAGTAACAGAAGTGAATATTCAGAAAACCAAAATTGCATAAACAATACTTCATGTGAGAAAAATGTATTTTTTCAAATTTTCAAGATATTTTATATCATTATATAATACAGGAGCAAATGAAAAGGTATTAGATTAATAAGCAAATAAGGATTTTTAAACCAGGTACTATATATGATCTATAACTTATCACTTTGTTGTTTTTATGTACACTGACAACTTATGCACTGGAGACAAATTCCTTGTGTGTCCAGTCACACTTGGACAATAAAGAATTTATAAGAAGATTTCATGATCCTGCTATTTTAACAAACATTATGCACATTTGGAAGATACGGAATTCCAAGGAACTAAACAGTGAGTAGGTAACAAGTGAGATGGCAAAGAAAACATTTGTGCAAGAGATCACAGAAAAATACTTTCCCTCTCCAATCCCATTGTAGTAAGTGTATACTACAAGACACCTATGATGTCTGTACTGCTTTTACTTTAAAAAAAAACTTGAGAGGGGAGTTGTATGATGATTGATAGTTCATGAAAAGATACTGTAGTTAAAATGGTTCCACGGGGAAAATCTGTTAAGTTAAAGGTCAATTAATCTAATAGCACGTACAACAAAAATATAAAAAGGGTTGATGCACTTTCCTCTGAACAAAGTACTGCATCTTTTGGGGAAAACATGATATCTCAATTTCAGCACTTCCAAGTTTTCTAAGTGACAGAACATTCATAATTTTTAATCATAGTAAATAAATATTATTGCAATGAAATCTGAATTGAAATAATACATTTAAAGATTTACAAATTACCATAAAAAAAAGGAAATGTCTTAGGGAAAGGAGGATACATGGCAAAAAAAAGTACATGGAAAAATGTCAATTTAGCATAAGGTTCCTACCGAGGTAGTCCTTAATCACAATTGAGCCCAAAATTTATATTGTTAAGATATTATGTGAGTTTTTCCCCATTTATGACCTTTCTTGCCAGTTGTTCAGGGAATCACTGCAGCTGTTAAGTTAGTAACATGGTTGTTAAGTGAATCTGGCTTTCCCATTGACTTTGCTTGTCAGAAGATGGCAAAAAGGTGACACTGCAACTGTTATGAGTCGATTGCCAAGCATCTGAATTTTGATCATGTGATCATGGGGGTGCTGCAACGGTCATGTGAAAAATGGCGAATAGTCACTTTTTTCAGTGCCATTGTAACTTCGGTCAGTAAATGAACTGCTGTAAGTCAAAGACTACCTGTGTAGAGAATGTCTCTGTAGGTATTAAGATTAAGTAAACTTACTTCTTCTGGAGAACTCAGATCGTCTAGTTCTTCCAGCATTCTTTCCACAAACTCTTCTGTAAGTAAGATCTGCAAAAGTGAGAGGCAATACTTTTTATTCTTTTATGCACCAAGTTAAACTTAATTGCCTAGCAGCAGACCATTCTAGTGATCGAAGCACTGTTCCATGTTGCTTATCCTGTAATTCACAAAGGCTTGGGAAGTCAGTTAACTTCCTCCGGTAATTATTTGCTTCCTCCAGTATTACCTGCAATTATTATGGAATCCATCTATATCATATCAATATTTCCTGTGCCAAATAAAACATCAATTCAGAAAGGGCAAGGATCAAAGAATTGTAAAGAAACATTATGTTATATGAGAAGGCAGGCAATGTAAAGGATGTACCCATTTTTTAACACATGAACCCTAGCAAAATAATTGAACAAGTAGTAAGAAGATGAAGAGGGAAAGGGAAAGGGGGTGGAGAGAGAGAAAAAAGGCAAGAGAATGCTTAATTTGAATTTGTCCATATGATTTTTTTTTTCATTAAACCATGTTCAAAATTTCAAGAAATAATTTACAGTTACTGGAAGTCTGGATGCATCTTTACGCTTCTTTTAAAAGGCAGATTAAACCAATGTACACAGATGCAGAGCAATACAAGACCTCACGTTTCTTGCTCATATTATTACATTAGAAGTGTTTCTCAATCATGGCAACTTTAAGGTGTGTGGACTTTAAATCCCAGAAATCTCCAGTTACCATGGCTTTTATTGAAATGTATACAAAGCAATAGCTAACTATATATACTTGTCTCAAAACTCTTTAGTTTCTGTACTGCTCTTGCAGTGGTGATACCACATTATAAATAGACATTTCATACATTTGATCAGCATATTAAAGGTGACATTTGTAGCAAATCATATCACAAGCTGCTATTTCACATTTTCCAGGTTTTCTTTTCAAACTCATCAGCATGTGGTGAGAATATTTAAGACCTTTTAGCTACAGAATACCATGGGAAGAAAGCCTATTTTTTCAATGCATTAAAAAAATCTTTGAAGTAATTATGAAAAAAAACCCGATAAACTCAGGCCAAACTACTGTGACATGCATTTTCAAAACTAGTCTGTAACTATGACAGAAGATCAAAGAGCATTTGCGATAGAACTTTTGAAATGTAAAAACATAACTCAGGTAAACTGTGCAAATAGCTCCTACCATGATTACTCAACTGATTCCTCATGCAGGAACATAGTTCTGCCTTTATATGAAGATCTTGCAAAGCACCCTAGTTTTTGCAAAGACGAAAAAAGTCCCATAAAAAGTGTTCACATGGGGTGCTTTCCTTGAGAAGTGGATTATCAAAGACTTGGTTACCTGGGCTAGGTATCTCTAGAACAGCGTATTATGTACACAGCTCTATTCAAACAACATACTTGAATAGGGAAACAAATGTATAGTATCCCTCTTTTCACAATCTTTCTAGGTTGAGGGAAAAAAGATTCAAAACTGCTATTTGGCTTAATCATATGGGAAAGCCTGTGTGTTAGAAGGCTGTTCTCAAAAGGTCCGAGTTCCGGACCTAAACCAGCATTAAGATGCCATGCATTTGGAGTTTTATGGGGTTTGACAGCTGCTTCACAGATGTTTCTGTGCTTCCCAGAGCCAAATGCCCACATAAATTCCCTTCAATTTTTCCCATCAAGGACGGAAAAGACAAAGAAATACCAGGATTTATGTTGCCAGTCAAATGAGCAAGAGAATAACCTGTAAATCAAGGATTCTGAAAGTCTGGTTAAAGCATAACCAATTGTATATTGAAAATGGGCTTCAGGGATACCTGTAGCAGGGCATGAATTCCTATTTGTCCCTTTGCAACTGGCATCTGGAGAAATATTACCACTGTACCAAGAGGTTCTATTTAACTATCATGGCTAATATTGATTGACAACTCTATCTTCCATAAATTTCTCAAAGCTACGTAATTCTACAAAATAGATCTGGTTTGTATTATACTTTTTTTAATCTTTTCTCAATCCGCTGTCAAAAAAATTGACTTCTCTATTTTGCTCTGTATGTTTTTCTTTTTTTCCTAAACGTAAAAGCCCTGATATATTCTGCTTTCTTTATCAGGAAAATGTTACAATATCATGGCCATTTCAGTTGTCCTCTTCTGTATTTTTCCCAACTCTACAATGAGGTTGAAATGCACCCAGTTTGCATTGCTTGTACACTTCCCTAAGATATCCAATACACTTGGTATATTTTGCATTCACACTACTATTTATCTCTTTCCATTGTAAAGATGGTTTCTGCTTTCTTTCTTGTTCTTAATTGCTAATTCATAAGAAAATCTGACAGTTTATTTCCCAACTGCTAAATTCAGTTTCCTGTTTTCAGTGATACTTCTATCAAAAATGTTCTGAGTTTTTGTCTACAATATTGACTAAATAATATGTGCCCATTATAAAACAACAATTATTATTCATGTGCAATCTAATCCAATGGCCCACAATAATAAAGGAGATACAAAGTTATATAACATCCAATATTAACCCTAAAATCAATGCATTGTAATGTAATATAACTTATTGATCTAATTTACTAAGAAAACCAGATAAACAAAAAACTTAGATAATTAGACTTTATAAAGTAAAAGATTATGAACATTCAGTTCCAAAAGCCCTCTAGAACAGTACAGTTTTCTGGTTTCAGCACACTTCTTCATTAAAAATGGGAGTCAATAGCCTTCCTCTGAGGACTGCCTTGCTCCCGTTGAGTCAGGTTGGAGCAGACAATTCCATAGTGTGTGTGTATGTATGTGTGTGTGTTTGTGTTGCAGGATACGTGCACGTACCTGTGTGAGAGTGCTGCTGCTTGGGATGATGCTTCTCTGAAGTGTGTGCGGTGATCTAAGACAGAAACCTTGTGACGCTATGATATAACAGCCTGACAGTCACTCCTTTTGCAATGCAAGGTTTATTTTTGTATCTTTCCAGAGACAGAGAAACGTGGCCAAATTTCCTTACAGTTATTCCCTGGGTGTGGGGGTTTGGAAGTGGGGATGGGGTAGAGGGAGGGGAGAGAGAAAGAAAGAAAGAGATGAGAGAGAGGGAGGGAGGGAGGGGGGGGAGGAGAGTTCACAGGAGCAGGTAGGCAGGGTCACATTGCAGCTCTGCATTGTAATGGGCTCCAGGAGGAGGAGGGGACACAGTTTCCCCCATTGTGAAGCACACTTTCACTGTGCTGTGCAAGGCACTGCGAGAGCAGCGGGCCAGCCATGGAGGGGATATTGGGTCTTCCCCCTGCCCCCCAGCAAAAGGAAAGCCAGTTGGGCTTCTCTTCCTAGAAGCCCCGCTACCCTTCCCCTTGCATCCTTAACCCTACTCCCCCCCCATTCAATACCACTTCGGGACACAGGAGCGCACGTGGAAATGCATGTTGGGTGACACCGAAGTGTGCCTTCTGACCCTCTGGTGCTCAGCCCATAACTCTCCACACTCCTCCAAGGCCTGGATTGCTGAGGAGGGGGGAGAGGCTCTGATGCCTCTGCTTCCCCCACCACCACCATGGCGCCAGCTTCCTCAAAGATGCAAGAATGTTTCAAAGGCAGCGGCTCATATCTGGAGGTGCTGAACAGTGTCCCGGTGCAAAAGCCAGGCCAGGCCTCCCCACCATTCGACTCACCAATGGGGATGCTTCTGCCGGGCCAGCTGCTACACCACCCACTAGGCTTTTTTGCTCATCACTCGGTCGGGGAGGGGAGCACTTCCCCAAGCCACCCCCTTCTTTCTCTTGGCTTCACTGACGAGGAGGAAAGCCAGGCCTGGGGGATGGCCCCCACCCCTTAAGATCTGCCCCTGCCATTCTCTTCCAGACCGCTTTGCTGATGGCAACAGCAAATTCCACAAAGGTGGAATCCTGTTGCTGCACAAAGGAAAGTACAGGGGTGCTTTGCTCCTGCACTAAGGCGATGCCCATCACCGCCATCACGACAGTGCAACAGCTCTTTCATCCCTCTGCCACAGAGCCACAGGGAGCCGCAGCAGAGGGGTAAAAGAGCTGCATGTGGCTCTAGAGCTGCGGGTTGCCGACACCCGCCATAGACAATATTTGATTTGAACTTGGAATATCACAAGTACCCAGTGCAATCTTGCAACATAGATGTCAAACAGACAAGTCCCTGTCAGCATGCACAGAGCTACATTTTGGATCACCTGCAGTTGTCAAGAGGTATTTAGAGGCAGCTCTATGAGGAACAAACTGCAGAAGCTCAAGTGTTAAGTCACTGTAGCCAGATGCAAAAAACAAGGCCTGCAGAGTGCTTGGGAGGCCTGCAGAGTGCAAAAACCTTTTTTTTTTAATTTACCTCTTCAAAATCATGGTGCGTCTTATACTCCTGTGAGTCTTATAATCCAAAAATATGATATGTTTTTGTTAACTGACCTTCCTGAAACCCAAATATTCTTTTTAAAAAAGTATGTGTTTCATATTGCTTGATCCAAATTTTGGAACATCAAAGGGCTGTTAATGATTATATAAGAAGCAGGACTTCCCTTTTGATATCTATAATTTAAATTCATAGAATTCATTACTACTTGTAAAATTCAATTTTGGTTTTGCTGAGAGATAATGGAGCAAATTTTCTCAATCAATTCACTATAACTGCAAAACATGAGAAATCTATCTATCAAAAACCTTTTAATGTATAAAGACATACTTATATTTTGAAATAATTTGCTTTACAATGCAGAAGAACTATAACTTGCTTATAACTGAAATTCTTTCATTGATTGCCTATAAATATGTGCAGTTCCTATATACAAATTCATACATATGTCTTATGCATCTTTCAATGCCTGATCCAGGATATTCCAGGAATAAGAAACTTTTGGTGGACCTCATACCCTTTTCCTAAATTATATCCAATTGCAGTCATACTGACTAAATGGGGCAGAGGAGGAAAAAAGGAGAGGATGGAAAATAAAATATGTATTTTAATTTAACAACCTCAAATTGGAAGAGTTATGACATACACAGATCAGTACTACAGAAGCTGTTGAGATAAGCAACAGGATCCTTTCATCTAGATATCTATGAATCACAGAGATATGATTCAATTTTTTCCCCCAGAATTTATTTTATTTTTTTCCTCTTACATAGCATTTTAAGTATACATTCATATAGTTGTTATTCTTCTATACATTTATCATTCTTATACATTTGTTATTTCATTTAATAGGTTATAATATACAGTTTGGGTTGCTTTATTTACCATCCTTTTTTCCTGTTGTAACACCACCTCATTTTCCCTTTCTTTTCTCCCTCCCTCCTTTCTCTACTTTCTTCCTTCTTCCTCTCCTTCCCCTTTCTTCTCCCTTTGCCTTTCTCCCACTCCTCCTCTTCCTCTTCCCCTTCCTACCCTCTCTCCTTCTCTTCCTCTCCCTTCCATCCATTTCTCCTCTTTCTTCTTTCCCCCATCTTCCTTTCATGTTCTCCTTTCTCTCTTTCTTTTCTATTATTGTAGGTGTCTCTTTCCGGCCTCAGTTTATATTTCCTTGGGATGGTATTTCCACAGACCCAAATATAATTGATATCATTTCTTATTCCCTTACCTTCGCTAATCTATCCTAGCTATATTGTCCTCCCTTTTATATCTTGCTTTTGGATGTATACTTATATATTTAATAATTTCTTTTCTGATTTCCCCTTCTCCCCCCACCCTTTCCATTTAACAGTGCCTCATTTGGGTTCTATATCTTCTCCCTATTTTCTTTTCTAGTTTCCTTTCTCTAGCCAGAATGTTCCCCATGTCTTGAAGTACTCTGATTCCTTTTTATCCTTTATTTTCATTGTCAACCTATTCATCTTGGCACAATCTAATATCTTTTTTATTATCTCTTCATCTGTTGGTAGCTTATTTGATTTCCAAATTTTGGGCAAATATAATTCTTGCTGCTGTAGTTACGTGTATAATCAAATAGGTATCCTCTTTCTTGAATTTCTCTTGGATAATACCTAATAAGAATATCTCTGGTCTAAATTTCTTGCTGTAACATTTTCTTTAACCATACTCTTATCTTAGTCCAATATTCCCTTGCTTCTGCACATGTCCACCACATATGATAGTAGGAGCCTATTGCTTGTTGACGCTTCCAACAATTCGCTAATTTGTCTTTAGACATCTTTGCTAATTTTCCAGGTGTCATGTGCCATCTATAAAACATTTTGTATAAGTTTTCTTTATAGGCCGTTGACATGGTTAATTTATAGTTCCTTTCCCATAGTTATTGCCACTTTTCTAGCTCAATCGTGTGGCCAAAATTCTTTGCCCAAGTTAACATTGTATCTTTAACCACTTCTCTAAGCTAGCTCTTAATAGGTAGCTATATAGTTTCTTAATTATTTTTTCTTCCGTTCCCATAAATATCTTATCCAGTTCCAAAGTTCCTAAGTTAAAATCGTATTCCCTTTTATCTTTTTCATTATCTTGCTTGCATTTGCAATCGTGGAAACCATCATATATCAATCCCTTGTTTTTCTAATTCTTGTTTTTGTTTTAATTCCCCCTTTTTGTTAAAATATCTTTTTATCTAATGATATTTTTTGTACTACTAATATTTGGATGTGTCAATGCTTCCATTGTTGAAATACTACATTGGTATTACTAAATAGTATTTCCCTTTCACTTTTTCCCATATTGTTAACAATCCATTCCTTACATAATGTCTTTGAAAATAGCCATGTACCTTACTTTTACCATACCACAAAAAGCATACCAACCTAGTTGCAAATTGTGACCTTCCAATGTCAATAATCTTGTATTACTCAGAAGAATCCATTCTTTCATCCAAGCTAATCCCACTGCTTGATAATACAATTCTAAATTTGGTAATCTAAATCCACCTCAAATTCTTGCATCTTGCAACATTTTTATATTAATTCTTGCTTCCCCCCTGCCATATATATTTCCCCACTATTTTGTTCATACTTTCAAAGAATCTTTTCTCCAATTTTATCGAATATTGTTTGGAATAGAGATAGCAATCTTGGTAAGTATATTCATCTTTATTACTGCTATTTTTCCCATCAATGATAATTGTAGGTTTTTCCATCTTTCCAAATCTATTTCTATTTGTGTTCTCACCTTATAATAGTTATCCTCCTTTAGTGTTACACACTTTGATGTCAATTGAATACCCAAATATTTCACATTTTTCACCACCTGTATATCCAGTTTCCCCATCAACTCTCTTTTCTGTTTTTCTGTCATATTTTTCACCAAAATTTTTGTTTTATCTTTATTGATCTTCAAGCCCGCTACTTCTCCATATTCTTCTATTATTTCAACCTGTTTCTATTGGATCTTCCATAATAAACACCAAATCATCTGCAAATGCTTGTAGCTTATATTCTTCTTTCTTAACTATGATTCAATCTTGAGTTGGTAGATTCAGAAAATCACACCAGCAACTTAACCAAGTCTGCATAATGAATGAAGCACTTCATGGGAATCAAGCATCCAATCTGTTTTATAAAAGCAGATGACTGAGTTCAAGTTGTCACCCTGAATAATTACTGCAGCAAAATGTGTCATGTACAGCTGCTGAAGATTACATGGCCTTTGTGGAGTGTCTACTAATGAAAGGGACAAGTAATAGAGTATGAAAACAAGAATTCACTTGGAGGGTGTTTGGGTGAGGCAGGGAACTCACGGCTCATAACACAGAGTTGGATACTCATACCATAGAGTTGTGCATTTCTGGAAAAACTCTTTGTTCTTTGCCAGGAGAAGTGATTGCCTTTACAAACATTCAATACGTTAACCATACCAGAGTACTGTAGTTGTATAATCTGATTTTAAAAAAGCAGAGAAAAACATGTCTTCATATTGAATTCATATCTAGCTTTCAGCAAAAAGATTAGGTGCTTCTTTTTAAATTCTTATAGAAATCCAATTAAACCTATTCAATCTGAAAGTAGAAAAATTATCTGCTGTGCTTCCAAAGGATACTGCAACCAGAAATAGGGTCTTTCAACTGATGAATGGGACAAATAATCAGCGATTTAAGGGATTTCTTGGCCAATGTACAGAAAATCAAACATTGGCCCCTTGATACCTTGTGAGCAGATTTAAAAAAAAAAAACACCTTTTCAATAAAATGATTACGTATGGGGGTGTAACGTTATTGTGTAACAATAATAGAAAACCAGAAAACTCCATTAATGTACAGATTAGCCCTCATCTTACAACAGGACAAGAGATTCCATTCGGGTTGAGGATATTGCATGAGGTGCAGTGTGGTTTGGGGAAAATGTGCAGGGGTGCCTGACTGGTCAGAGCAAGCACAGAGGGGCTGGATGAGGGTGCACCAATGGGGAGACTTATGACCATCCCTGCCAGTTTCCTCCCTGACTTTTCTTTCCCTTAACAGGGAAAGTTGTAAATGACAATCATCAAGTGATGCAGGTGCTTAGCAACTGGTCATAAGTAAAAACAGGTTGTCAAGCACCCAGACTGCAATCCCATGGCCATGGGATGCTGGTACAACCAGGAACTCTGAGAACTGCTCATAACCACCATTCATTCAGTGCCTTCATCACATTGAACAGTACCTGAACAAATGGATATAGGTCCAAGACTACCTGTATTTAGAAAACAATAGCATAGCTGTCAAAAGATACGCTGAGAAATAAATGGAACAATCTCTAAGCTTTTAATAAAAGAAGTATTGCTAGAACTGATATTGCAGAAAGTTGGGGTTTTCCCTATTCGTACAGCAAAAGACCAGACAAGTACCATAATCTATTTCTGATCACATCACTTGTCACTATCAGCTCCCAGTTAAAATACCTTTAATTTATCATAAAGAATATATCACCCATTTTGAACAATGAAAATCTGCACTTATAGCTATGAGTGAAAGAACAGTCTTTGCTTTTAGATAGGATCCTAATCTAACACAGGAATTTATTAGAAACAAATGATGTTAACAGACACAGTAACAATCAAAGTGCTGACGTATCTGGACAAAATTCCATAATTTTTTCCCATGTGTTTTTGAATGAAAAATATTATGAGGAAACCAATGGGGAAACAGAGAATCTACGAATGTCACTTTGCCTGTTTGGTCAGGAAACACATATCCTTCCTGCTGTCACTGATTAAACACTCTACTATTAATATCTGAGCAAAGCTTTGGTTCTCAACAATGGTGTATTTCAAATGAAAAGTCTTCAAAAGTGCCACAGCTTCTGCTGCTTTCTATGCAGCAAATGTCAATCTAGATATTGCAGAAAACTGCATTGTCTTAGAACATACAGGGAGGAGGGCTGAAGATATTTATTTCATGCAATGGGCTACAAGAACCTGAGCTTTCCTAATCACAAGTTTCTGCTCCTTACAAGTGATCCTACTTTCCGTGAACCATAAGAACCTGCTGTGTGAAGTAGAGATTATTCTCCTTTGTACAACTAATCTTAATCATTAAATTAGTTAGGCAAAAAAAGCCAAGATGCTTACTTAGTGAACAAAAAAATAAAAATGTAAAATTGTTGTTTCTTTTTAAATTAAAAATATAAGCTATTTAGAGCTACTAAAATTTGAAAGACATTGTAGAATCAAGCCACATTCTTTTTTTTAAAGTTTCTTATGGCACCTAGAAGAAAATAGGATGCTTTGCTTGACATCATGCAGGAAATGATGTATATAAAGTCACAAGTTCTGGGAAAGCTATTAACTGTGAAATGTTTTCCTCCAGATCTCCTTACTGGAACAGGCCTAGTGCACAATATGTTAAATCATTTCTCCACCATAATCAGGAGCCCCTGGGTGGTATTAGACAAATCCTGGGGTGTAGGCCCCCCATTTCAGCTGTGTCCACCATTTTAGTCTAGCTGTGCCAAAAACAAAATGGTGGTTCACGCTCTTTCTAACGGTCCATGGAGGCCCTATAGGCACTGTGGCACAGAATGACAGGTAGAGCTATGGGCCTGGGTGGTTTGGGATGCTCCCCTGTCTCCCTTCCACAGTGCGCTCCTCTGACAGTCCAGCGTGGTCTCAAACCATCAGAAAGCGCCGACGAAGCCCAATTGAGGCGAGTCAAAGGGCTGGTGCTAGTGATGGCGGGGCTCAGCAGACTGCTTAGAAGCGGTGTGCTAGCTTTTTAAAAACGCCCGGCTCTTTCTCTCTCTGCTCCTGCAATCTCGGGTCGCTAGGAGCGGCACCAGTGATGACCGGCCAGCCATGGTCTCTTCTCCTTCGTCGGCTTGGACACAGAGCCTCCTGAGTGACAAATCACGAGAGCCGACGGCACTGCGAAGAACACTGCATCTGCACAGTTGCAAGGGAGCCTCCGATCTCGGCCTCAGCAGCCTCTGCAAGAGCTGTCAGTTGCCAGAAGCAGCGGCCATGCTGTGAGTTATTAAGCGGGGAATGACCATCCAAGAGCGCTGCGCTCTCTCCCACTCTGGCTGTGCCTCAGGCCAGCAGGCGCTGGTCTGTACGAGCTGAGACCTACCAGCCTTTTTGCTCCAGCCTTGGCTGACAACAGCAAGGTGACAGTTGCAATTGATTTTTTTAAACTCTTTGCCAAGAATAACAGAAATGTTCCGTATAATTAATCTTTTCAAATCAGTCAGAAATTAATCTCGTCAGGAGAAATGTGATGACACGACCGTCCTCAAAGTGGACTGAGTCGAAAAGCTGGGTAAGGCTAGCAACAAGTGGCGTCTTAACTATCTTTAATCAGACTCAGTCTAATCGGACGGACAATGTCAACCCATGTATGGATTCTATCTCCACCTTTATTGAGAAGTGTACAGATCTTAATTTTCTATTTGAATCAACTGTCTTTTCTCAAGACTAACTATACTCATCTCTTAAAGCCTATATTTCTAATCCTCTAATTATTTTTGCTGCCCTTTTCTGAACTTGAACTTTTCTTAAACTGTGATACACAGAATTGACACTGTACTCAAAGTGAAATACTATTTACCTCTAATTCAGAATTAGAACATACAGTTTTGCAGTCATATCAGACTGCTGGCCTATAATCAATTTGTATTTTATTTACACACACACACCAGTATTCTAATGTATTTTTCATTTTTATCATTATTAAACCAAGTATTTGATAATGGTACATTTTATTAGTTTATCATTTATTATCTGAGTTTATATGACTATTAATATAAGACTTTTCAGTCCACAGATTCAGCAGTTAATCTTCCATTAGAGTAATTAAGTTTCAAAAATGCAAAGACAATTCATAATACAAAGATAGCTGACTATAATAAAATTATCTTTTCTTACATTGTACTTAAGTATGTTACAGTACAGGAGTCCATACTTTTGGAACTCTACTTTCTTCATCCTTCTGCCTATATCTGCTCAGAGCAGCACAAACTATATGCATGTTTTCTGTTGATAGATTAAGAAGCTTTTGATTAGACCAGACCTCTTGGAGACTTCAGTCAGCATAACTAATAATATCTTGACTAGACATTCAAAAAGTTATAGTTCAACAGGTTGAAGAAGAGATGATTAAAGTACAAATTATTATATCATGGGATCTCTAATTTCTTGAGAAGAACAAAGATAAAGCTGAAATGACTCCTACATAACAGTATCTTTTTGCGATGTGAAAATTATCTAAATGATTGCCTTCTTATATAAGAACCAATTAATCAATGGACATCACCAAACTCAACTTCTTTAAGGAGGATGAGTATCAGAAGGGAGCTTGATTTGTTTAAAAAATACCTTAGAACATTCATGGTAAAACAGAGTATAAATATGAATAATTAAATACTTGCTCTCTACCCTACTTTTATTTATTAAAATTAATGAATGTAAGTCAGTTATTAATGGCCATTAATGCAAGATATGTATTGAATGCAAAATGTCCCTAATTCTATTTCAAGTAGCAATTAATAAGACAAACCTCTGCTTGAAACCCAAGTTACTACTACCAAGTCAGAAGAGATCTGATCTCCTGGTAAGACAGCTTTTTTATACCGTATTTATCGGCGTATAACACGCAGTTTTAAAACTAAAATTGCAAGCTTAAACCCTGCCTGCGTGTTATACGCCGATACTGCGTGTTATACGCCGGGTCCCAAACTGCCTGCTCCAGCCGTTTCACCTTGCGCAGCGAATTTGACTGGGTCCCGGGGCTTCTGCCGGGCGGCAGAAGCCCGGGAAGGCGAAAGGAAGTTTTCTTCCCTACTGAAACGGACGCTGGCCGCAGGAGAGGGAGGCTGCTGCCAGCCGTTTCACCTTGAAGGTGAAACGGCCGGCAGCAGCCTCGCTCTCCATGGATACTTTGACCTTCCCACAGTTGCTTTTCTGAGCAACTGGGAGACAGAAGGGACGCAATCTCCTTTCATTCTCCCTCTGCCTTATTCACTGGTTCGGGCAGCAGAGAACGAAAGAAAATTGCATAGCCAAGGACAAAGGAGCCTGCAGCCTCCTTCATTCAAATGTTCAGGCAGCGGGGATGGGGGGGGGGGGGGCTTTCTCGCATGCCTTCTTTCTCTGAAGCGCTGCAAACCTTGGGATTGTGTAGCAGCCAAAGATCGCCTGGTTAAAAAGGAGGAAGAGGAGGCTCCACTAGTCCGGAGCCCATCCGCGGTGGCAGGGATCCCCCACACACATACACACACACACAAGGAGGGAGGAGAGACAGAGAGAGAGACAGACACACACAGAGAATGACAAGAGAGACAGAGAGAGGGAGGGGGGGAGATAGAGGTAAAGAGCCACACAGAGAGTGAGAGACAAACAGATACAGGGAGAGGGAGGGGGAGAGGGAGGGAGTGTTTATGCACAGAAGGAAGATTTAAAACTTCGGAGTGAATCCGGGAAGAGGGAAGAGATGGAGGACTGACTTTTCACTCCGATTTCTGAGCCCCCAGCTGTTAGTGACGGAGAAGGACGAAGGAAGAGATTGCATTTTTGTTAGGCTGAAAGAGCTGTGGCGTTTTAAAGAAGTCCCGTTCTTTTTATTTAAGCACGAAAGGAAAAATCTCCAAAAAGCCCGGGGCTTGCAAAGCATCACGGTCTCAGAGAATGCAAATGAAGGTGCTTATCTCCCTGCCCGGCTCGGAGTCATGCTGAGTCCTATTCAGAGGGCGGAGGGACGCTGTGCTTTTTTTTGTTTGTTTGTTTATGTTCTCACAACCATGCAAAGGTGGGTTTTGTGCTACAAGGATCTTTCTTTCTTTCTTTCCCTGTCTGCGGTTCCTTGCAGTTGCTTCGGTTTAAAGCACCGTTTCTCATTCCTTGCAAAACTGGGGCAGGACTGCCTCTCCTTGCAGCAGGCTCGGTTGCAAAATGTTTCCCTGATTTGGTTTATAAGTTCGCAGCAAGGCAATCCAACAAATAGGAAAGTTTTAATAAGATTTTCTGACTTTATTTGGTCTCTGCTGCCAACCCCAACCCCTCCCAAGGAGAGAGTGGGAAGGAGAGGAAGGAAGGAGGGAGGGGGAAGGAAAAGAAGGGAGGGGGGAGAAGATGGAAGGAGAAAAGATGGAAAGAAGGAGGAAGATGGAAGAAGAAAGGAAGAAAAAGAAGAAGGGAGGGAGAAAAGAGGGAAGGAAGTGGGAAGAAAAGGGGAAGAGAGGGAAAGAGCAGAAAGACGAGGAGGATGAAGTTGATAGGCAAGAGGAAGGAGGAAGGAAGGAAGAAAGAAAAAGGGAGGGAGAGAGGAAAGAAGAAAAGATGGAACTAGAAAGGAAAGAAGGGAGGGAGGAAAGAGGAAGACAGGGAAAGAGCAGAAAGACAAAGGTGAAGGTAGATAGGCAGAAGGAAGGAAGAAATAGGAAGGAGGGAAGGTGAAAGGATGGAAGGAGGAAGGAACAGAAGCGAAGAGGAAGAGAGAAATGGAAAGAGCAGAAAGACAGAAAAGATAGATAGGTAAAAGAAAGGAAGTTGAAAGAATGGAAGGAGGAAGGAAGAGAAAAGGAGGAAGGGAGTGAGTGAGGAAAGAAGAGAGGATGGAAGGAGAAAGGAAGGAAGAGAAGAAAAGAGCAGAAGATGGATAAGGTGAAGATAGATAAGCAAGAGGAATGAAGGAAGAAGTGAGGTGTCTCGAGGAGGGGGAAAACATTTAGTGACCAACGTTACAATGGCATTGAAAAAAGTGACTGATTACCATTTTTTACACTTAACAACCATTTTCACACTTAGCGACACTTTCACACTTATTCTAGAGTGGAATAAATACATGTGTGATGAAACTCAACATGAAGTTACAAATTCTGGGCGAATGAAAAGACCTAGCATTTCAAAAGTGTGTCAGTGGGTGAAAACATCATGGGACGCAGTCAAAGAAGATATTGTTATCAACTCTTTTAAGAAATGTGGCATAAGCAATGCTTTGGATGGGGAAGAAGACGAACTGATCTATGAAGACAGTGAAAGCAGTGAAAGCAGTGCTCAGTTTGATTTTGAGGATACAAGTGAAGATGAGGAAGAGGTTTTTGGTTTTCCAAAAAGCAGTGATTCTGATTAAGTTTTTTTGCTCAAAGAGGTGTTTTTTCATTTCATATTTGCCTTTTAAGAGGAGTTAATGTTATAATTCATGTTCTAATGTTATAAATTTTAATCCAACATTAAGTTCCGAGCTTCCAAGTCATTTATTTTTAATGAAAAAAATTTTTACTCAAATTTTTGTGTTAAAATGGGGGGTGCGTGTTATACGCCGGTGCGTGTTATACGCCGATAAATACGGTATTTCATAGCATTGAATCTACTTTGTAATGCTTAGCTTGTTATTTCTGTGTCAAAGTTACCAAGCATCTTAGTGATTTAGGAAGAACACTGGGGACAATGAATTACTGAATTTTGCTCCTAATTTAGGCTGGTTTGAATCATGAAGAATGAGTGGGATAAATATAGATTCTAAGTCTCTTGACTGAGACATGGGTTGAGTTCTTCCCCGCATTCACATGGCTTATCATAATACAGATAATGGAATGCAGTTTTCTTCAGTTCTAACTAAATTAAAAAGCAGCATTGTCAAGAGGTGTATAAAACCTATTAAGGTAGCCTTTCAAGAAAAAAGCACCGTGTTAATAATTTCAGACTATCCTTTAACTATTATGAAAAATAGTGCTACAGATATTTGTACATTCTAAGCGGTAATTCCTTGTGCTAATTCCAATAAAGCTACAGAAAACATAATCAGAACACGGACCTACTTTAAATGTGTACTTGAAAATTCAGTTTCACATAAAACAAACCAAAGACACTCTAGTGAAAAATATAAACAGGTCATTATTTGTGGCAACGTTAACATATAAAATACTTATAGAAGTAAAAAAATAAATTTAACTTTGGAAACCGTGTTAAATTAGAAATAGCTGCACAATAAGGTTTCTTGATTTTTTAAAAAATTAGATAAGGATTATATATTTAAACTCTCAGCTTTTGGAAGTTTATCTGGAAAAGAAAAAGCTTAGGAATATATGGCCTTGGAGCCACATATACCATAATTCAATTACTTCAAATAATTCCTCACAAGACTGTTTGCTGAGTCTGCTACTTTATCCTGTGTTTTAGTTCTATTTCCTGTCTTGATTAGTTACCCTGGGAAATGCAAAAAGTCACAACAGAAGGAATTTACAAAAGATGAAGCGACATATTCAATGCACAGAATTCCCAAGATTAATCAAATATAAAACAAAAGATAGAAAGTAATAGTAGTAGTGTGTTTTGTGGAACCATAACTACTTTTCTAGAAAACTGTTTTAAAATGCTACCATTGCTTCTTTTAAGGGAAGAAGGAAAAATTCTCCACATCCTTAAAAATAGGCCTCTTCATGTTATCCTAAAGATGTTTTGCAAGGCTACTTGTTTTGATTTTCTTTTTGAG
Organism: Thamnophis elegans; assembly: GCF_009769535.1. Taxonomy (NCBI): domain Eukaryota; kingdom Metazoa; phylum Chordata; class Lepidosauria; order Squamata; family Natricidae; genus Thamnophis; species Thamnophis elegans. The sequence goes on from NC_045550.1 coordinate 23,063,772, forward strand.
TTTTTAATAGGTTCAAATATTGTAGCCTTGCCTTTTCAATTGCTGCATACTGTTTGAAAACAACAGTGATTATAATAGGCAACTGCATTGCAGTGGTGGGAAAAAGAATTAGAAGATGCAGAGTTTGTAAAATGTTCTGGGATTTGGGAAGAGAAAATTGCTGTTTACATAGAGAAGAGTATTAAAAACTGCCATTTCTTTTTAGCTTATAATTCTTCTTTCTAAATACTTAAAAATGGTAAAGACTGCAAAAACATTCTTGGCCTAAAAATAATACAGCAAAACCAAAAAAATGGCTATGAAAGACTTAAAAGCATCTGAAACAAAATGGGACAATGGTTCTTATTCAGAAATACAAAATATACAAATAAAATACCTGTAACCAGGGTCCATGTGCTGCATATGGATGCTCCTCTGTAGCAAAGGCCCCTTCAACTCCTGTAGATACAAAAGTGATTGCTGTATCTCCTGTAATACTTTTGTATGTAAAGTGCCGACCATGTAATAATCTGCCTCTGAAACAATAAACAAAAAAATGACTTTCAAATCAATGCAGTCTTCCCATGTGGCACTCTGTCACGTCATGTACTCCTCAATACATATAATATTTTAGGTCCATAATTTTAAAGTTCAAAATAGAAAAAATGAAATAGAGGCAAGGGAAAGAAACAATTATAATTTGAATACAGTAATTAAGGCTCTAGTGGATTGGATAAAAAAAGAAAATTCATCTAAGTTCCAATACACACAAACTATAAACTCAATGACTTGTATCATAGAACAAACCACTTTCACAGTACAATGACTGATGAAATGAAAGAGATGCAGTTAAATGAAAGAAATTCTATATCTCACCTACATTTCTCTCTTCCAGACACATTTCATCTAAATGTAATATATGCTTCTTCATAAACAAAATAAATATGTTTAATAGCAAATTAAGATAATATATGTGTTAGGAAGATTGCCTAAGGTTACCAGGAAAATTCTCTATTTTAGAATTCAAGTAAAAATCTATAATAATCTAATTATGCAGCAAAATACAAGATTGTATTGTGGTATTATAACAGTCAGTTCAGACACTTGAGACTTGACATATAAGAGTTAACCAAAGCCTTGAAATGCAGACAGTCCTTAGGTTACAATGACAATTAGGACCAGACTACTGTCGCTAAGCAATGCGATATAAAGTATGATGCAGTTACTGTCAGTTACCAATGGCAATCCAGACAGTCCCGCTTGCTGTCTTAACGGCAAAATACACACTAGGAGGCCCCACACAGGCCCCATACAAGTTGGGGAAGGGGGGACTGAGGTGCAAGTGCAGGGAGGCCACAGGAAAGAGAGTGTGGGTTGCACAAAACAAAGCGTCTTGTCCTTTCAAAGACTTTATACAGCCATTTCAAGGTCTTCCCCTGTTGTTTGAATATGTATGCTTTCAGGGAAGATATCTGCACTGGGATTACTATTGTAGTAAAGCAATAAGTTTCTTGAAGGATCATGCCAAATTTTTGAGCTGCAGCACTTTCACATTTTGAACAAGGGCACATTGCTCATTTCATGCCGTGCCCTCTGAACTGCACTCCTGAACCCCAATAGGCATTTAATATTACATGGTTAAATGCTTTGTAATACTCAGTTTATCTTTTTAAATCTGGTTGAAGAGACAGAATGGTCCTTACAGCGTCTCATACAAAAACTAACATTCTACTCACCTTAAGCAAAGTGGAATTAATGCTCCTGATTCCTGGTTGAATTTTAGGTGCACACTCTCAAGCTGTCTTGTGCGAATCAGTTCATGAGGAATGATTGCTGCTGAGCTGTCACTTTCTAAACTGTCCTTACGACTCCTAAATCAAAGAAAGTATAACATTTTATCCCACCTTTTAAATATATTTTTGGTCAACTCAAGGAGGAGATTACACTTAATATTCCTGCCCCCTATTTTCACCACCATCACTATCCTATTAGGGTACATTGAGGAAGGAGAGAGAGGGGGGGGAGAGGGAGAGGGAGGGAGGGAGGGGGAGAGGGAGAGGGAGAGAGAGAGAGAGAGAGAGAGAGAGAATGTATTTTACAAAATATATATGTGGCCTCTATATCAGATCTGCGTGTAACAAATCTAATTTCATACATGACCTGATTGTGAGTGAGATTGCAGACAAGGTACACATCTCTAAATCCCTGTTGTAGAGTCCCTTTTGCTGAAGTTTCACCAACGTTTTATTTTTTTTTATATAATAATTTTATTATTAATTATTATCTGTGACTTCAGTTCTGCCATGGATCTGCCACTACCTGGCTGGGGAAAGCAGTAAGAGAATATTGAGAGCTGGGTCTGGGGTATACTTAATACTTCACAGGAAAGTTGCACATTTGATATCTCTGAAATTTATGCTAAATATTTTTTTAAAAAACTGTCTAATCCATTCCAACCAATGGAAGTAATAATTCATTTAAGTAAGTTTTAGTTGGGATTTCTATATATTATTAGTAAAAAGGAGTCTGGACTTGAATTTTCTTAATGGTTAATGTTATCCTATATAGCAGCGAAAGCGAACCTTTTTTGGCTCGCGTGCCATAAGCGGGGGAAGTGCAGGGGGGGTCGTGTGTGGGCATGCCGCACCCATAATGCAATGCATGATCCACAGCGTGCATGCACACATGACAGGCACGACTCCCCATTTTTTGCATGCTTTTTTCGCCCTCCCCAGGCTCTAGAGACTTTATAGGAGCCTGGGGAGGGGGAAAACAGCCTCCCCCGCCACCCCGGAGGCTCTCTGGAGGCTTCAGGAGCTTCCCGGAGTGCAAAAAGCTGGCCCTACGGGCAAACCGGAAATTCGGGAACAGACTTCCAGTTTGCTTGTAAGGCTGTTTTTAGTCCTCCACAGCCTTCAGGGACTTTCAGGAGGCTTTCCTGAAGGCTCCGGAGGACTTAAAACAGCCCTACGAGCAAACCGGAAGTGACTTCCTGTTTGTTCGTAGGGTCATTTTTTCTCCTCCAGAGCCTTCAGGAAAGCCTCCGGAAGGCCCCTGAAGGCTCCAGAGGGCTTAAACCAGCCCTATGAGCAAACCGGAAGTCCATTCCTGAACTTCTAGTTTGCCTGTAGGGCCGGTTTTTTGCACTCCGGAGGCTTCAGGCTAGCTACTGAAGCCTCCGGAGGGCCTCCGGGGCGGGGGGAGGCCTGTTTTTGCCCTCCCCAGGCTATAAAGCCTCTGGAGCCCGGGGAGGGTGAAAAATGGCTTTAAAAAAGGCTGAACTCAGCTGGCCAGCGCGCGCATGTGTGCTGGCCAGCTGACAGGGCAATGCCTAACGTGCCCTGACAAATGGCTCCGCGTGCCACCTGTGGCACGCGTGTCATAGGGTCACCATCCAGGCTATATAGAATAAAATAAAATAACAGAGTTGGAAGGAACCTTGGATGTCTTCTAGTCCAACTCCCTGATTAGGCAGGAAACTCTACACCACTTCAGACAAATGATTATCCAAACTGTTCTTAAAATCTTCCAGTGTTGAAGCATTCACAACTTCTGGAGTCAAGTTGTTCCACTGATTGTTTTAGCTGACAGGAAATTTCTCCTTAGTTCTAGGTTGCTTCTCTCCTTGAATAGTTTCCACCCATTGCTTCCTGTCCTTCCCTCAGGTGCTTTGGAGAATAGCTTGATTCCTTCTTCTTTGTGGCAGCCCCTGTGATATTGGAACACTGCTATCATGTCTCCTCTAGTCATTCTTTTCATCAAATTAGATATACCCAATTCCAGCCACTGATCTTTATACTATGTGTTTTAGCTTCCAGGCCCTTAATCATCTAAATATGGTTAAGTGGTTATGGTTTTTTGATCATGGTAAATTATCTTGCTCAGGACTGGTTTCTGCCAGACCAACAAATTCCACATTCAGAACAAATCTTGCCTAGAAATAAGGTTATGAACAAAAGCTTGGTATGTCCGACTCTACAAAATATCTTTAGCACTGAGCGTACACCAAGTACGGTATAAAACATTGTTTGTAATTTCAGGAGCCAGTATTGAATCATTATGTTTTGTCACATATTTCATCATGATATATTGCTATACTTATATCCCAATATTCTTAATTTCTGCCGAACAAACTACTGGCTTAAGTTGGGATGTTTGTATCAGCAAACAAAGTAATTCTAGCTTTAAAAATAAATGAATCTATTATTATACCTTTGTTTCCAATTCAGTGTTTTGCTTCCACTTTACTTTGAATGTTATTCTGCCTAATTTCTTTACTTGACCACATTCTATTGAATTTTACCTCTTGACCAGATAATGGTCTTTGGCCAAGCTTCCCTAAAATCCATTTTTCATTAAAACCTGTTAGAGCTAGCAGCTGACATCAGGAGTTTTCTGTTTATAGGGGTTTTTTCCATTTTCCATTTTCTTTGTATCTGAAATGAAGGCCTTCTCTTTGCCTTGCCAGCTTTTAAGAATGAAGGGTATTGGCAGGGCCACCCACATATAAGATTTTCAATAACCTACACTAAGCTGAATAAAGAATCAAGTATTCATTCTTTCAGCTTGAATGAAAACCATGCATGATCCTGGGGAAGAAGACAACCTAGATGAGGGGGTGATGGAATTTCTAACACTTTAAGGAAAATCAGGGGGAGCCAAAGAAGTTATTACTACAGCTTTTTTCTCTGCAAATGCAGCTTTGAAAGCAGGAGCTTAATACAGGTTTTATATCTGGTGTTTTCAGTTTTATTTATATTTATTTGTGTTATTTTCCTTTTTATGGTCATCATCTCTTACCTTCATTTATTCTTACATACATAAAGTACTCTTAATCAGATCTATTTAACAGATTTTTTTTTCAGGTGGTCATTAACTAATATATTTTTAAAACTGCCACATAAAATTCTCCACTCAACCAACACAAATAATTCATGGATTCTCAGCTTACATCAAGAAAGAAATGAATAAAACCTGACAAGAGCCATGACTTCTGTATTAGGAAAGAGAGGGTGCATTTAAATGAGAGGAATATGCCGGAAATGCCCCAGCATGAGACTGCATATCTAACATTTTATGGAACTGGAAGGGAATCTGAGATTAAAGCTCATTCTGAGTGATTGAAGGATTGTGGGAGGTGTAAGTGTGGGCAGTTGTCAGATTAATTCTTTAGATGATTAAATTCTTTTGTAGTCAATGTTTGAAGTCTCTTCATTTTAAATGAGTATAATGCAGCAGTTACCAAGGTGACTTTTGCTGACTTTCAACTATTTCTTCCTTCATTTTCTGTTCTTACTAAGAGCCTGAATTGATTTCTACATCTTGTGAATTAAGATGAACAACAACACTGTTAGCCGTACTGCTGTTAGCTGCCGCTGTATTAAACTTCAGATCTGGATTTGGGTAGCAGATAATAATCTGCTGGAAAACCACAGCTCTACTGTTGCTAAGAAAGCAACAGAAGTGATAGTCACATAAACAAATTTGCAATCATCTTTGATTCTTCTGCAATATTAGAGACAGATCATATAAACCATGTCATTTGAAGGCAGTCAATATAAATTCTCCAGGAAAAAAAAACAATTGCTTACTACACAGTTTAACTATCCTACACTTTTTCTGAGATTCTAAGAATCTGAGAGACCAAAGTTTCAATAATTGCTTATAGTCCAAGTAAAGGAGAAACTAAGATTTGCCATGATAGGCACTGATTAACAGATTAAAGCTTGCTAATAAAATAACAAACTAGAGTAGTTATCCTTAAATGCTGACTATTTTTATAAGATCTATTGTCTGGGGTATTTGATTCAGCGACAGAGAAGTGGACTTGTGCACAAATACAATGTTCCACTGCCTACCTAGTACTTAATTAAAAGTTAGTAAATTAAAGTTACTTAATGCAAGCATCTCTATGACTTACTGTGCTATATTTTAACAGACAATTAATATTTTTTCTTAAGAAAACTCTGATACCAAAGTTCAGCATTGATTGGGTAATGCGAAAAAATGATATATTTGCAATGCTGCATTTGCATTTAACTACTTCCTTTGTAAAGGGACGTGGTGGCTCAGTGGCTAAGATGCTGAACTTGTCAATCAGAAAGGTTGGCAGTTTGGTGGTTCGAATCCCTAACGCTGCATAACAGGGTGAGCTCCCGTTACTTGTCCCAGCTTCTGCCAATCTAGCAGTTCGAATACACATAAAAAATGCAAGTAGAAAAATAGGGACCACCTTTGATGGGAAGGTAACAGTGTTCCATGTGCTTCGGGGCTTAGTCATGCCAGCCACATGACCACGGAGACGTCTTCGGACAGTGCTGGCTTTTCAGCTTTGAAACGGAGATGAGCACTGCCCCCTAGAGTCAGGAATGACTAGCACATATGTGCAAGGGGAATCTTTACCTTTACCTTACTCCCTTTGCTGTATACACTTTAACCAGGCAATTTGGACAAAAAATATAATATTTATGGTATTTTTATACTTTTATAACAGAGAACCAATAATTAAAGTTAGAAATATGAAGTTACAGAAGAGATATAAAATGCTAAAGTTACATTACAGCATACCCTCCATTTTAAAATAGCTTTTTACTATATAAGGTTCCAGCCAGCTCTTCTTCCAAGGAGAACAATCTATTCCTATTAGCCCAGCCATCATATTCTACACACCACCGGTTTACTCTATGTGACCTCTGGGAGCACATACCTTAGATCCTACAGAACTAATATGGCAGGGAGGGTGGAGAGGAGAGAAAAGATTGTCTAGATATTTTCTAGTTCTATCAACCTGGAAGTTCTTCTGGTGCCAATGCTTCCTCTTTTTTTGTAAGATTTGGCTGCAATCCTTGGACACTAATAATCAGTGTTATAAAAACTAATGTGCAGAATCTAATGTAATGCTAATAAGACAAACAGCCAACTCAGGATACAGATAAAAAACTCTGTTAGTGCGTATTTCAGAGTTTACTTGAAAACATGAACCTTTGTTTACTTATGAACAATAATATGCTATTATTCATATTCTACAGAGGGCGAAGGAACATTTGAAACTGAGAAATAAAAATAAAACGTTTTTTCTTTACACACATACACAAATACACAGAAAGGTTTATAATCAAATACCCAAAAGACCAAGTAACATGACCCAAATGAAAATTATTTCTTAAATATCACATATTGCTAGTAATATGTGTAAATTAATTACATATATGATTTACCTCAGCAATTGATATGAATAAATATGCTCCAACTGGTACATAGTTTAACTTTTTTATTTTGCTAGTCTAATGTTTAATAACATGAACATTCTCAAATTCATACTATACAGTAACTTGGTCAACACATTTATGTTAGAATGTGAGATGGCTTAGCCTTTCATTCACTTTCTCTTTCTTCTGACCTTTAGATTCTGAGCTTTTAGGCAGGGTTTGACTCTCATTTTGATGTTCCAATAACTATCCTGCGGCTTGCCAATATTCACATAACTGTGGTATAAAGAACAAGCATTTTCTCTTATAAAGATATGCTTCAAATAGCTGAAATATTATAACACCTTGTCCCAAGTTAGGATCAGAATCAGTATACTAAAAGCTATAAGTAATCAGGTTCAGGCTAGATGCAAGGAAGAACATCCTGAATTTACAAGTTGCAGCAATTTACAAGTGATGAGTTCCCTTTCATTGGTGAAATTGAAAAAGAAGCTGGATCATTGGTTAAAGATGTTTGATTTGTTTATTTATAAAATGTATTGGCTGCCCATTGTACCACATAAAACGTCTGTCTGTCTGTATGTATGTATGTATGTACATAGATACAAACAAACGTTTAAAACCATATTCTAAGGTTCTGCATTGAGCAGAGATTAAATGACTTCTAATGTCATTTCTGCTTTATACTACTTTAATTTAATGATGTTTACCAGTGCAATAAATATCAAGCAGAGATTATCATTCCCAAACGTAAGTATTTTTGCAGAAACTGAAATGTTTTTTATTTAGTCAGGTTTTCCATTGACTATTTTCTATCACCCTAATTATAAATGACTTGGCATTTGCTTTCCTTTGATTATTTAAGCCATTTTTACTGTTTTGTTTCATATTTTTATATACTATATATCAAATACCACATTGGTAGTTTCTAAACTTGAGTTTCTAAATTAAAAGCAGTATAAAATGTTGCAAATACATAGTTAAATAAAATATATTTGAAGTATAATACCAACATTATATTAACATATTATTTTATAATATAACTATAATATATTATAAAGATTATATTATATACAAAAATAGCCTTTCCTCCCATTATTATCGCAAGAAAAATGAGAACAACTCATTCTTTCTCACTTCAAGATTCATCTAAAAAGACTAAACTTACGGTGCTCGGTCACTGTTCAATCCATTCTGCCTCTGAGTATTAATTGGTGGCAAAATTGGCTTGCTGTTAATCTCTAGTCCCCTTCGTAGAGTTTCTCGAATTTGTTCTGTGTCTGAAAATTCAGAAATTTAAAAATAGAGTTAAATGTAGATGAGGTGATCTTTCAAACAGTAATTGGAATACCAAAACAAATATCATATACTTTTTTCCCATCTGTATATCAAAAACCATAGTTTCTTGCAGCAAACTGGCAGCTATGATATGTTTCCATTTAATAGAAACAACACTGAAAAAACTTAAGGGTTGAGTAATATTTCACGTTATGATTTTTGGAAAACATTAGTCACAATACACTGAATGAAGAATTATAGAATATAATAGCAATGTTGATCCTCTGGCTTCATCCCTTTTCCTGTCATTGGGAAAATGTTATATAAAGTTAACACAAAGTCGCAGGTATTACTACACAAATTTTTCAGTGCTAAAAGCTATGCTTGTAAAATATAACACCCTTTAACTAGTTTCTAAATAGTTTAGAATCAGAATTGTCTTTCTGCAAATAAAAGACGTCTTCAATTACAGAATGACATTTCAGGAGATGCTGCAATGAGAGTAAAGGGAAGAAAATTTCTGTGAATTTGTCCTGCATCAGTAACTGCCATGTTGTTTTCAAGAGTTACCTCCCTTTTTGACTGAGAGTGTGCACTATCCTGAAAATGATCTTACATCGTTTGTTACCAGCTACCACTTACAGGCTTCCTAATGTTTAGTTCTATGTCATTCTATCTGCGTAGGCACACTGAAGTCATGGCAATAGAAAAACCCAGAGTTGACAAGGTGGCTTTGTGATCCCCAGCCTGCCTCATAAATTGCTATGACTCCAACCAGATGCTTGCCCCTCCTCTCAGCAAAAGGGTTCAAAATGAAACTGGTTCAAACAGAGTTTGTCTCCTTCACCTGGAGGGAAGCAACTGCCTATCAAAAGCTCCATTTTGGCTGCTAAAGAAAGGGTATATAGGGAACCTCTGCATAAATACTCAGTAAGAGTCAGGGGAAGAGATCATTGTAGATATTCTTCAGAGTAAATTGGGAGATAGTGAGTTTCAAATCATGCATATTTCCATGAGATTGTATATGTGTGTGTGTAAGGGTGGAGGCTTGTCTGTGAACATATTTGCACAAACGTGTATCTGGAAAAAGACTCATTTTCACAGTACTGACAAAGACCTAACTTGGAACTTAATGTATTCTTGCATTGGAAATGGTTGCCTAGCTATAATACAGATTATTTAAATAATTTTTTAAAATCCTCTTATGCACAAGGTCTGAATATATTTGGAAAGTGCCTGTCTTCTATTTTCACTTAAATGGGAAGTAAATATTTTAACTTTTAGAAATTGACATCAACTATTTGCTAGGTTTATTGGTATAGTAGTCATATTACTCTGTAAGAGGGCCAGGAACAAACATATATACATACATCTTGCACAATCCTGTAAGATGGGTTGGGCCAAGAGACACTGACTACCCAAAGCTAACTTTCATGGCCAAGGAGGGTCTTGAACTCACAGACCCTTGCTTTTTAGCCTGGTGCCTTAACTATTAGACCTAGCTTACCTTTTCCAGACAATCGTCGAGGATGCGTACCAATGCAGATACTTCTGCTGTCTTCATCGTCCTCTGGTGGCCGGCTAAGGTCATCCCAGGCACATTTTGCACTCACACCGCTTAGATTTGAGCCATCTGTTTCAATACCTTTATCAACTCGGTCCTGCTTAAAAGGATCCCAAACAAACACACATTTGAGAACATAGTTCTGTCATTACAGGATCTATTACATATATTTTATTAATGCTCAGTGTCTGAGAAATTAAAAGCTGCAGTACTCATTTTTCATTGCTCTAAAGACACAAAAGTCAGCCGCAAATCAATGTCAATGAATACAATGGGCTTAAAACTCAGAACATACTGTCGCTCCGCCCAGTGTAAAGTCACACTGCTTCATGGGACTTTTTTTCCAGCCCTATCTGGAGGCACTGAACTTCTGTAGTTGTGCATGAAGCCTGTGCTCTTATCACCAAGAGATGGCAGAATGTCTCAGTTGCCAGTTATCATTTGGTGTCCCGAGTCACAGCATTTAATTTAAAACTACATTTCACAAAAGTATAGCATTGAATCAAAAATAAGATTTAATGAATTCCAACTATTAATTCTCCCAGCATGCTTCACTTCCAAAATCAATAGCAGAAAGAGATATTCCTGCATCTCATTGAAACTATCAGTTCAACAGATGAAGAAAACAATTTGTTTTCAGTACTAACATTCACCACCAGATGATGCTGTTAAACTAAATCTTGGCTTTTAAAATAAGGAGCAGTAAACTGGAGGAGTTTGATATGAAAACAGAAGAAAAAAAAGTGATTCAATTTTCCTTTTCACATGGAAACAAACATACGTACAACCTGGTCTGCTTGAGAATATCACTGAAGAAACTGTCAGAAACTACATATCCATCAACTATGATGTTTGGTAATACTGAAGGAAGACTTCACTCTGAGATGACAGTTTCACATCTAATATTCCAATACTGTCAGTGGTTGTAAAGATCAGTTTTAGCATGTTTTCTATTTCCAACCCAGGAGTGAAGGGTTACATATAGTTTTTTGAAGCTTTTGAAATCCTTATAGTTATCATAAATCATATTGGTTTCTGCAAAACAAGGCAATGAACATATGCCTTTCTCAATCCCTCAACTTCCCCCAAGCACACAAGGTATCAGAAAAACTGCACATTAATGTTGTTTTTGTTGTGGTTGTTGTTATTTTATTTTTACTATATGCCGTCCAGTCATTTTGGAGTTGTGCAGTTTTACAAATGTGAAGGAAGGAAGGAAGGAAGGAAGGAAGGAAGGAAGGAAGGAAGGAAGGAAGGAAGGAAATGATGTCTGTGACCCAGTTCAGTAGCAACAGTGAAACTAATCTGAACAGAGCCATTTATTGGCCATGGTTCCAAGGATTGGGAGCATGAAGACTCACAAGTCAAAAACTGATAGCAAAGTAACAAAATAATTGACTATTTTTTCTGAGAACAATCAAATACAAGGAGAGAATTGTTTTGGGTTATAAATGCAATTGTGTCCACTCGTCATAAAATTTCAATAAACTAAATAATTAAAATGCATACTTGCAGATGTGGATCTATTTCGAATATTGTTTCCCCACGTCGCATATCTGTGATTAACCATGGACCTCCTGCTCTATAGATGTACAAAAAAAGAACAATAGTTAACTGTAACTATCCCCAGAATTTTAGGGTTTATTGTGCATCTTTATTTCTCAGATCACAAAATGCCTTCTCAGATTCTCTTTGCAGGCTATCAAATTTGTATGAATGTACATAATTTTTAGGTATCACAATCCTAAGGGAATATGGTACCTAAAATACCTTCACTGTGAAGATATTTATTTTCCCCATGTTACATAAACTAACAAATCGAAGACAGTCTTTTGTAGCTCAGGGTTGAAGTTTGGGGTCCCTGTTACTCTTTGAGTTTGGTTGTTTTCTTGCAGACATTTAATTACCGAATTAGGTAAGATCATCAGTGCAAGAAGGAAATGTGGATTGATTTCATTTTATATATTAGAGGCTTGTTCTGTGATCTGGTGTTGGTGAGAAGACCTTGGTGATTCCTTGATTAGGCTGTTGTTTACTGTTAGCTTGCTTGTCTGACCTGGTAGTTTCTTGACTGAGGTATTTATTTCTCGATTGTTGGTCTACTATTAATCTTGGTGTTAATCTTCACTTATCTGGGTGTTGATTGCTGGTGAGGAGGTGTTTGGGGTTTTTGTTCCCCTTTTTGGCTTTTTGATTCTCTTTTGAATGGTATATAGATGTTATTTCTCTCTATATGCTGGTTGGTGGCTGATTTGTTTGAGTGCGATTCTTCCAGGAATTCTCTAGCATTTTTGGACTTGGCTTGGTCTAGGATGGTCTGTTTTCCAGCTGCAACTATGATTTAGTCTGTCCATGTGTTATGAAATAAAGGAGTTTTCATCCTATCGTCTGACTGTTAATTGGTGTTCATGGATGCGTTCTGCTAGTCTTCTGCCTGTTTGTCCTACATAGTGACTGTTATAGCCCTTACACTGTATATTATAATGACTCCTTTTACTTCTGAGCCTGCTGGGTCTTTTGGTTTATTTAGGATGCTTTGGAGGGCTTTAATTGGTTTGTGTGCTATGGTGATGCCATAACTAACCAAATAAATTTCAATTTCAAGTTGTACTGTGAAATTAGATGGGGTGGGGGGAGATACCCTCTTCTATTTACCGTATATACTCGAGTATAGGCCGACCCGAATATAAGCCGAGGCACCTAATTTTACCACAAAAAACTGGAAAAGTTATTGACTCGAGTATAAGCCTAGGGTGGGAAATGCAGCAGCTACCGGTAAATTTCAAAAATAAAAATAGATACCAATAATATTTTTGAATATTTATTTCAAAGAAAAACAGTAAACTAGCGGTGTATTCAATGAAATACTTCACTCACCTCATGATGCTGATGTCCCGCTGTGATGATGATGTCCCGTGCAGCCGCGGGAGCGATGTCCCGCCTCCTATGACACACGGCACAGTGATTCCTATCATTGGATCACTGTACCAGAGGAGGTGGGACATCGCTATGTGGCTGCTTGCCATAACAAGGAGGAGGTGGGACATCGTTGCAGAGCGGCAGGAGGGGGAGGAAGGGGAATCGTAAGACAGCCCTGCATTACATTAGAACGTGAGGAGGGGGGATGGTGCGGTGCGCGCTGCGCGGCAAACTGACACAGAGGGAGGGGAAACTCACAGGGGCACTGGGCCATTCACGAGTGTCACCCAGCGGCATGGCCACGCCCCTTTTTCTCCTCCATTTCAGGCAAATTTTTCACTGACTCGAGTATAAGCCGAAGTGGCTTTTTTCAGCCCAAAAAGTGGGCTGAAAAACTAGGCTTATACTCGAGTATATACAGTAAGTATACAGGTTTTTAAAAAGATTATTTCAAGTGTGGCATTTGGAAGTGGCTGAATTTATCTTAATCAGACATTATCTTTTAATTGCTGATATGACTTCCAAATCAGGTGGAAATGCTCTACTTACACAGGAACAGTCCGAAGCAATTCTAATATACCCTGCCCATTCCACTGCTGTGCTGCATGAAGCTCTTCTGTACATACTCCAACAATCTAGAACAATAAAATAAAATAATGACAAGATCTTTTTATACTTAACAAGAAAATACATTGGAAAAACTAACATGATGCAGCACAAATTTAAACGAAAGAGAAAAGGGTGGGGGGGAGTCCTGTACACTGGAAGAAGGAACCTAAAATCTAGTGAATGCCTTTTGGCTAAGATCAACTGTAGCCTTTCAGAGTGTTCACTAGCCTCCCCCACACTAACAGATGGCTCAGAGATGGCTCTGGAGAGGAAGGGAAAATGTTAGTGAAACATGAGTGTTTTGAGCCTTTCCCTCCCCTTGGAAAGCTCAGAGAGGCTTCAGTGTGGAGGGAAAGAGAAACATTCTCCCCATCCCTGGAAGAATCAGAATGCTGGCATCTGCTAGCATTTTCATCAGAGCTGAGGTCCATCTCTCCAGGATGGCAATGGAAATCCAGTGTTTCCATGATCATTTTCCCTGATGGGATGGGGAGAAGGCCTGGGATTCCCAGGTATGATGAGAGACCTGGGCCGTCTCCCTGCCTACTATACCTGGGGCTCCCTGGTGATGTGCTTAATAAACACAATGAGAGCGCTGGGGGTTGCAGTTGTTGAGTAAAGTGGTCACATAGCATCTCCCTTAACAACTGCTTTGCTCAACAAGCAAGATTCCAGGCCCAATTGTGGTTGTAAGAACTACCTGTATATTAGATGTACAAAAGAAAGAAACTGAAGTCTGATGAAAATGAACTAAAGTGACTGAAAGACTACCACAATTATCATGGGAAGTATTTGTATTTTAGCCTTGACCAAAATTACTTACATGGTTTTTAATGGGAAATGGTATATAATGTCTTTTTAATATCTAAAAATATGAAATGTTGGATAAATCAGGAATGTATCTTGTCTTTTTATATACACTGAGAGCATATGCACCAAAGACAAATTCCTTGTGTGTCCAATCACACTTGGCCAATAAAGAATTCTATTCTGTTCTGTTCTGTTCTGTTCTGTTCTGTTCTGTTCTATTCCATTCTATTCTATTAATTGTTTATCTGGAAAAATAAAATATTATTTCTTATAGACAATTATAAGAATACTGGCTGCTAGAGAACACATACCTGGAGAAATGTTACAATTCCAAATGGTGTCTGAACTGGCTGCATTTGTGGATCTTCAGTCAGGAGCATATGTTGGATTCTAGACTCACTGTTGTCCAATGGACTATGCCATGATACATGGTCACCACTACAGAATGTATTTTCTGTTGAGGAAAATGAAGGCAAATTTCATAAAAACCTGGAATAATCAATAAATGGTCAAAACAATCATCACAATGAAACGTTACCCATTTATTTTCTATTGTTCTTATGTATAATAATGAAGACAATTTTTTAAAAAGTGAAATGGATTACATCTACATGTAGTCCTCGACTTACGACCACAACTGAGCCCAAAATTTGTGTTGCTAAATGAAACATTTTCTAAGTGAGTTTTATCCCATGTTATGCTCTTTCTTGTCACAATTGTTAAATGAATCACTACAGTTGTTAAATTAATAACAGGGTTGTTAAGTGAATCTGTCTTCCCCATTGATTTTGCTCGTCCGAAGGTTGCAAAAGGGGATCACATGACTGCAGGAAATTGCAACCATCATAAATATGAACCAGTTGCCAAGCATCTGAGTTTTGATCATGTGACCATGGGGATGGTGCAATGGCTGTAAGTGTGAAAAACAGCTATGTCACTTTTTTTCAGTGCCATTGTAACTTTGAACGGTCACTAAATGAACTGTTGTAAATCGAGGACTACCTGTACATATAAACGTGTGAGGTTTCATTCACATTTACTGTGATTGCCATCTTGATGGTTTGACACATCCATCTGGGCACCCCTGATTAGAAGGCAAAAAAAATTACCCCTTGATTTTTTTTTTAACAAGTCTTTTCTCTTTAAAATTCATTCTACTTAGCAAGCTGGTACAGAAGAATAGTTTGTCTCTAATAATACTGTTCTGGATTGGATTCCACAAATTTTTCTACATAAAATGTTGGCCCTTCCAACCATGCCAGGAACCCAAAATTCCAGTAAACTGGAAAATATAACAAAATTTTTATTTTTATTTTGCAACTTTTCATTAGAAAGAATCAACGTGGATTATAAAGTTATAAGAAAAACAGTAAGGCACCAGGCTAGAAATCAGGACACCAGGCGTTCAAACTCTGCCATGGGTGACCTTGGGCCAGTCATTCTCTGTCAAACCAACTCACCTCACAGGGTTGTTGTGTAAAAATAGCAGAAGGAAGAAGTATTAGGTATGTTTGCTGCTTTGAGTTATTTATAAATATAATAAAGACAGTAAGTAGGTAAACAAGTATATAAATAAATAAATACGTACATAAGACCTTGATAAATTGTTCAGACCCTGGCAAAAAAACAAAATCCCAATGTAGGGACCCAAATATTTTGTCAAAAATTTACTTCTACTTTATTTATTTTTCTACAAACTAATCAAAATAAAAATGCTTAACATATCCCAGTAAAGTTAAAATCTATGTATTATGATCATTCATAGTTGGCTGCTAGCTTACAGGGCTGTCTTAATGGTGTTATCAAAAACTCAGATTTTGATATGCCATTATTTTGTGTTGTTTATCTGTTTGCACAAAAGAATGAAGCAAAGAAGTTTTAAAACCATATGCATTTCCAACAATCTCCCACTATTATCCTAATTAATCCATAGGGAATCTTTAGATCTATAGAGAATCTGATTATGGAAAATCTTGCTTAGATGAAACATGTCCCATTAATCCCATGACTACAGGAAAACAAGATTCTACTGATCAGGGGTAGGGCATTTATTAGAGCTAGGCTCTGGTGGCTGGAAGAAGCATAACTTTTAGTCTCCAAATCCACTTTAGAAATATCTTGCTGGAAGATCAGGAAAAAAACAATATTTTCATTGGAAACCATCACAGCCTTCGAGGGAAACCTGGTTTTTTGACCACCATGAAGCTACAGCAATTTGGCCAAAGGATTAGGTGCAGGAAATAAAGTGTAACCCAAGCAAGAAATATTTCACATTTCAACAGACTTGTATGGAAAATCAATTGAAACATTCAGATTTCAAAAGCATGTAAAGACCTATAAAGAAAAGGGAGATACAGCTGCTCAACAATATTCAAAGCCATCTTAAGAGTCCTTAGGATTCCAAATTTCAATGTCTTCCAAGTCATACAACCCCCAGTCAAGGCTCCAATTAACTAAATGCTTTAGTTATGTAAACCTCAGTCACTATTCTCCATAATGAAAGGAATTACAAAGCAACTCATTCCCGAGGATTGTGTTTTTGTCACAATATTCTCTTGATTCTGTATTTTACTGCCTAGATTTTTTCTTTCAGGAAATCCCAACCATTTCCAACTGGTTTTCAAATGCTAATACAATATCTCTGCTGGAAGTCCAGCTATTTGTGTCTGTTTGAATGAAGACTATTTAAGAAATGTCTTTCTTCTACAGATGTAACATTCATACAGACTGCTCAATTAAACTACAGAAGCCAACTATATGAAAAAATTTATGGATTCAATTTAAAAGCCTCAAAGTGAGCAAATCCAAATTCAAACAGGATGGATAAGGATCGATGATTTTATTTTATTTATTTTTTAAATCAGATTTTTAAATTTTTAAATTGTTTTTTTATTTAAATCAGATTTTTTTTATTTTTATCAAATGTATTAAAGTAAAAATCTATCTAAATGCAGTTTTCTATTTAAGATACATTCATAATTTAGTTTATTCAGCATGAAATGGAGCTTAGTTATGTAGCATGAGGCTGTATATTCTGCAATATTCACATTTTTGGTAAACACATTCAAAGAATCCAAGCTCTGCAGGCTAAGTAGGAGACGTTCATTTTATTTGCAAATAATAATATTAAAGATTCTAGCTACCAGCAAGAACGAGTCCTTTCATTTAAAGAGCACCTGCCATTTCAGATCCATCCGAGCAGAGCCTGTTACTGAGCATCCACTCACCTGCTGCCCGCCATATCCCTAACCTTGTTGTGTCATTGCCGCATCACCAGCCGTCCCATTAAAGTGAATAGGACTGTTGGTGAGTCAACAACAGGTCAGAGGAGGAGCCACTGTGGGGCAGAGATGAAAGTTGCTCTTTAAAAAGAGCAATTAAATCACTAGTAACGAGATTTAAATCACTAGTAAAAAGGCTAATTTTGATATCCACCCTGATAGTAAAGCTTAAAAAAGTGGACCTTGCTATCAGATAATAACATGCAAGACCTGTCTTTCCCACAATACTTGGATCAAATCATTATCAAGACAAATTATTGCTATGCAATTTGAAGCTTTTGTGAAAAAACACCAAGCAGACATTTTTATCACTGAAATAATGACTAATTCCTTTAATTTTCAGTGGAAAGACCATTGGTTCTTACCTGAAGGGTCCTTCTCTGCACACTGCGGGAGAGTCCAAGTATGGGTATTATCACAGTCTGCTTGCCCTGGACTGAGAAGTCTTTTCCCTGGCCACGCCTCCTTGCATGGCCACGTCCTCCAGAAAAAATGGAAGTAGTCAAGTCTGTGAGGATGTCGCAATAAGGTAGAGTACAAGTCCGTGAAGATGTCCTGATAAGAGTCAAGATCAAGTCCAGAGGACACACAAGAGTCACAATTCTGAGTCACTAGAGGATGGCACTATCACCCCCGGACAGCCGGGTGGGTTGGACTCTCCCACAGTGTGCAGAGAAGGACCCTTCAGGTAAGAACCAATGGTCTTTCTCCTGCACACTGCTTGGAGAGTCCAAGTATGGGACATACCCAAGTTACTGTCCATCAGGGCGGGCAGAAGAACTGTCCCGGGGCTCATCCGTCTGAACAACTGCCTGTAGCACCCTCCTGCCGAAGGCCGCCTCAGCAGAGGCAAAGGCATCAAGCTTGTAGTGCCTGACAAACGGAGAAGGTGAAGACCATGCC
The DNA here is from genome assembly GCF_009769535.1 of Thamnophis elegans. NCBI lineage: Eukaryota > Metazoa > Chordata > Lepidosauria > Squamata > Natricidae > Thamnophis > Thamnophis elegans. The sequence goes on from NC_045550.1 coordinate 23,082,323, forward strand.
GCCGCACGACAGATCTCTTCAATCGAGGCCTGGGAGGCCCAGGCTGCGGAGGTGGCGGCGCTCCTTGTTGAGTGGGCTGTGATGTTACGAGGGACCGTCCTGGCCTGACTTTCGTAAGCGGAGGTGATGCATGCCCTGAGCCAGCACCCCACGGTGGAAGAGGAGACCTTCTTGCCCAGAAAGCCAGGCTGAAAGGAAATGAACAAGGCCTCGGACTGCCGAAATTCTGACGGTCGATGAAGATAGGCCTTCAGGGCTCGCCTAACGTCCAAGGTATGCCACGAGCGCTCCCGAGAATGGGAAGGACGGGGGCAGAAACTTGGGAGGATGACCTCCTGCGCTCTATGAAAGAGTGAATTGACCTTCGGGATGAAGAAAGGATCGAGCCATAAAACGACCCTGTCGGGATGGACGATGCAGAGATCTTGACGCATCGACAAGGCCGCCAGCTTGGAGATGCGACATGCGGAAGTGATAGCAATTAAAAAGGCTGTCTTCAGCATTAGATGGCGAAGAGAGATAGACCTGAGAGGTTCGAAGGGTGGTGCTGTGAGTGCCTGGAGCACTACGGACAGCCGCCAGGAGGGATATCGGTGGACAGTGGGTGGGTGTAGATTCGAGGCGCCCTTCAAGAAAATGCGCACCTTGGGAATCTTGCCTAGGGGTGACGAAGGGTCCCCAGCCCAGACCGTAGCCAAGGCAGCCACCTGGCAACGCAGAGTGTTTGGGGACAAGCCTCTGTCCAGGCCCCCCTGCAGAAAGTCCAAAACGCGCTTCACGGACGCAGTGACCAGGTTCAACAGCCGTTCCTCGCACCACCTGGCAAAAGAGGCCCACGTGGCGTCATAAATTCTCATCGTGGAAGGACGACAAGCAGCTTGTATGGTACGTATTACCTCGTCCGAAAAACCTTCACTCCTTAGCAGGTCCCCTTCAAGTGCCAGGCGGCCAACTGCAACCACTGGGGGTCGGGATGGACGACTGCCCCCTGGTGAAGGGAGACCTGACCCGGAGGAAAGCGCCACGGAGGGGACACCGACAGGCTGACCAGGTCGGTGAACCACGATCTCCGGGGCCAATGAGGGGCCATGAGAATCACCTCCGCTTCCTCCTCCATGATCTTGGAGATTACTTGTGGTAGAAGTGGAAACAGAGGAAAGGCATATAGCAGGCCCCGGGGCCAGTGGCACCGCAAAGCGTCCGTCCCTTCTGCCCCTTGAGTCTGGAAACGGGAGAGGAACCTGGACAGCTGGGCGTTCTCCTTGGAGGCAAACAGGTCCATCTGGGGCAGGCCGAACTTGGCAGTCAGACGACGGAAGAGGGCGGGGTCGAGTTGCCACTCGGCAGGGTCGATGGTTTTCCTGCTGAGCCAGTCCGCGCGGGTATTGTCTACGCCCGAGATGTGGTCTGAGCGGATGGACTCCAGATGACACTCCGCCCAGCGACCTAGGGCTTCCACTTCCGTCATCAGGCGTTTGGACCTGGTGCCACCCTGGCGGTTGATGTGCGCCTTGGTGGCCACATTGTCCATCATTAGAAGGACGTGCCATCGACGAACCTCCCGGTGGAAGTGATGGAGAGCCAACCTCGCTGCTCTCAGCTCCAGGAGGTTGATGCTGGAGCGGGATTCCGATGCGGACCACTTCCCCTGAACCACGAGGTGGCCCAGGTGCGCTCCCCAGCCGGAGAGACTGGCGTCGGTGGTGAGGACCACCCTGTCGGGTTCCTTGAAGAGGTGGCCCTTGCGTATCGCCGGTGACGTCCACCATCGGAGAGACCTCTTCACAGGCGGAGGGACGGTGATCAACATGCTCGAGTTGCTCCTGTTGGCCCTCTGGTGAGGTAGAAGAAGCCACTGCAGAGTTCTTGAGTGCAGCCTGGCCTAAGGAACAATCGACAGGCAGGATATCATCTTCCCCAGTAACTGCGACAGGAGAATCACCTGAGACTGCCTTGCACGGATCACCTGGTGAGCTAGAGAACGGAGGGCCTCTACTCTATCTGGGGATAGGAAGACCCTGCAACAGGAAGAATCTATCACCGCCCACAGGTGGTTGATTCTGGTGGAGGGGGAAAGATGGCTCTTTTCCAGATTTAGGGAAAACCTGTGGTTCCTGAGGGTCCTCATGGTTATGCGCAGATCCCGCACGGCCTGCGGCCTGGACGACGATTGGATGAGAATGTCGTCCAGGTAGCATTGCAGCCGTATGGGTCTGCGCCAGAGGTGCGCAGCCACCACCGTCAGAACCTTCGTGAAGGTTCTGGGGGCCGACGACAGGCCGAATGGAAGGGCCTGGTATTGGAAGTGTCGGCCGGCGTAAAAGAAGCGCAGGAACCTCCTGTGCTGCGGACGGATGGGAATATGGAGATACGCCTCCTTCAGGTCTATCGATGTTAGGAAGTCCCCCTGGCGGATCCCCGCCAGGATGGATTGGAGGGACTGCATCTTGAACCTCCGGTAGGCAATGAACTGATTGAGGTTCTTGAGGTCCAAGATGGCCCTCCACCCCCCGAGCTCTTGGGGATGATAAAGAGAATGGAGTAGTAACCCCTCCCCTCCTGCCCAGGGGGCACCTGCTCTATGGCATTTATCTCCAGGAGGTGAAGGACCTCCTGGTCCATCCGCTCCCTCTTTACAGGACAGGAAGGGGTTGGGCACCTGATGAAATTCCTGGGAGGGGGGGGGAGAAAGTCCAGTGAGAGACCCTCCCTGATGGTCTGAAGTACCCAGGCGTCCTCCGCTGTCCGGGCCCAAAGAGAGGCAAACAGCTGAAGGCGCCCCCCTATGGGGGATGTCATCGGGGAGTCACTTAGACTTGCGGAAGGGCCTGTTGGAAGCCCCGCCACGGTTAAACTTGCAGAACCCGAATTGCTGCCCCCCCCCCGTCGCGAAAGGAGGATCTGTCTTGCGCCCTCTCCCCTGATTGACCCGAGGACCGGTTGGCAGGGTTGAAGGCGGTGGAGGTGGAAGGCTCTGAGGCATGAAAGGACTGCCTCCTACGAAAGCGAAAGGGCTTGCGATCCTGTTTCTTAGCAGCAGAGGGCAAGACCTTCCTCTTATCTTTAGATTCGATAAGGAATTTGTCTAGCACTTCCCCAAACAATTTGGCACCCTTGAAGGGAGCTGCAGCTAACTTCCACTTATGTTTTTGGTCCGCCTGCCAATGGCGGAGCCAAATAAGTCTACGGGACGTTACGTTTGCAGCTAAGGCCCTGGACGCAAACTTGGTGGCGTTAAGTGAGGCGTCCGCGGCATACTGGGCGGCCGCAATGGTCTTGGACACATCCTGATGAAGACGTCCGTCTTCCAGAGGAAGTCTGCGCAGGAGTTCCCTCAGCCAGATCACGACTGCCCTGTTGAAAAAGGAAGCGGAGGAGGCCGCTCTAATGGCCCAGGCCATCGCCAGGTGAATCTTGTGACAGGCCTTTTCCGCTTTTTTGTCCTCCGCCTTGAGACCTTCAAGGAGGTCTGCGGGAAGGGGTGTGTTGGAAGTCAGAGCCGTGATAGGGGGATCTACTTCTGGAAGTACCAGGAGGTTCTCCAGAGCTGGCTCCATGGTGTACAACTGTTTATCCACCCCACTGGGGGAGGAAGAAGTGGCAGGCTGATCCCACTGGCGCTGAACTAAATCAAGGAACAGCTCGGGGATCGGAACCAACTGTTGGTGAGAAGGAGGAAGTTTAAATATTGCCGCATTGGGGTTCGCCGGAGCGGCCCCAGTGGCAGGAGGAGCTGGGGTGGGTTTTATCCCCTCACCTGTGGCCACCTTCACCTTCTGCAGGATGGATTTAAAGAGTGAAGGCTTGAAGAGCCCCGAGAAGGATGGGGCGTCAGATGTGAGATCATCATCGTCATCTGACAGTTGAAAAAGATCCTGAATCGGATCCTCAGGAGCCGAGGTCTCACTGACCACGGAGGATTCAAGAGAGGGATGGCGCCCCCGCTTTGGCGGGGGCGGCTCAGTAAGGGTGGTCTTAGGGGGACCTGATACCAGGCGCTCACGCTTCCGCATGGCGGCCTCCACGGCCCTAGCAATGGCCTTGTCCATCATTCTCTGCATGCTAGGAGAAAGCTCAGCCTCAGAGTCAGAATCTGAACCCAAGTCCGGATCAGCATGATCTCCCTGAATGGGAAAGGAATTATCCTGAGGGATGGTAACAGAATGTCCTACCGGTTCCTGCTCTTGGTCATAGGACCAGGAGGGTGAAGGGGAGGAAGGAGCTAAGGATCTGCCGGGGGATAAGTCCTGCGACTCAACCTCCTCAGCCAACAGAGCTGTGGGATCCTCTCTGGGAGGGGGAGGAGCCAAGGGAACCCCAGGGGTAGAAGAGAGAGCATCTCTCTCCGCCAGGCGCCTGGCTTTCTCAAATTGCTTGTCAATGGCCATCTGGCGCCTCTCAGCGTCCCTGGCCTCGGCCACAGAGTGGGTCCTTGGAGTTTTACCCTGACTGACCACCCGCGCCCTGCCTGAACCATCCTCCATAGTTTGGGGAAAACCCACGCTCGGAACCTGCGGGGGACCCTGTCTACCAGCAAGGGAACCTGAGACAGAAGGATCTATGAGGAAACACACAGGTTGATCAGGCAATTGGCAGAAAAAAGACAGGCAACTCTGACAGACTGCTCTGCAATAGAAAAAAATGAGAGAGTTCATGAGTGAGGCTTCACAATACAGATGAATGCACAAACAGATAAGAAATAATTCATCAGCAGAGCAGAGAAGGAGGAGGATACTGAATGTGATCTGCGCATGTGCAGGACCTGGATAGCTGCCTGGCTTCTCGCCCGATAGAAGCCGGCGAGACAAAAGAAGATCTTAGAAGAGCCTCCGGAGTCCGTGACAACTTTGACATAAGGTCCTGGAAGGGCTGTATTTCACGGATCGAGTGGGGACTGGCATTTGAACATCAGCCGTCTCCGGTCGCTTTCCTAGCTGTGGATTTGCTGAGGCCTGGAACTGGAGCTGCTTCGTGGCGCAGAGGAGAGATGGCAGTGCCGCTCTGTTGAACGCTGTGTTTTAAATCTTGGATGCTTGCCTTTGATTCTATCTGAGTGGCTGCTTTTCCAACTGGAGCTGAACTCTGTTTTTTTATTTCATCTATGTGGTGAGCAGTGAGCAGGGGGGATTGGGAGATCTGTTCGATTGAGACCATCTGGAACAGAGTTCTGTGGGATTGGCCGATTCGGCGGCTGGCTGCGTGTACCGCCGCCGTGGCCATTCCCCCCACCCCCCAATGCCTTGCTCGCCCTTTCCAGCCTCTTCTCTCGCCCCTCTCCTCTCGCCCCTGCGCCCCTCCGCCCCTGTTGGGTTCTGCTCGGAGCGGAGAAGGGCGGCGCCGTGCTGACATCGTCCATTGCTGAGTCAGTGAGAGGCCTGGACACCTCCCCCTCCTTTTTTTCCATCGCAGCCTTTCGGATACCACTCCTGTCCCTCTCCATTACTGGCAAGCCTTACCATCTCCCTACCCAGCATTGACTCTCCTTCGCCTCGGCTGGGGCCATCTGCTCTGGTCATTCTATCTGCCCTCCCTCTGACTGTTTGCTGCCTGCCATAGCTCCAGTTAATTAGGTAGATTTAGTTAGGTTTAGGTTTATAGTTATAGATAGTTTAGGCATAGATTAGATATAGATTTAGAATATAGTTTAGGCATAGATTAGATATAGTTTTAGGTATAAGTACTGGAGACTGTACCATCTGTGGGTGCTCTCAGCCTTGGGGCAGGGCTAGTGGAGACCGGGGTTGGGGTCGTGGCTAGGGTTGGGGGTAGAGTTAGTGTGGGGGCTAGGGCTAAGCTACGCTGGGGTTGTTAGGATTAGGCTGGTGTAGGGTTAGAATGGGTGAGCTTAGTTTGGGTTGGTGTTAGTTTTTGGTTTAGGCTTAGAATTAGGATTAGCTTTAGGTTAGGATTAGGTTTAGTAGTAGGATAAGGTTGGAATAGGGCTAGGAGTGGTAGATGATGGCAGCCATAGGGGTCAGGACTTGGCTCTGTAGGAATTGGCGCCCTTTATCCCATCTTCTGGAACAGCTCGGGCCAGTCCCAGACATTGGCCCCACAGACTCTCCCCCCCCCCGGATTCTGGACCCTGCTCAATCTCAGGGGAAGGAGAAGAACTACCCCCCGACACAGGGGCCATAAATTGTTTGTTGGATCCGGAGGACGTAGGACTGGAAAGCTGCTGTGTACCAATACCGGACCCTTATCCCGTGCCCTCTCCGCTTACAGCCACTTTATATGCTACTGACTTTGGACCCGTGGCCTGGGAAGCTCTTCTAGGACTCAGAGGAGGGGAGAAGAGCGGAGCAGCTCGCCCTCCATCTGCACACCATTATCTTACATCGCACTAGCGCAGTGCTCCGCGAATTTTTTAGGAATGTAGTGTGAATGGTATGCTTGGCTGATGTTTGCACCCACTTTTTTTAAAATTCATACTGTTGTATTTTTTGTGTTTAACTTATTTCGTGGGGACTGCATGGGTGAGTGGCTGCGTGTGTATGAGAGGGTTGAGAGTATTGCCCGGTGTCTCCTCCACTGAGTGCCACTGCAGAAGTGGTAGGGGCCCAGACTTACTTCCCGTCCTAGAATGAGTGTTAAGGATTGCCTGCTGGATGGTGCGGGAGCTGTGGGAGGGGTTGTGGGGTCTACGGTAGCGGGGGAGGGCCGGAGTATTACGGTCACTATGGGGAGGGGCAGGTATGACGGGAACTTCAGGGCTGGCCATTACCGGGGAAGGAGGGTTCGCTACATCACAGAGATCCCTCCTTCCAGCCCTGTTAGTTCCACTCCAGGGCCAGGTGGCGAGAATTGTCAGGGCCCTGGTCTCAGGCTGTTGTTGCTAAATGCCAGGTCTGTGGTTCACAAAGCTTCCCTTGTCCGGGACCTAATTTTAGACGAGGGGGCAGACCTGGCATGTATTACTGAGACCTGGCTGGGCCCAGAGGGAGGAGTCCCCCTCACTGAAATGTGCCCAGAAGGTTTTCAGGTGCTTCATCAGCCGCGATCCCAGAGAAGGGGTGGAGGAGTGGCTGTCATCGTCCGAGGGTCTTTAGTTCCTCGTAGGATCCCTGCTCCGGAGTTTGTCGGTGTGAGTCCCTGTTGATGAAGCTGGACCTTGGTGGTCAAGTGGGTCTGTTGCTAACGTACCTACCTCCCAACAGCGTTGCAACAGCCCTCCCCTCGCTCCTCAAGACAGTAGCCGAGTTGGCAATGGAATTCCCCAGGCTTATGGTTCTGGGGGATTTCAACCTGCCTACACTTGGTGAACGCTCTGATGGGGCGCAGGAGTTCATGGCTTCCATGACAGCCATGGACTTGACCCAAGTAATTCGAGGTTCGACTCATTCAGCGGGTCACACACTTGACCTTGTATTTCTGTCGGAGCAGTGGAGATGTGATCTAGAGTTGAGGGGCATTAAAACCTTGCCCTTGTCATGGTCTGATCACTTCCTGCTGAGGCTTGACTTTTGGAGGCCAATCCCCCACTGTAGGGAGGAGGAACCGATTAGGTGGTTCCACCCCAGGCGCCTGATGGACCCAATGGGGTTTCAGATGGCGCTTGGAGAAATACCTGACACTATCGTCCACAATCCGATGGAGTCCTTAGTCGCTGCTTGGAATATAGCGGCGGCGGGGGCTCTAAACCGGATTGCGCCTTTGCGACCTCTCTGAGGTGGCGGATCCAGGAGGGCTCCTTGGTTCACCGAGGAACTCCGGGAGATGAAACGCCAAAAGAGACGCCTAGAGCACCACTGGAGGGCCAGTAAATCTGAGTCAGACTGAGCACTGATGAGAGCCTTTATTAGAGCCTATCTCGTGGCAATACGGGCGGCGAAATGTTCGCATTTTGCCGCCCTTATTGCATCCGCCGAATCGCGCCCAGCCGCCTTGTTTAGAATAACCCGCTCCCTCTTGAAAGGGAGGGGTGTGGGTGACACTCTACAGGGTAGAGCTGAGGAATTTGTTCAGTATTTGACGGATAAAGTCGCTCGGATTCAGACAGAGCTGGACTCCAATTGCACGATACCAGCCGAGGTACCGGGGGAGGGTCTTGAGCATGCTTTATGGATTGAGTTTCAACGGGCTTCTCCTGATGAAGTGGACAAGGCCATGGGAGCGGTGAGTGCCTCCACTTGTATACTGGACCCGTGTCCCTCCTGGCTGGTCTCGACCAGCAGGGAGGTGACACGCAGCTGGATCCAGACGATTGTGAACACCTCTCTCCGGGAGGGAATCTTCCCACCCCTCCTAAAGGATGCGGTGGTGAGACCCCTCCTGAAGAAATCGTCTTTGGACCCAGCCATTTTGAGCAACTATCGTCCAGTCTCCAACCTTCCCTTGTAGGGAAGGTTGTTGAGAAAGTGGTGGCCTCGCAACTCCGACAGTCCTTGGATGAAGCCGATTATCTAGACTCTTTTCAGTCGGGTTTCAGGCCTGGTTACAGCACGGAAACTGCTTTGGTCGCGCTGATCGATGATCTCTGGCGGGCCAGGGATAGGGGTCACCCCTCTATCCTTGTGCTTCTTGACCTCTCAGCGGCCTTCGATACCATCGACCATGGTACCCTTCTGCGACGGTTGCAAGAGGTGGGGGTGGGAGGCACCGTTTTGCGGTGGTTCTCCTCCTACCTCTCGGACAGGTCGCAGTCGGTGTTGGTCGGAGGGCAGAGATCGACCCCAAGGCCCCTCAAGTATGGGGTGCCGCAGGGTTCGGTCCTGTCCCCCCTCCTATTTAACATCTACATGAAGCCGCTGGGTGAGATCATACGCCGGCACGGGATTAAGTATCACCAATATGCAGACAATACGCAGCTGTATCTGTCTGCCCCGTGCCAACTCAGCGAAGCAGTAGAAGTGATGTGCCAGTGCCTGGAGGCTGTTAGAGTCTGGATGGGAGCAAACAAGTTGGCACTCAATCCAGACAAGACCGAGTGGCTTCTGATGTTCCCTCCCAAAGATTGGCCAACTGTTCCATCTCTCAGGCTGGGGGGCGAAATTATACGCCCCTCAGAGAGGGTTCGCAATTTGGGAGTCCTCCTGGACCCACAGCTGACTCTAGAACACCATCTGTCGGCTGTGACCAGGGGGACCTTTGCCCAGGTTCGCCTGGTGCACCAATTGCGACCCTACCTGGATCAGGAGGCCCTTCAGACAGTCACTCACGCCCTCGTGACCTCAAGACTGGATTATTGTAATGCGCTCTACATGGGGCTGCCCTTGAAGAGTGTTTGAAGACTCCAATTAGTCCAGAATGCAGCCGTGCAAGCGATTGTGGGTGCACCAAGGTACACCCACGTTACACCTATCCTCCGCGAGCTGCACTGGCTACCTATTAGTCTCCGAATCCGCTTCAAGGTGCTGGTTGCTACCTATAAAGCCCTACATGGCATCGGACCTGGGTACCTGAGAGACTGCCTCCTGCCGATTACCTCTCTCAGACCAATTAGATCGCACAGGTTGGGTCGCCTCCGGATTCCATCTGCCAGCCAATGTCGGCTGGCGACTCCCCGGGGGAGAGCCTTCTCTGTTGCAGCTCCGGCCCTCTGGAACGAGCTCCCTGTTGAGATCAGGATCCTTACTACCCTCCCGGCCTTCCGCAAAGCCACCAAGTCCTGGCTGTTCCAGCAGGCTGGGGGAGCTGAGAAGCATCTACCTCCATAGAAATTGTGAATGTTGGTTTTGTTTTTAATATGTTGTCTTTGTCTTGTTCCCCCCGCTTTCCCTTGTCTTTTGTGAGCCACCCGGAGTCCTCCAGGAGTGGGCGGCATACAAGACAAATAAATAAATAAATAAATAAATAAATAAATAAATAAATAAATAAATAAATAAATAAATAAATAAATAAATAAATGTGTAGCTTATTAAGTCAAACATTCAACCAGGCTAGAGCAGGGGCCACCCAATAGCCAGCAATGAGGAGGAAAAAATCCCTCCTATTTTTAAAAATCCAACTGCCAATCTGCAGGCCAGGGGCCTCCCTGTGCTGAGGCTCAGGCATGGAGACCTAGAAGCCAGCGCCGCTAGAGAACGATGAGGGTGGTCTGGAAGGCAGTTGAGGGATGGGAAGAGCCCCCGCTGACCCCATAACCACCCAGCGGCAGCCCAGTGGGACGGGGCTGAAGCGGAGGCCAAGGCCTTAAAAGGGCGCGAAACTCCCAGCCTTAAAATGGCCGCCGCCACAGTGTGAGGGGAAAGAGGAGAACGATCGTAAACACGTGCGGCTGTTCCGCAGGCCCCGATCGTCTCCGCGGCAGATCTCCACATTTCCTAGGGCCCAGGAGCGAAAAAACAGTGAGAAAATAATAAATTTGACCAAGCGCAGCCTTGCTGCGTTCCCTGGAGCCGTCTGCTGCCCGCCGCGCCTCTAATTAAACAAGCGGCATGCCTCCGAAGCTGGCTGCAGCGCGCGGCCTGGAAGCACCCCCCCCCCCACAGCCGTCTGCCTCCTAGCCTCGCATGAGGCTTCAATGCAGCAATCCAAGCTGCTACCAGAAGGGAAAGGAAAGGAGAATAGAAAAGGTAGAATTGAAGGGAAAAGACAGTTTGGAGAGTCCAAGTTAGGTAAAATTAAATCAAAAAACCTGGAGCTCACAGAGAAACAATCCGATCGGGCTGGACTGAGAATTTTTTCTGGAGGACGTGGCCACGCAAGGAGGCGTGGCCAGGGAAAAGACTTCTCAGTCCAGGGCAAGCAGACTGTGATAATACCCATACTTGGACTCTCCAAGCAGTGTGCAGGAGAATTGTATCATCTTCCAATATTATCATTCAACCCAAATTGTATCAAAATTCTAAACGTCCTAAAGGAATGGAAAGCAATTAAGAAGAGATAACAACAATTTAAAAAATTACAACCTCTTATATGAAAAATATGGATGGATGCTATGATTTTTACTTTAAATCAATTAGTGAATATACTAAGAATCTTTATTGTTAGCTCTGTTAAAAGGTAAAAGGTAAATATTATTTTCATAAAAGGTAAAAGGTACATATAATTTTTTTGTTGCCACCCACATAACAATTACGCATTTATTAACACCTTGATTTGGACCACCAGCATTTTTAATTTTTAAGATATGTAAATAAATTTAGGTTTATTGAAATTCAATGAGCATCACTGAATGTTATGACACAAAAAACCCACAATTAGTCTTTATAAATATTTATTATTAATAAATTTGATATGCAAATTTTAAAGTCAGAATAGAACAAAGAATTGTAGATCCCAATTTGTTAAAATATTGGAAACTGATAGATGAGGGGAAAATTAAAATCAGACAATAGGGAGGAGCTATTGCAAAAATAAAATTGGAACTATAGTAACAATTAAAATTAGAAAGGAAGCCTGGTTCTGTTGAAGCTGGTGAAGGTTGTAATCTTAGAGCACAACTTGATTCTTAGCTGTCACTGGATTTGCACATCATAGCTGAGGTGAGGTGTAATATAATTATAGTGGTGCCAGAATTACTCTGCAGACTGAAAAACTGGATTCTGAATTAGTCACAATATTCTGTGGTGACATAAGCTTTTATTTTGGAAGTTTAAAGTCCTTATGACTTCCAATAAATGCTTACAAAAACCACTTACCGTATTTTTCAGAGTATAAGACACACCTTTTTTCCTCTAAAAAGAGGCTGAAAATCTGGGTGCGTCTTATACATCGAACACACATTGATGCCTCCTGAAGCTCTGCCCCTTCACCAAAATGGCCGTGCATACCCTTATGGAAGCTTTCAGAGTTCCTGGGGGCTGGGGAGGGCAGAAATGAGCAAACAACGGGTAGTTTTTTGCCCCTCCAGTCCCAGCAACACTCTATAAGCCTCCATAAGGCTATGCATGCATTTTTTTTGACAAAAAAGGGCACTTTTTTTTGGCCCACCCACCCCCGCAGGAGCACTCTGCAAGCCCACCCCCAAGGCTATTCATGCCTTTTATTTGCAAAAAAAGGGCCCATTTTTGCAAAAAAAAAAAAGGGCCATTTTGGGGAGGTTTGCAGAGTACAAAACCTTTTCCCCCCATTTCGGAAAGCTGCTTAGTTAGAGTAATTGATGAGTTTTAGGTGCTACAGGTTGTCAGCGATTTCCTTCTCCAGCACATGGATAAATACACCTGGAAACATCTACCTACCTACCTACCTACCTACCTACTCTCTCTCTCTCTCTCTCTCTCTCCCTATCTACCTACTGTATTAATCTCTCTCTCTCTCTCCCTCTCTCCTTCTCTCTCTCTCTCTCTCTTTCTATCCCTTTATCTACCTACCTACCTAGTACCTACCTACCTAACTACTCTCTCTCTCCCTACCTACCTACTGTATTTCTCTCTCTCTCTCCCTTTATCTACTTATATACCTACCTACTCTCTCTCTCCCCCATCTACTGTATTTCTCTCTCTCTATTTTTCTCTCTCTATCCCTCTACCTACTAACTTACCTACTCTCTCTCCCTATCTACTGTATTTCTCTCTCTCTCTTTCTCTCTCTCTCTATACCTTTATCTATCTACCAACCTACCTACTCTCTCTCTCCCCCTATCTACTGTATTTCTCTCTATTTTTCTCTCCCTACCTACCTATTTACACTCTCTCTACCTACCTACCTACCTACTGTATTTCTACTGTATTTCTCTCTCTCTCTATCCCTTTATCTACCTATCAACCTACTGTCTCTCTCTCTCTCCCTATCTACTGTATTTCTCTCTATCTCTCTATTTCTCTCTCTCTATCCCCCTACCTACCTATACACACTCTCTCCCTACCTATCTACTGTATTTCTCTCTCTTTCTCTCCCTCTCTATCCCTCTATCTACCTACCTACTTTTTTTAAAAAATTGCCTCTTCAAAACCTGGGTGTGTCTTATACTCTGGTGCGTCTTATACTCCGAAAAATATGGTTCATGTTAGAATGTTACCTATCTTTTACTGCATTATATGAGAAAATGTTTACTATAAGCAACAGAACCAAAAATATTATATTCTAGAACATGGGTGTCAAACTTGCCATGTCATATTGCCGCCATGTGACATTTCGTGACATTTTTCCCATTCGCAGAACTGAGGTGCTTTATGTTGTTTGTAATACTTTTGTTATTCAGTTATTCAACTATACAATATTTTTACAATAGCATTTTCAATATTCTTGTATTAAAGTCTACTTCCAACGAAGATGCCACAGATTCAAGTAATAATTGAAGCAATTTGAATGTGTTTCCAAAGATCTGAACCCCCAATACTTACCAAGATCAAGATTACAATTCACTTGAATGCAAAATTAAAAAGATTAACTCAATAACTACTGAAAGGTAAATTTGAAACATGAAATTTGACCTTCTTGTTCAGAGGTCAAAACAATCATTACCTCAACATCTACTTGGTACACAGGAAGAAAATACTGCTGAGGCTTGAGAACACTGAATCACAGAAGGCTACTGCTATTGAGATTCAATGTAAAAACAGATAAAGCTTTTGAAGCAAAAGCCAATTTAAATAGTACAAAACATCCAGGGTTTTTTTTTATGTGATGCCATAAAAAGTTCAGTAAAAGATAGGAATTGCCTATTAGCTGACTATAGAGACTACAAAGTAATAGATACCAAAATGGGATTTAAAAGAAAAATACAAAATAAAAATATTTATCTGAATAAAGCAAAAGTAATATAAGAACGAATGAGATTTCTTAGCACATGAGGCTTCAGTAAAAGAAAGATGTCTTCAGATGAAAAATAACTAATTTCTAACCAATAATTAAGAAGAAGGGTGGGAACTGATTAATTTATTGGTTGTTGGGATTTTAGTTGGTAATATAGAAATCTCAAACTATCAGAGAAAACCAATTTGTAAACAAAAATAGACAGCAGAGACATTCTAAGTTGAAAAACATGCAGTTACAAAACTACTACAAAATGTAATAATAATAATAATAATAATAATAATAATAATAATAATAATAATGTACAGCGCAGCTGTAATAGTCACTAATGAACTAGGCATTAAAATCAAAGTACCTAGTCACACAACAGAAAAAGCATCAAAGCCAAAGTGGAAAATCCGTTTAGAACAAAAAATCAAAAAATTAAGGGCAGATGCTAGTAATTTAAAGAACATGCATGAGCAACGGCTTAAAAACAACAAAACCATAGATCGGCTAATCAGAAGATATAGATTGGATACAAGAAACATCAATGAAGCTGTAGAGATTGTAAAACAGCAGATAACAGCAACAGCTAGAAAAATTGAAAGATATGAGGCACGAATCATCCAATATAAACAAAATCAGCAATTTCGATCAGACCAACGGCGTTTTTATCAAAGTCTTAATGTGAATGGTGACACCAAAAGTGAAAAACCAGAAAAACAGGCCACAGTTGAATTCTGGAAAGAATTGTGGGAAAATGCAAAGGACTACAACAAGGAAGCAAAGTGGATACATGACTTTGAGAAAAGCATTGGCAACAAACAAATGCAAGTATTAGAAATAACAACTGAGATGGTCAAAAATCGAGTTAAAAAGGTAAAGAATTGGACATCACCTGGAAAGGACCAATTACATGGTTTCTGGCTCAAATATCTGACCAGTTTACATGCAATATTGGCCAGGCAACTGAATGAAATTTTACAAAAGGGCCGAATTGATGAATGGTTGACAACTGAAAAAACATACTTGATTCAGAAAGATGCAACTAAAGGAACAACACCTGAAAACTACAGACCAATAACATGCTTGCCAACAACCTTCAAATTACTCACAGGCATTATTGCAGATAACATGACGGATTATTTGGAAACAAACAACATCTTGCCAATAGAGCAAAAAGGCAACAAAAGAAGGAGCAGGGGCACAAAAGATCAGCTTCTAATCAATAAAATGATATTAGAAAATTGTAAGAACAGAAAAACGAACTTGAATATGGTCTGGATTGATTACAAAAAGGCATTTGACTCACTGCCACATAGTTGGATCATAAAATGCTTAGAAACAACTGGCATTAGGATAAAGAAGGCGGGGCTTAGCAGTGAGAAGAAGGACTTTCAGGCATTTCCTGAATGACCATCTATACCGGAGTCTTTTTTGGAGGATTCGTTTGAATCTAAGCTGTCCCGTAGATATGGGGGGAACTCCAGTGGTCCCAGAGATGTTCGCAAAATCTCTGGGAACCTAAGGAAAGCCTTCCTAATCCAGTGACTTCCGGATCGGCTCGATGCCGACTGCAACTGCAAAGGCCCAGAGAGAGAGCTGAATATGAACATGTCGTTTGATGTGAGTTTTAAATCCTTTTTTCTTGTTGGAAAGAGAAAACTCTAAATTTGGAAACTTAGTTTAAAATAAGGCTGATAAGTGAGAAAAGCGGCGGTGATAAATGTTTGCCATTTGGAAGTTTATTTTTCTGTTCCTTTTTTTTAATTCCTGGAAGCCGGGCTGGACCTTCTTGTAATTTGAATCAGCTTTTTGCGTTCCTTCTCTTTGTTGTCGATACTTTTAACTTTGAATCTAATGGGGCACTAAATCTTAAACTTAAAGTGCTTTGAAGATCTGGGTTTTTGTTTGTTTGTTTTTCTTCGTTGCCTTTTAGCCCTTTTGATGTTTTTTTTTTAACAATTAGTAATTAACAAACGCCACGACGGACTAAAACAAGCTGTAAACTACAAACTACAAGCCAACACTGCCATCTTGTGGACTCGAACTTTGCTATTAAAATCCCCCCTGTAATGCATTTGATTTACGTGTTTACGCAGCTGGGAACTTGTGAGATAAAACAGCAAAGCTGAGAGTGACCTTGGAGAGACTCTTATCTTAGGGGGGGGGGGGGAGAAGAGTCCGGAAAAAATCATTTGTTTTAGCTTGTTGGCATCCTTTCATCTCCCAACACCATTCTCATATTACCGGCTGTGGAGACATCGACATTGAGTTTTTCTTTTTTGATCATCACCATCGACCTTTTGATCTTTTACATTTTTTTTTCTTTTCTGTTTTGATTATTCTTTTTAACCTTTGGATCACCTCTTGACTATTTACATTTTTTCTGCTTCTTTCTTTTCTCACTTGTAACTGAAGCACCCCTTCTCCCTTTTTTGGAGGGGGGGTGTCTTCCTTTTCTTTTTTACTATTTCATATTCTCTTACTTATATATATATATTTTATTGCATTCTTACTGCATTTCATCTTTGAAACAAAAAAAAAGTTTCCCTTTCTTTCCTTCCTTTTCTCTCCCTTCTCTCTTTTCCTTCCCTTTCTCTTTTCCCCCTTTTCTTATCTCCCCCCCCCTTTCCTCTGTGTACTTTACGTACTTAATCCACCATACTTATAACCCTCCACCCTCTAATACTAATTGGCTATGAGTAGAAAAGCAGCTGCCTCTGGCTTTACATCAACCCCTGCCCCCTCACCTGCGGGAGGCCAGAGGACAACACAGACGATGTCCCATCAGGAAAAAGAGAAGGAAGCCAACTTTGAAACACTTATACAAATGATGCAGAAAATGCAAGCAGGAAACGATACCCTTGTAAAAAAAATGGAGGCAATGGAACAACAAAACCAAAGCATAGTGCAAAAAGTTGATAATATGGAAGGAAAAGTAGAAAGTATACACAACTGGATGCTGAAATACGAAAATAGGATTCAAAAAATTGAAAATAAGATTCAAGAAGGAGAGAAGAAAACTGAAAAGCTAGAGATCAGACTAAGTGATGTAGAAAGAGAGAGCAGTGGAATATTAAGATGGGAGATGGACAGGTCTGAATTTTTTTTAAGATTTCAAAACATAGAAGAAGAAAAAGGAGAGGACTTAGTTCAGATAATTTCAAATATTTTGATAGATGTTCTGGGGATGTCCCAGGACCAAATAAAAGAAACAATTGATGAGACTTTTAGAGTATACACAAGATATGCAATGAGAAATGCTCTTCCAAGGGAAGTGCATGTAAGATTTACTAAGAAAACAATTAAATCACAAATATTACAGAAAATGAGAGATAGAAAATTAGAATATAAAGGTAAGGAGATTGTAGTACTCAAACAAATTCCAAGAGAGGTGAGAGAGAGGAGAAGAGAATATCAATTTCTGACCAAAGTATTGATAAAAAAAGGTGTTAACTACAGATGGCTCATACCGGAAGGTTTATTATGTACTTGGCAAGGACAAAGACACAGGATAGATACAACTGAGAAGGCAGAAGCTTTCTACGAAGAATACTTTAGAGAAACGGCGGAGAAAGCTGGGAAAGACGATGCAGTGATACAAATACTGGAACCACCTGTAACCACGACCGAAAAAATAGAAGGAGCAGTAGGTGGAAGTGAGAAAGAAGGGGAGACAGGGAATGGGAGCCGCAAAGAAAAACGAGAACCTAGATCCACTAGAGCGATAAACCCTGTATATAAAGCATAAACATGGAAGAAAGAAAAATGATTACAATTAACATTAATGGACTCAATTCGGTAACTAAAAGGAAGAAAGTATTCCATAAATTAGAGAAATTACAACTTGACATAATCTGTCTGCAAGAAGTACATATTCAAAAGAAATATGAACATTTACTAACTCAACCAAAGCTTGGGAAAATGTTTTCATCATTGGCAAATTGTAAGAAAAGAGGAGTGGTCTTCTATATTAAAGGCAACATCCCAACAAAAGTAGTATACGCAGAGGAAGAGGGAAGAATTTTGATGGTGGAAATTATGGATACCAAAAAGACACTCCTAATTGGAATCTACGCCCCCAATGAAAAACAAGATGAATTCTACAAAAAATTACACAAAAAAGTTTTGGAACTAGACTATGCTGATATTTGTATGATGGGAGACTTTAATGGCATTGTGAATCAAAATATGGACTATAAAACACATAAAACAAAAAAATTAAATAGGAAGCCTCTGCCGAAATCTTTTTAGCTAGAATAAAGCTTAAATTACTACAAGATGTTAGATCAAGAGGAGGTTTTGGTTTACCCGATTGGGAGCTATACTATCAGGCAGCAAACCTGATGTGGATTAAGGAGTGGATATCATTAAAAAACTCTAGATTATTGAACGTAGAAGGTCACGATTTGCTGTTGGGATGGCATGCTTTCTTATGGTATAAGGGAACTAAACCACATGGTTATTTTAGAAGACATTATATAAGGGAGGCGTTGTTGTTAAATTGGGAAAAGATTAAAAAATTACATTATTTAAAAATTCCAGTCTGGACATCAACAATTGAAGCATTCTCGTATCCGATAATACATAAAAAGGAACAAACAGTTAGATATATAGAATTATTGAATACAGAGGGTGAGCTCAAATCTAGTCAAGAGTTGAAGCAAGAAGGGATGGAAATGAACTGGTATTCATATGTACAGATACAATCTAGATATAATGAAGATAGAAAAACTAAAGGTCTCTATAATAAAATGACTGAGCTAGACAAAATTCTAACAGGTACCGATGAAAAAGTAATTAAAAAACTATATGGATATTTATTGGAGTTTAAATTGCATGAAGAACAAGTTAAAGAAACTATGATTGCTTGGGGGGAAAATTTTAAGTATGGGATTGATTTAGAGAACTGGCAGAAATTGTGGTCTCAAAATTATAAAATGACAATGTCTACTGCATATAGAGAAAACTTGTATAAGATGTTTTACAGGTGGCATCTACCCCCGACCAGAATCGCAAGAATGTTCAAGAATAAATCAGAAAAGTGTTGGAAATGTCACCAGATACCTGGCTCATACTACCACATGTGGTGGACTTGCACTGAAGCCAAAAGATACTGGACTAAAATCCACATGTGGTTGGAGAAAATGATACACAAACAAATAGACTTTAAACCAGAGGTCTTTTATTGGGAATTTTACCAGAAACCTACACCAAAGACTTAAAATATTTGATTGTAAATGTGTTAACAGCAGCCAGAATTGTATTTGCAAAAAACTGGAAAAATGAAACAATACCAAAAGAGGAAGAAATCATTCGAAAAATAATGGACTGTGCCGAAATGAGTAAATTGACATTTGAAATTAGAGAGCAAGAGGATGAACAATTTTATAAGATATGGGACTTGTTTTATCAATGGCTAAGGGGGGAAAAAAACAAAATTTTGGAAATGAAAAATGATACACTTATGCCTTAATTGGAAAAAGTAAATGATGATATAATTATGATGTGAAATAATTCAACAATGATATAAGGAAGTACTAATATAAAGTCTGGTGATATAATGTATAAGGTTAAGAACTTATTATAATGATATTTCGCTGCTGATAAGGCAATTCTAATAGGGGAACAAATGAAAACTGGTATATATAGGCAGCGATGCCTTGTTGAACAATGAAGGAATAAGATCTCTGTTTGAAGGTATGAAATGTAAGATTAACAATGAATAGAAGTATATTCTCTGGGGAAAAACAATGCTAATGTTAACTGAATATATATGGTAGAAGGAAAATGAGACCTTTAGTTACATTAGAGGAAATATCTGAGATGGTAAACATTATTTGAAGATGTAGATGTTAAAACAACCGTAATCAAACGACATGATGCATGTGATGATGGTTTTTTTTTTCCTTTTTGTTTTTTGTTTTTTTTTTCTTTCTTTCCCCCCCCCCCTTTCCTTCTTGGACCTTTTTTTGTCCTTTTTGGCCTCCCCCCCTCCCGCACCCTTTTTTTTCTCTCTCTCCCTTGTTTTATTTTGTTGCTTTTTGTTTTTTAAACCCTAGCTTATTGTGGTGCTTATTAAATATACAATAGAGAGATACGGGATGTATAAACTTAGTAGGGATGCACCTGTGATTAAACGACATATTGTATGTGAAGATGGGTTTCCCCTCCCCACCCCTTTTTTTTCCCCATCCTCTCCCTTTCCCATTGTTGTCTGTGTAACAAAAAATAAAAATAATTAACAATGAGAAACAACTGGCATTAGCAAAAATATTACATCCTTTACTGAAAAGGCGATGAAACAATGGAGAACTGAGTTGGCAGTAGGGAATGAGATCTACGGAATGGTTAATATCAAGTGAGGAATTTTCCAGGGTGATTCACTTTCACCTCTTCTCTTCATCATTGCGATGATCCCACTATCAGTAATCCTAAAAAAAATGAAATTAGGCTACCAAACAGCCAAAGAAGCTGAAAAAATTTCGCATTTACTATATATGGATGATTTGAAATTTGAAACTGTATGGAAAGTCAGAAATAGAAATCCAA
Organism: Thamnophis elegans; assembly: GCF_009769535.1. Lineage (NCBI taxonomy): Eukaryota > Metazoa > Chordata > Lepidosauria > Squamata > Natricidae > Thamnophis > Thamnophis elegans. The sequence goes on from NC_045550.1 coordinate 23,102,498, forward strand.
TCATTGACAAACACAGTCCGAGTATTCAGCACCGATATTTCAATGCAGTTTGGCATGGAAAAATGCGCCACTGTATCCATAAAAAGGGGCAAAATCACTGCATGTGCGGGAATTGAAATGTCCAATGGCCAATTAATTAAATGCAAAGAAAATGAAGCCTACAAATACTTAGGCATTCTGCAGTTGGATAACATCAAGCATGGAGAAGTAAAAACTATTGTCATAAGTTATAAGATACACAGCTGGTATAGTTAACTGTGAACACAAGCTGATTTGGACATTTTAGACCGAAAAACCAGGAAACTAATGACAATGCACTACAGTTTACATCCACGTGGTGATACTGATAGACTGTACCTGCCCCGAAAATCAGGTGGCAGAGGATTATTACAAGTGAAGCAAACAGTTGAAGAAGAAAAACATGCACTGGCTGATTATTTAAAAGAAAGAAATCTATTAATTGAAGTAAAGAACAAAAACAAGAATACAGAAAAGATGTGATAAAATCAAGAATGGAGAGTTGGCAGAACAAAGCACTGCATGGCCAATTTCTGGAAAAAATAAAAGATAAAGTGGACAGTGAACAAACTTGGTTATGGTTAACAACAGGTACATTAAAGAAAGAAACAGAGTCACTAATCCTGGCTGCGCAAGAACAAGCTATCCGCACAAATGCCATTAAGGCCAAAATTGAAAAATCCTCTGATGATGCCAAATGCAGACTTTGCAAAGAAGCTGATGAAACTGTTGATCACATACTCAGCTGCTGTAAAAAAATCGCGCAGACTGATTATAAGTTGTAGCACAATTCAGTAGCACAAATGATCCATTGGAATTTGTGCAAAAATTATAATATTAAAACAGCAACAAACTGGTGGGAACATCAACCTGAAAAAGTCATTGAAAATCAGATGGTCAAGATCTTGTGGGATTTCCGTATACAAACCGACAAAATACTGGCGCATAATACACAAGACATCACACTGGTTGAGAAAAATAAGGTCACAATCATAGACATCGCAATACCAGGTGATAGCAGGGTCGCCGAAAAGGAACATGAAAAAATCGCAAAAATACCAGGACTTAAAAATCAAAATTCAACGACTATGGTACAAACCAGCAGTGGTAATTCCAGTGGTAATTGGCACACTGGGTGCTATTCCAAAAGCACTTGTATTACGTTTAAAACAGTTAAAAATTGACAAAATCACCATCAGTCAAATGCAAAAAGCCGCACTGCTTGGATCTGCACGCGTATTACGAAAATACGTTACGACGTCCTAGGCTCCTGGGTGGGGCCCGACTAGTAACCAATGCCAAATCCGACGAAACAACTGGCCGCTGTGATACAGTTGTATAATAATAATATCTGGATACCACTATTCAACTGAAACCAGTATTCAACATCTTTATTCCTAGATCATGAACAGTTTCCAGATTTCTTACTAGTGCAAGTGATAGCCTCTAATTTGTTTTATCAAAATAAAAAATATGAGTTTCATCTTTCAGACAAATTAAGCAAAATTCAAACCAATGAAATATCTATGAAAAAGGAGCTAGAACCAGAGCTAATTATTGGGGGGGGACCCCTAGTTTAAAGTAAACATTTAAATTATACCTGATTGGAAGACATATCTGGCTAAGCCTTGCATTAACTCTGCTGGCCAAGTGGGTGGTGCAGATTCTCCAGTTTCACGCTTAAGTCGAAATGTCAGCTCAAATCCAAAACCACTTGGCCCATCTGGTCCAGTAAACCTGAAGGAAATTAACCACAAAAGGTTTCATAAGAAAGGTTCGGAATATAAGCTTAGAATTCCACTGTTCATTTATTCTACTTATTTTACTAGCATTCCTCTGTATCAATACAAATTCACAGTAGTTTATCAAAAATCTACAAAAATATTGATAAGTTAAAATATGTGCAATACACATGAATAAATAAAAACTATTAGTAACTAATGAAAGTTAGAACAATGGAAAGCTAAATTATAATGACGGTAAAAATAAAACAAAGCTTAATTAAACAGTATCTGTCAGTTTAGAATGGCTCCCAAGTTTCAACGGCATCCCATCAAGAAAACTGCAGATTATAAAAGTGGATGAGCTTAGAGGAATTTATGCAGAACATTTACTTTTTATCTACTAATAACTTTGATAATTCATTAGTTTCCATGCTGCTAGAAAATGGTTATTCATCCATTAGATAGAACAATCTTAGATAGAACAATTCTATCAATAGTTACTGCAGCAGACAAAATTGCAATGACTTAGTTCTTCAGCAAGAGGACTTTTCTCTATTCTACAAAGATACCAAGTTCATTTTATATCAAGATTTTAAAAGTCATGAAATTAGTGCTTTGATCTTTAAAGGATACGTGTAGCTGTATCCATTTAGTCCAATGAAGATCAAATTAACAATCAAGCAATCAAATTAACAAACAGATTCTCTGATTCTATGGATTTAGAAGGAAGAAAGGGTTATAGATTTGTAGCCCTTCTGGATTTTCTACAAGGAAGACAAGAGCTAGCTCTTATGAATTTCTAAGCAACAATAGTTAATCTTTATATTGTACAATGACTGCAAATGCCACTCTTGTCCCTCTAGCTTAAATTCAAGTTTCCCAAATCATACATTTCTGAAAATTCGACAAATTCATGGAATCTGCCACTATAGCCAAATGGAATATTGAGAGAACAGGAGTAGAGAACATTCTTTTTCTCAAGAATTGCATTGCCTTAGGAAAGGATTGTTAGAGGTTGAATTGCAATGTCCATCCCTATCAGGGGTGGGTTTCAACCGGTTCGCGGCGGTCCCTGCGAACCGGTTGGTCACCGAACCCGGAAGTAAGTAACTTCCGGGAACGGCAAAGGGCGCGCCCGCCCGCAGTCCTTACCCGGTTTTGACGAGTTCTGCGCTTCCACGCATGCGCAGGACGCATACAGCGCCTGCGCGATCGTCCAGGAGAAGCTGGAGTGTCGCACAGACGCTAGTACACATGCGTGCACCGCGTGCGTGCACGAAGACGCCGCCGGCCCCGTTCCAACCGAACCGGTTGGAACGGGGCGAGAAACCCACCCCTGATCCCTATTATGTCGAAGTATGGGTACAGTAGCCTGTTCTGACTTAAATACAAATCTAGGTTAAAGACAGACTTAGGAACAAAACTTGTTCTTAACTCGGGGTTTGCTTGTAGAAAGAAAGCACAATTGTCTTTAATATTCCAAAGTGGCTATGTTAGGGGGAGGAGGGGATGATGAGTTCACTACTAGCAAGCAGAAGTCACATATAGCTGTCAAACCTCCCAGGGGTTAATACAATTAAGAACTTGATAAAAGCAGAAGTGGAATTCCTAATTATCAGTCCCCCAGCACTGCTGTGCTCATAGTATCTTGGGATAGCAAAAAGATGCAAAGAGGAAAGAATTCAAAGAAAGGAAATCAGGAAGGAACAGAGGGCCAATGTGCAATACTGAAAAACGATAAATGAGAATCTGTCTATCTTTACTGTTTTTAATAATTTTAATAATTAGCTTTTTCCTCTCTCCCTGCATTATATTGGAAAATTGTTTTACACTAGAAAGGAGATTATTCCCCAAAGAAGCAAATGCAGATACTGTATGCTGCAGACTGATTTTGCCCTGAGCTAAATTTAGTCACATTCCTCTTATTAAAAACAGTCCTTTTAAGTTCAACTACTGTGCTATAAATATAAAGCAAGTATCTCTCCATGCTTTTAGAACAAACAACAAAAAGTGTTTTTTTAATAATGTCAGTGTATTTTAGATCCAGGAACTGTGTATGGGTTTAAGTAGTTCATGTCAGCTTCTTTATAGGTGGGCTGTTTCTCAAATTAGCTACCTCAAACAATTGACTTTTAAAGCCAAGCATACTCCATCAGACTAAAGCAAAACAAAAAATGAAGGTGGTCATGGCTTCCAGGGCGGTCTACCACCAACAAAGAACAGGAATGTGCTGAAATGCCTTGGTGGAGTGCATAAAAGATTCAGGTTTTGTAAGATATGTGGCCAAAGGTTTAAGATATACAAAACTACACCAAAACAAATGGGTATGAATTGAAAACATTTACATTTCACTTTATTTCTCCTTGAAACAGAACTGCAACAACTACGTATAGAGAAAATGAAATAAAAAGTTGTGGATAATATATTCTGAATTGCAAAACAAAGGGTAAAATAGGCACTGCCAGCTAAATGATGATTACATTACTCTGTATTTAAAGCTTCAAGCCTGCTACTGATACAGTCAACCAAATATTTTATTTTTAACAAGACTAATTATATAATTATAGACAGACAGACAGAATATATGTATATGAATATACTAACTGAATATTTTAAAAAATTAAAGCAGAAACCAATTTGATAAATTGATATAATGACAAATTGATCATAATAACCAATTTCATTGTATACATGACGTACAATGACAATAAAGACTATACTATAATGTTTTTTTTTTCTCAAATACTCAAACACATCACTAGGAATTCTTGCACATAACAAGTTATTAATCATCAGCTTTAAAACATATTATCACAGATATGTTACAGGTATTCCTCAACTTACAACAGTTTGTTTAGTGACTGTTCAAAAGTCACACAGCAAAAAGGTGGTAAAATTTATCACAACTCACTTAACGACTGCATCATTTTGCTACTGAGGTTCCAGTCTCAATTATGATTTAAGTTGAGAACTATCTATACAACATCAATAACAATCGCACACGCACAGCTACATAAGTACCGTGTTTTCCCCAAAATACAACAGGGTCTTATTTTCTTTTGCCCCACGAAATATGGCCTTGGGCTTATTATAGGGGGAGGCTTATTGTTTTGGGGTTGCCGGGCAGCTGCTCCCTTGTAAGCGAGCTGTAGGAATGCGCTCTATGGTTGTGGGCTGGCTGCTGGAAGACTCTCTGTTCGGAAGATTCTCTGTCCGGCAGCTGGCCCACAACCATAGAGCGCACTCCTAGAGCGGCCGCTGCTGGAAGACTCGGCAGCTGAGTTTTGGAGTTTGGAAGCTGGAGAAGAAGTTATGCTCGGAGTGCGGCGATGGCTGCGCCAGAGCATGGGGAGGCATGCGAGCTGGGGGCGGAACAGGCACTTGTGCAACCCCCCTCTCCAGCCGGGCAGAGCTCCATGCACTGACCTAGGTGGTATCCCAAATGTGCCAAGCCGCGGGAGCTGAGGAGCGGCAGAGCGCCACGTGCATTGGCGCCTTGGGGATACTCCCTAGGTCAGTGAATGGCGCTCTGCCCAGCTGAAGAGGGGGTTTGCCGGGCGGATGCTCGTGAGCGTGATCACCTCATGGCTGCTTCGCCCCTGTGGCTGTGCCCGGATCTTCAGGAGCCCACTCGCAAGGGAGCAGCCGCCTGGCAACTTCCCCCTCTGTCCAGCCCAAACGCCACTCCCCAACCTAGCGGTATCCTGAAGGTGCCAAGCAACGTGAATGCCTTCCCCCGCTTCCACAGCTTGGCGCCTTGGGGATACCTCTAGGTCAGTGAGTGGAGGGGAGTTGTCCAGGGGGCTTATTTTCAGGGTGGGCTTATATTTTTGCCCATGTGAAAAATATGGCAAGGCATTAGTTTCAGGACAGGTCGTATTTTCGGGGAAACATGGTATAATTTTAACAAGATAGTTCTGTCTGGGATACATCACTTGCAACAAAAGCAGAGCCAAATCTGTAACACTTTAGATTAAGTGCTTTACAGCTATTGGTGTCTGGCAGATACATCACACTTAGTGTAATGTGCCACTGCAATACAACAATGATTTATGGTTTAAGATTACCCATGAAGCAAATCACTGTGTCCATGCCACAAATCACTGTTAAAATAAATTATAACTTAATAAACTGAATCATGCCAAAAGTCATTTTATGTAGTATCATCTACATGTTAGTATGTTATCCATGAACAGGCAGTAATAGTGACAGAATATAAAATACAGATTTGTATTTTATAATAAGTAAGTAATATTCCTAGTAAGACCTGGAATATTGCAACCAATTTTAGTCACCATATCACAAAAAAGATGTTGAGACTTTGGAAAAAGTTCAGAGAAGAGATGATCAAAGGCCTGGAGATTGAAACATATGGGAAAAGCCTGCAGGATTTGAGTTTGGCTAGTCTAAAGAAAAGAAGAATTAGGGATGACAAGATAGCAGTATTCCAGTACTTGAGGGGCTGCCACAAAGAAGAGGGGGTCAAATTATTCTCCAAAGCACCGGAGAACAGGACAACAAACAATGATTGAAAACTAACCAAAGAGAGAAGCAAACTGGAATCAAGGAGAAACTTCCTAACAGTGAGGACAATTAACCAGTAGAACAGCTTTCCTCCAGAAATCGTGGATGCTCCATCACTAGATGTTTTTAAGAAGAGTTTCTAGACTCTAGACAGTCACTTATCTGAAATAGTATAAGTTCTCCTGCTTGAGCAGGGGGCTGGACCAGAAGACCTCCAAGGTTCCTTCCAACTAATTCATTCTAATTCTAATTCTAACTCTAACTTTTAAACAAGAAAACATTCAATTGACAATTACAATTAAACTTCATGATGAATCCTAATTTCACACTAAAATTTCCTTCTAAAGTATTTCATAACAGTAATAAATTACAGCAATTGTTCACACCCTAAAAATGATACTTTAAGCCCCAAATAGACAGTCCCTTTGAATTATATTGCACAGAACTATTTTTTTGAACCTGTGTTTGCGCTCTATGTTAGTGCTTCCTAATCTTCTGATTTCATGGATTTTTGAGTATTCTATTTATTATTTTTTAAATACTGCTTCCTGTACAATTCTCATCTCAAAGCATCTTATAGTACAATTATTAAAACAATACATACAAAATAAAATATATTCATTAAAAGTGTGATGAAAATGAAAATAAATAAATCAGAAACCATTAATTTAACATTCATGCAGGGAAAACTTGGGCAAAGAGATTTGTCTCCAACAACCACTGGAAAGATATGGAAACAGGAAGGATGCTTAAATCAGTTTATGGCCAAATAATTTTATATATGAAAGTTACTTTGGGGTGATTCATATACACACCAAGTCATGCATGTTATGAATGTTTAATTCACAAATCTTTGATAACTAGTTGTTTTTTAGATACAAACTAAAAGAATATTGTTCTGCATTACTCAGATTCCTGCAGCCCCAAAAAGCTTGTTATGAATTTCATTTTTTGCCATGACTAAAACATCTGGAACTGTTAAAGAATTCATTTTTGCCAAAATATGGAAGTCAAAACATTTCAGATTTTCTTCTACTAAACTGGGGCCAGTCCAAAAGGGATCAACAGAATTTCTTGTATGCAATTTTTGAGATGGAAACAGGAACACATTTCATTTCATAAACTCCCCTACAATAGGGAGGATGGGAATCCATTCCAATAAAAATACCACTTCAGAAAAGTCATGCCCATTTATTACTGAAAAATAGCACTCAGCAATTTTTGGCCAACACACCAGGATCATATCCTGGGTAAGACTTCATCCTTATATGCAATATAGAGGCTAAGCTAGCTAAGCTACCTATGTTTGGCAGTTTTCAGCCAAAACAAGATACAATATGAAGAATCAGGAAATCTATGGCTTCTACTGTGCTACATTGGAAAGCTCTGTTGCAAAGTAAAGCATCTCAGTCAAATGGCCATCTAGGCTCTTCTTGAATACACCCAGTGAAAAAAACTCACCCCCTCTAGCTATTTGGAGCCACCATGGAACTGCTCTTTCTGTCAGGAAGACCTTTCTAACATGTACCATATTTTTTGGATTATAAGATGCACCTGACTATAAGACACACCTAAATTTAGAAGAGGAAAATAGCAAAAAAGGGGGGAGGGGGTTGGCCTCCCTGTGCCCCATTTTTGGCCCTTTTGGGGGCCCTTTTCCAGCCTTTTTTCTACCCCTTTTCAAGACTTTTTGGCCCTTTTAAGCTTTTTTCATCCCATTTTCGAGGCTTTTTTTCAGCCGGTTTTCGAGGCTTTTTTCGGCCCGTTTTCTAGGCTTTTTTCATCTCATTTTTGAGACTTTTTTCAATCCGTTTTTTGGGGGGGGAAATGGACCAAAAAAAGCCCCCAAAACGGGCCAAAAAAGGCCCGATAATGAGAATACAAAATGGCTGGTGGGTGGGCGGGGCTTCTTTAATATTTGGTCTATAAGATGCACAGAAATTTTCACCCCCTTTTGGGAGACAAAAAAGTGCATCTTATAGTCCGAAAAATACAGTAATTGGAATTTCCCTTGTTGTCATTTTAATCCAGTACTTTCTGTTCTCTACTCTAGAATGAGACACTACAAATATTGATCTTCTAAATAACACCCTTTTACGTATTTGAAGAGCGGTATCATGATTTCCTTCTGTCAACTCAGGGCTAAACTATCATATACCAAGGCAGGCACAAATTTAGTTGATGTTTCCTAGAAATTTAGTATGACTAAAATAATCCATATATTTTAGAGGTGGCCGTTTTAACTGTTGCTATTCTATGAGCCAAAAAGGCCAATTCCTCAATTGTGCTACAAAAAAATTATTTCAACATGGTACCTCCAACTCTCAATCTTCCCACTGGTCCCAGTGATTCAGCAATACAACAATTGCTGAAAAATTAAGCTGTACCAGCAGTTATATCATCTCTATAGTAAATATTTTTGGCTATGAAATTGCCAAATGCCACATAATTTTCTTTCCCACTTGTACACTCACAAAACTTCATTGATCTTGTTCAAAACTTCCCATTTTTTCAAGTAAAAACAGAAAAAAGTATAAAAACTGATGATCTGAGATTCTGGAAATTTAAAACTAACCATTTCTTAACTGAATGGACAAAATGAGTCTTTATTTATTTGCATGTATGTTTGTTCTACTGTATTTCCAACTACTTCAGAAAACAACGAATTATAATACATAGAAATTAAAGACTTACTCGTGCACTCTGTTATCACCATACAAGTCACTTAGTCCAAAGCTTACATAATGCCAGTGCTCAGGAACATTTTGATTTGGACTTCCCAAATTCCTGTACATGCTAACATAGTCCAGAGGATCCGGTCCACCTAACCTATTTTAAAAAGAGAAAAAGAGAAATGAAATTGCTTTCATCCAGTTTTGGGAAATAGTTTCAAGTAAATGGGTTTACCTCCACTCCACATTATTACACCACTTCCTTCTGAAAACAGTTAATGCTTCTTTTTGAAATTAAATCAGAACTTTGCCTGATGTCATCATAACTACATAGCTGTTGTCATAGATCTTAAAAGTTCTATATTGCTTGGCTTTAATATTTTTTTCTGTTTCAATACTGAACAAATTACAGGACTGCAAACGACAAATGAACATAATTAAAATGAATATTTTCATCTGAGAGCATCATAATTTTTCATTAAAATTGTTAATAAAATATGTTTTTTTCTCCATAATACTACCCATGAACACCTTACATTTATTTAAAAATATAATGTGCCTTTGTGGAGTATTTATCTAAAGATGATTCAGGCACTGGCTAGATTCACATATTATACCAGCCATGGTTTGTTTATAGTTTGCTGATAAGTCAGAATTAGTTGGTTGCATGCACCATGATAAGCCTAAGAAAAACAAATCAAATTAGAGCACAATTTAGAATACAATATAAGTGTGGACCTAGTTAATGGTTAAATTCAGTAAGACCTATTTAGATAAAGAAATACATGTCATCCTTATCTTTCTGCTATTAAGGTAAACTTGTGATTTATTAAGATCATGTCTTATTAATAAAACTAGCCAAGCAACTAGTTTTAATAATTGCAAACTAATAACAAAAGGAGCCAAACTTAATCATTGCAAACCAATAAAAAACCAAGTAGCATATTTTGTTTTTGTGAAACACATAATAGTAATCACCACCTTTATCAAAATTAGTGATATATGCCATTTGTTACCCCAAACTGGTAAATAACTTTTCTTTTTCAAAATTAGAAATAAAGTGGATATCAGTTCATTTCATAGATGTATGGCAAGAGATGGATATTTTATACAAGACAACTGCAAGAACAATTTCCATACTAGAGTTAATATAGCCTAGTTTTCAACATGATGATGTCCGAAGAGAAATACAATAAACAATGAGATAATCACAGGACAAGCTCAGAGCAAAGTAGCTTCCATTTTTGTAGAGCAAAGTTGAAACAAACATTTTACAGAAACCCCTAGAATTTTTTCAGATAGAAAAGGTAAGATTAGAGGCTAAGTTTGAATAAAATCTCTTTTTAGACATCTTAAAATCACAATTGGAAGGCAGAATTTTTTTAAAAAAACGTAAAAAGAATGTCTCTACTGGGACAGGCTGGATTTCATAGATATGGTCCTGCAATTTTCTCTCTTTTTTTTATAAAGTCAAAAGTAATTCATAATCAGTCTCCAGTCTGCTTAGTTTCTGAATGCTAGCTTCTCCCAGCTGAGGCTTGTAGAAGTGAAACATTTTTCAGTCATACCTAAATAAAGTTTTGAAAAGTTAGACCACCAGATGTCAGTCTTACTATTTCTGCAGGTTTAGGAAGGTGCTCTTCCCAAGTTAGAGATACCACTACCAACAGAGAAGCTAATTTAAGTAATTTTACATAAGCCAAAGGAAAACAAAATACCATTCTCAAGAGAAGAACAGAGTGGTTTTAAATAGACTTATGTCTGAGAAACAGGTATTTCCCAATTCTTACCATAAAAAAGTTGCTTGTATTTTATAGTTTCCATATCATTTTGTAGGAATCAAAACATATCACTTTGTGCCAATTTGCACAAAACTAGTCATGCCGCTGTATTCAATTCTATAATCAATATGAGTATATATTCTTATTTACAAAGAAATATATGTTTGTCATATTTTCTTTATTCCAACTTGTTTTTTTCCTTTCCTTGTCTTCCCTTTCTTCTCTTCCCTTCCTTCCTAGACCAGCTATATCTAGAGATATTGAAAGACTTACAAAAGACTTACTAGGAAAAAAAATCAGACAACTAGAAATTGTTATATGGGAAAATATAAAGCTAAGATAAGGGGTTTATTCCTAAATATGACAATAAAATGGAGTTGCTAATGTCTACTGTAAACTGCAGAACCAAAAAACCTTACTATTATGTCAGGCAATGAAATCTTCCAAAATGAAATGAAGTCATGCATACCTGTATTCTAAGAATATTTTTCAGAGTGGGAAAATAAGATCTTAACAGTAAAATGTTAATCTTAGTATTCTGGTAAGCTCTGAAAACATTGCTTTTTAAACAGGCTTTTAATTTGAACTGATAAGGACAAGATAAATATTTTTAAGTGAAATGAGGCGGATTTATTGTTGACTGACTGGTATAATATGTTGATTGGTTAGTACAAAATGAAATTTTGCATAAAGATAAATCTATATTTAAATGAAGCTTAAACTAAATAATTTTCAGTTTCTTTTGTTAGTAATTAAGAGTACATTACAAGAAACAAAACATTTGCTTAGAATGTTTTATAGATTTTTTTATACAATGTAAACTAATTTCAAATCAAAGCCCTTGGAGGAAATAGGAAATAAAGAAAATGATCAAAATTGAAATTAGGCTACCAAACAGCCAAAGAAGCTGAAAAAAATTCTCATTTACTATATATGGATGATTTGAAACTCTATGGAAAGTCAGAAATAGAAATCCAAACATTGACAAACACAGTCCGAGTATTCAGCACCGATATTTCAATGCAGTTTGGCATGGAAAAATGCGCCACTGTATCCATAAAAAGAGGCAAAATCACTGCATGTGAGGGAATTGAAATCCCCAATGGCCAACTAATTAAATGCAACGAAAATGAACCCTACAAATACTTAGGCATTCTGCAGTTGGATAACATCAAGCACGGAGAAGTAAAAACTATTGTCAGGCGAGAGTACACCAACAGAGTTAGGAAAATTTTGAAATCTAAATTGAATGGTAGAAATACAATCAAGGCTATAAATACCTGGGCAATACCAGTTATAAGATACACAGCTGGTATAGTTAATTGGACACAAGCTGATTTGGACATTTTAGACCGAGAAACCAGGAAACTAATGACAATGCACTACAGTTTACATCCACGTGGTGATACTGATAGACTGTACCTGCCCCGAAAATCAGGTGGCAGAGGATTATTACAAGTGAAGCAAACAGTTGAAGAAGAAAAACATGCACTGGCTGATTATTTAAAAGAAAGTCAAGAACATCTATTAATTGAAGTAAAGAACAAAAAACTACTGAAGGCCCAACAGATGAAACAAGAATACAGAAAAGATGTGATAAAATCAAGAATGGAGAGTTGGCAGAACAAAGCACTGCATGGCCAATTTCTGGAAAAAATAAAAGATAAAGTGGACAGTGAACAAACTTGGTTATGGTTAACAACAGGTACATTAAAGAAAGAAACAGAGTCACTAATCCTGGCTGCGCAAGAACAAGCTATTCACACAAATGCCATTAAGGCCAAAATCGAAAAATCCTCTGATGATGCCAAATGCAGACTTTGCAAAGAAGCTGAGGAAACTATTGATCACATACTCAGCTGCTGTAAAAAAATCACGCAGACTGATTATAAATTGCAGCACAATTCAGTAGCACAAATGATCCATTGGAATTTGTGCAAAAATTATAATATTAAAACAGCAACAAACTGGTGGGAACATCAGCCTGAAAAAGTCACCGAAAATCAGATGGTCAAGATCTTGTGGGATTTTCGCATACAAACAGACAAAATACTGGCGCATAATACACCAGACATCACACTGGTTGAGAAAAATAAGGTCACAATCATAGACATCGCAATACCAGGTGATAGCAGGGTCGCTGAGAAGGAACATGAAAAAATCGCAAAATACCAGGACTTAAAAATTGAAATTCAACAACTATGGCACAAACCAGCAGTGGTAATTCCAGTGGTAATTGGCACACTGAGTGCTATTCCAAAAGCACTGGAATTACATTTAAAACAGTTAAAAATTGACAAAATCACCATCAGTCAAATGCAAAAAGCCGCACTGCTTGGATCTGCACGCATATTACGAAAATACATTAGGACGTCCTAGGCCCCTGGGTGGGGCCCGACTAGTAACCAATGCCAAATCCGGCAAAACAACTGGCCGCTGTGATACAATTGTATAATAAAGAAGTACTACAATTATGTAGTATTCAATTAGCTCATCCTAGCTGCCAAATGAAACAAACAAAATGTTAAAAAGTTATGATACGATTATATTAAAGTAACCAAAATATCTTTACAATCCCCAAGACATGTCACAACTTTTGAGCACCCCTATTGTTTGGAAACTGAAAGTTGAAAAATTTGACACGTCCTACAACCAACCAGATATGCTGTCCTTAAGATCTTGTTGATGCCTATTTGCAAACTAATAGTTTTTCAAATATAATAAACCTAGCTATTCAATACTTTCCCAAAGTCATCCTTTGAATGAAACAAAGTCTAAAATTACAGGCTGAGGTTGATTCCAGATTAAAATTAAATAAGTATATAATTCACAGAGTTGTCAAGACTAATCAGAGAAAGGAGCAAGAGGCAGCTCCATCTGGGACAATCACAGCACTTTTGCTCTGGAAACCAACAGACACAGATGATTAAGTTGATACTACTAACTAATATAAAAATCTTAAATCTTCTTCAGTGATCAAGACAAGTAAAAGGAGGATTACCAGGTCCTTTCTCTGATATGATCAAGTACAGACGGTCTGCAACTTATTATGGTAATTGAACCTGCAATTTTGGTCTTAAGTCCTGATAGTTTTTAAAATGGTTCATCATGTGACTGCCCAATTTTGTAACCTTTTTTTGTGACAGTCATTAAACAAACGGGATGGTCATAAAGCAAACATTGTGGGCATATTGTTTTCAAAGGGGCATTTTTTAAAATCAGCAACTGGAGGTAAATACCAGTTTCTGGGGAAAATACAACATACATTGCAATCACATGACCATGGCTATAAATGTGGGCTGGTTGCTGAGCGCCCAAAATACAGTCATGTGCCTATGGGGGGAAAGGGACATTAGAAATGAATCCGGGTCTTAAGTCCCTTTTTCGGGGTCCATTGTGATTTTGAACAATCACTAAGCAACCATAAGTAAACAGCTATCTGTACAGAAATATTATTGTTATTTCCATGGTCCCAAACCCTTCATGACCTTGATATTAAATAGCAGCAATATTTGAATTCAAAACATTTACAAATTCAAGCAAACTCATCTTTCTCAACTTCAGCCCCCCCCCCCTATTTATTAACAGCACTATTTCAATCCAGAAATGTGATTATAATAGTTCAATTCCCTTTCTCCATCTATTTCTTCCAGGGCAGTCATATTAGAGCCAAGGTGGCGCAGTGGTTAAATGCAGCACTGCAGGCTACTGCTAGATCAGCAGGTCAGCGGTTCAAATCTCACCGGCTCAGGGTTGACTCAGCCTTCCATCCTTCCGAGGTGGGTAAAATGAGGACCCAGATTGTTGGGGGCAATATGCTGACTCTCTGTAAACCGCTTAGAGAGGCCTGAAAGGCCTATGAAGCGGTATATAAGTCTACTGCTATTGCTATTGCTATTATGTGCAGAACTGGCCATGTCTGGGAAGCATATCTAACCATAATTTGACCTAAACCATCAATAGACAATTTAGGTGACCAGTACCAGACGATTTATGAAATCAGTGACTGCCCTGATTATATTGGGAATTGACAACCAAGCGGCATTCCTACAGCTTTGCAATGTCTGCCACTTCAAGAGCACTTTATTGGGAGAGGCAGTAACATTTTGATTAGATAGATAGATAGATAGATAGATAGATAGATAGATAGATAGATAGATAGATAGATAGATAGAATGTCTGAGAATGAAAAAACTGCTAATGAAAGGAGATGCTTCATGTATGAACACAACTTCTGCCTAACTACATCAGCAAAACAAATAATCCAACCTGAAAACATAGAGTTTCCCAACATCCATTTGGGAAAGTGTACTCAATGCTGAAAGACAGCAAAGTAATAAAGATTGGGCTCACACAACATATTTGCTTTTTTCTTAAAGCTATATATTTTGGAGCTAAAGTGTAACATTAGATGGACACACTAAGACTCAGACATGATTTAAGCCAAAGGGAAAAATATGTGTGCATCTCTCTGCATATGATAAGATAGGAAAAGAAATGGAAGTAGTGTGGAAGATAGTTAAAGACAAGGAAAAGGATCCATCCACTCACTTACTGCTAGCAATCATATGCAAAAGCCAACTTTTCAAGATATCAAGAATATAAAGGCCAGTCTCAAAAGGTATGCATTCATTTATGAAAATTGCAGAAGCTTATCAATATTGCCCTTACTAAAAGTAACCATTTTTCTGACTTCCAATGGTTTCTGATATTTATTCAAATTACAGCAAAATTTAAGAACAATTTCTCTTTCAATCTATCTTGCATGCAAGATTCAGGGTAACGAAACTTAAACCCCTTATAAACTCAAGCTGTTCCTCTGAACACAGAGACATGAACCAGGGCATCAACCCATAAGTAATTACACTTTCCTGTAAATAATTACAAAATCACTGTTCCAAATTCGGAGTCATTTTTAAAATCTGGGTTTCAACCACCCAGGATTTAGATTTAAGTACAGGCCAGAATCCCATGTCATTTCAGCGTTTTGGACTACAACTCCGCAACCGCTGGCACAACGTTTTGGGCACGATGCTCCAATCGGGTATCCTCCGCTCCAACAACTTTTCCTCCTCTCCCCAAAAAAACCCCTCTCCCACCCAAGTACAACAACCCGTCCCAAAACTTAAGTCCCTTCTGCCACTCTTAGCCACTCCCAGTTTTCCGACAGATCCTCCTTCACAACACACGCGCACGCACGCACACACACATTTATCACCTTTCCAACCTCGGCGGACCGCAGTTCAAGGAGCCAGCCGAGAGCCCTCGCCCTTTGTCACCCACCGGTCCCCTAGCCCAGGCCCAAACCCGTTCGGGAGCCCCCGAGGCCTCTTTCCCAAAATGCCGCGATCGCTCCCCGAAGCCACCCGCGGAGCAAGCCTTCGGATGGGAGCCAGCTCCTCCTTCCCCTCCCGCCCCACTCACCAGTATTTGAGAATCGCCGTGACCTGCAGGGGGTTGGGCTGCTCCGGGTATAGTCTCCGGCACTCGCCGTAGATCCCGTGTAGCCCCGGTGGGAAAAGCGAGGGAAACGGTCCCGCTCCGGGGCCAGGAGCAACGGGGGCGACGGTCTCCATGGGGGAACCCGTAAAGGACGGAGGGAAGCAACGTAGCTCGGAGCGGGTGGCGGGGGGGGGGGGGACGGACGATCCCGATCCCCGCAGGGAAAGCGAAGGTCGCTGCAAACTCCTTTCGCGACCCCGGCAGGGCCCAGCAGCAGAGAGCAGCAACAGCAGGGGAAAAGCGTCCCCCCACTCACCCCGACTCCAGTCTTGATAGGCCACCGTCTTCGCCAATCACGCCATAGTGAAAGACGAGGCTGACATAATCCCACCTTCGCTTCCACCCGGTGTCCCACCCCCTTCTCCGCCGGCGCGTTTCCGACCTCTGGCGTCGCTTAGCTTGCATTGCTGACGCTTTCTTGCCCGGAGTGGGCAGAGAGAAGGATGTCGCGCGGCAAGCCGTCATTGAATTGCTACCTTGCTATGTGTCTGTGGACATTCTCAGTCATCCAGGTCATGGTTATCCCAAAGATGCTTCTTTTTTTTCTAGAGGCAACTGGACTTTCGGGGGGAGCCTCTAGAAACAAAGCACCTTTGGGACACAGCTTGCCATGAGTGTATCGGGGAAACCGCTTCCTTTATCAAATCCTATTTTTAAAAGATGGTAACATATGAATAGGGCAAATAGAATTTTATTTCCTAGCAAATCGTCCACGATTGCAGTATAGAAAGAGTATTTTGGAGTTGGTGATCCTTTGAATGTTGAATGTTGATTTTATTTATATGCTGCCCTTTTCTCCCCGAAGGGGACTCAGGGCGGCTCACAACTCAAACCAGGGAAGGGGGGATACAAACAAAATTAAAAAGACACAAAACAATACATGGTTTAAAACACACAGCAGTCATACCATTCGAGACGGGGGCAATGGTTCTTTAGCCCCAGGCCTGTCGGAACAGCCAGGTTTTAAGGGCTTTGCAGAAGGCCTGGAGGGTGGTGAGGGTTCGAATCTCCACGGGGAGTTCATTCCAGAGGGTCGGAGCAGCCACAGAGAAGGCTCTCCTCTGGGTAGTCGCCAGTCGACACTGGCCGGCGGATGGAATTTGGAGGAGGCCTAATCTGTGGGATCTAATCGGTCTAGTGGAGGTAATTGGCAGCAGGCGGTCTCTCAAGTACCCAGGTCCAATACCATGAAGGGCTTTATAAGTGACGACTAGCGCCTTGAAGCGTATCCGGAGACCAATAGGCAGCCAGTGCAGCTCGCGGAGGATAGGTGTTACGTGGGTGAACCAAGGTGCACCCACGATCGCTCGCGCGGCTGCATTCTGGACAAGCTGGAGTCGCCGAATGCTCTTCAAGGGCTGCCCCATGTAGAGCACGTTGCAGTAGTCCAGTCTAGAGGTCACAAGGGCGCGAGTGACTGTTGTGAGGGCCTCCCAGTTCAGGTAGGGACGCAACTGGTGCACCAGGAGAACCTGGGCAAATGCCCCCCTGGTCACAGCTGACAAGTGATGTTCAAAAGTCAGCTGTGGGTCCAGGAGGACTCCCAAATTGCGAACCCTGTCTGAGGGGCGTACTGTTTGACCCCCCAGCCTGAGAGATGGAACACTTGGCCAATTAGTAGGAGGGAAACACACCAGCCACTCGGTCTTATCTGGATTTGAGAACTGTATGCAACGGAATTTCATTTTAATGCATGCCAATTAGCGTACATTCAAAGTGACAATTATTCCAGTAGTTAAATGCTGTCTATCTCCCCGATAGGGCGATTCTGGGGAACTTATAGATAGAAGGTAAAAGGATGAATAGAAAAGAATAGGAAAAAAATATAATAGAAAATTTTAAATCTCTGCACATTAAAAATTTAAAACTATGCAAAAAAACAGAACCAAGGGGATGGATAGCACTGGGATGAGGCCTTTTTTCATGGTCAACTATCTCAATCTATTCAAGTGGTGCGATTCATACATAATATAATAAATGTAATTATACGTGTAATCTTTATAGAAATAAATATTTATGCTTGTTTGTGGCTTAGTGTACCACAAACTTGCAGGAAATAAAATCATTGTGCCTTGTTAACCATTAGATTCCTGTTTAAAATATGGTGAAAATCTAATGAGTATGGTTTATTTACTGAAGTATGAATGGACTGATGTGATATCTACAATATTGAACTTAATTCCCACTATTGCACTGATACAGAATTATGAGGATTACAATCTTGACATACCTAGAGGGCAAACAGTTGAGAAATACATTTTAATACTACCAGTACCTTAGGCTTGGTTTATCTTAAAAATTGCTTGCAGTTGGGTAGTCGTAGTGTTACCAATCAACATGTATTGTGCAATTTTCTGTCTGCACCTCTTTAATAGATGTTGTATATATGTGAGATTTTTAAAAGGATGGTTCATCTTATGTTCTCAGAATTGTGAAGATACGGGGTACAGGCTTGAAGTCACACAAGCTATTAATATTTTTCTTTGTAAAAATGCACATCTTTTAAACAAATAAACTCTATGAAAAATGTTAAAGCTTTTTAGTATATCTAAATATAAACTTGTCACATCTATCTCACTGTTTGTCACCTGAACTGCTAAGTTGTATATGAACAAGTTAAAGAGCACTGGTATGAATACAAATACCTAGGGAATTCTCTGTTTTAATTTAATTTGTATCACATCTTTATTATTTTTACAAATAACTTAAGGCAGCAAACATATCCAGCAGCAAACATATCCAGCACTCCTTCTTCCTCCTATTTTCGCCACCACAACCCTGTGAAATGAGTTGGGTTGAGAAGTGTAACTGGTTCATGGCTGGCTTTCATGGTTAAGGTGGGAGTAGAGTTCACAGTCTCCTGCTTTCTAGCTTTGTGCTTTAACCACTAGTCCATTCTGGCTATACAGGTGTATTGTTCCTATTGTGCTAGTTAAAGAAAGGGGAGTAGAAAATTAGATAAAACAAGGGATGGGCAACACATAAGATAAAACTAACATGTACTTCCTCAAACTCCATTTGCAATCCATAAAGCATTCTAAGATTTTGCCCTGAATTTCATAGACACAACCACTCAATTTTTCTAGAGCAGTGATGGTTAACTTTTTCAGCACTGAGTGCCAAAACTGGAGCAGCTGGCCGGTACGTATTTGTGTGGCAGACAGCTGCTCTCTTCCGGTTTTCGTCATGCACATGCGTGCCGGTCAGCTGGTCTTCATGACAGAACCCAAAAGACAGCATTGACCAGTGTGCAGGCACGCCGGAACCCAGAATAGCAGCTGGTGATAGTGCGCATGCCCACAGAGAGGGCTCTGTGCCACCTCTGGCACGCATGCCATAGGTTCGCCATCAGTTCTAGAGCCCAAAGCTTGTATGAAAATATAGTGGGTATGGAAGTACAAACATATATGGAAGGCAAAATGTTCCCACTCCAAGTCTCAAAATCCTCTAGCACTTTCATACCTACCTAACCAAGGATTTTAGCTCTGCCTTCTTTGGTAAAGTTATCACTAAGACCTTCTGAAATTGGGGCCTGAGTTATTACATCCAACCTCAGCAAGGACTAATTGGGTGACCTTGGGCCAGTCATTCTCTCTCAGCCCAACTCACCTTACATGTTTGTTGCTGTGGGGAAAATAGGGGGAGGAAGGTATGTTGGATATGTTCACCACCTTAAGTTATTTGTAAAAATAATAAAGGTAGGATATAAATTTAAAAAATCTATACAGTTCAAGTGTATGCATTTCAGTTAATGTTATCAATAAATGAATGTGGTGACTATGAGGAGCTTTAGATGCTACATTTGTTCATATCACTGCAGTGGACCATATAAACATTTCCATACAATGGAAGTATAATTCATTTTGTGGACTGAAAAAAATTGAATGCAGTATATCCAAAATATAGGTACATCCTCTGAACTTCTGTCCTGATAAGACCTAATTTTTTTCTCTCCCCCTCAATGTATTACAACAGCTCCTTTGCTTGCATAATAAAAGAGGAAAAGCAACAGGAATCCCAATAAAGGGATAATAGCTGTATTTGCTGTGGAATTTATATTAACTGGACTACTAAACACTTGAAAAAATGCAGCATACGTTAGGCCTATCATAATCGGCCTCCAAATATTTCATATAGTCACTAGATGGCTGCAAAATAGCTAGTTTTCTGTATTTCTTTATGACTAAATATTGCAACCCTAACATATTGTATACAGTATATCTGCAGCAGAACATACAGTATTCAATATGTGTGTGAAAGAGGTTTATACAAACTGTACCAAGTATGCTGATATAAAAAAATATTAAGATTTCTTCATTGATTATAAATACCTTTTATTCCTCTCTAGGACAAAAATAGTTTTGCAAATCGGTACTCCACGGTAACTTACTAGAACAAATAAATAGACTCATTCATTCATTCAACCACTCAATGGGGAAAACAACAAAACCCTTTTTTCTGGCGAAAGGTCCAGATACACTAGTTATTTCCATAGAAACTCGCTTTCCCGGCAAGCTTTGCCTTTGCTCTGAGCATGCGCTCTGCTCCCTGAGCTGTCGCTTGCTTGGCAGTAACCGAGGTGGGTGTCGCCGGCGGCGCAAAGGCGCTCGCTATGGAGTCCTACGATGTGATCGCAAATCAGCCGGTGGTGATTGATAACGTGAGTCCGAGCATAATTGTGTGTCTGCAATGTGATAAGGTGGAGATGGGGGGAAGGGGAGGCGCTGCGATTGGCACGGTGGGTTTTTTTTGCTCCTCATAGAAACCAGTCAGCGGATCTGCTAGCCGGTGGTTTTCTACTCCCTCCTCCCCACCCCCGCCCGCGCCGTCTCCGGGCGGTCCTCTGTCCCTCGCCATCTCCAACCGAAGTTGGGCTCTTTCCTTCTCCTCCTCCTGGATGACTCAGGCCCACGTTCCTGTTGGTCGATGCCTTTGCCATTGAATGGCAGAACGGCGCAGCCTGCAGAACAACGGAACAGGTAAATCCACGCCCTGTCGAGCTCCTCGCCCTCTGATTGGTCCCCCTCTGCTGATTGTCGTTGCAGCGTCATCGGTTCGCGTTTCGCGAGGGAGATTCCCTCCTCCTTTTCGGAGGTCATGCACGATTATTGCAGCGAAGGCTCCGCTGTTCGCTCTTTTTGACCTTTAAGGGCCCCGTTTTGTTCTCACCCGCTCGTTCTGCGAGAGGATGGCCTGGGTCGGGCAGCTGGGCCCTCTCCTCCATTTTCCCTGGGTGTATTTTTGCTACTGTGTATGTCCTACTGTCTCCATTTATTCGTACCCATTTACTGTGTTCATATTCATGTTTATACTTATACCTGTTATCTTTTACATGTTTCACAAACGAAAATAAATAAAATAAAAATAATTGCCCGCGCTGCTCTTTCTGTAAAATAGGAGTGCAGTGAAACCTCGTTTTTTAGATCCAGTCCTGGCTTCTTTCTGTTCTCTCTGACCCTGAAAATAACAACGCCGTTTTAAGAATCCGCTCATCAGTTAATATGGCTGTTAATTGTTGCATTATTTTCGAACTTATGCAAAAGCCTGAGAAATGAAGGGTCCTCAATAAAGGAGGCTAGCACTGATGATGTTACCTAGTTTGAGTAGTGAAACGTCTGCAAGAAAACAACCAAGCTCAGAGAGAGCCGTATGCTGATCTTGTATTCAGGTCTTTTCCTGTGTAAAATTGAGATTGTCTTGGCAACATTTCCGTGAGGTCTCACTCGCCATTCTCAGGCTGGTGTTTTCGACTTAAAGCGTGGCCGGAGCTGCCGTCTTTCTTGGTGGGGTGTGTGTGGAGTGCTGGCTTTGTTTCAGTAAGTGTAATTTTGAAGGAACCAGGTTAATCTCCAAAACTGAACATTTCAACAAGAGAATAATTATGGAAGCTATCAAAATAGAGAAACACCCCCACAACATGAATAAACATGACGATACCTCCCGCCTACCAGACATCTGGAAACCAGCCCTGGTAAACAAACGAGTCCTACCCACCACCCAGGCCATTACAGCACAAAACAACAGCGGATACACAGCCCGCACCAATCAGCACCAATTTACCAATAATGATACAACCACACATCCAATCAATCCACTTACTGAAACAAAGCCAGCACTCCACACACACACACCAAGATTTATAGAAGGCCGGCAGCTCCGACCACGCTTTAAGACCAAAACCCAGCCTGAAGATGGCGAGTGAGACCTCGCCAAAATGTTGCCAAGACAATCTCAATCTTATATGGGAAAAGACCTTAATACAAAAAGACCAGCATACCTACACCTGTGAAAATCTACGAAAACAAATATCTTACCTCTACAGGGAGGAAACCTTCCTGCTCACTAGATCTTATGAGAAACTTGAAGTCCGAGCCACCATCTTATGTGACCTCACATTCCTATGCAACTCCCGAGACAAAAGCTTGATCCCCACATGCTTCCAACTAAAATTCCATTCTAAAACCTCAGCCACCGAAAGGATCCTGAAAAGAACTGAATTAGCCCTAATCAAAAACAAACTCCACAGGAAAAGATTCGTACTAGACCAAACCAACTGGGACCTACTCACTCTTCACCTCAAACTCAGCAACAAAATCCACTCAGCACTCTGGGAAAAATCCAAACAACTAGCCCTCTGGAGAGCCAAAACAGAAACCTCCTACAAGACACACAAACACACCAACAAACTCCACATACTAGAAAAACAACAGAAGCCCAACTCCCTCCACAGCAACTCATGAAACAAACAGTACACAACATATCAGACAGAACCCTCACCACAGCTGAAACCAATGTCCCTTCCAGAGGATTGAACTTTGCAGTCGCCCCTAAATGCATCCCCACTGAAGACATCATATGCAGAGTTGAAGCTACACTCACCAAAATCAACCCAGATGAAGCCAATAAAATCAGACTTGCAGTCACCAACGTCCTTTGCTCCAGTAATCCACCCAGAAGCAACTTACAGAAAGAAGAAAAGAAGAAAAAGCACTCACCAACCTGAGGAAAGACAACAAGATAATCATTCTCCCAGCAGACAAAGGTAACGCCACAGTGGTGATGAACAGGTCTGACTACCAAGCCAAACTATCCAACCTATTCCAAGACCCTGCTTACAAACCTCTAAACACAGATCCCACCACCTACCTGGAAAAAAACACCAAATCCAAAATAAAAGCCTCTCCCATCAGTGAAGAGATCCAGCGAAGAATCATCCCCAGAGAGAAATCTTCCAGATGCCCAAAACTCTATGGCCTCCCCAATATACACAAAGAAGGAACACCACTCAGACCCATAGTCCGCTCTACATGGGGCAGCCCTTGAAGAGCATTCGGAGACTTCAGCTCATCCAGAATGCAGCCACGCAAGCGATTGTGGGTGCACCTCGGTACACCCACGTTACACCTATCCTCCGCGAGCTGCACTGGTTACCGATTGGTCTCCGGATACGCTTCAAGGTGTTAGTCGTCACTTATAAAGCCCTTCATGGTATTGGAGCTGGGTACTTGAGAGACCGCCTGCTGCCAATTACCTCCCAAAGACCCATTAGATCACACAGATTAAGCCTCCTCTGGGTTCCGTCTACTAGCCAATGTCATCTGGCCACTACCCTTCTCTGTGGCAGCTCCGGCCCTTTGGAACGAGCTCCCCGCAGAGATTCGGACCCTCACCTCTCTCCAGGCCTTCCAAAAAGCCGTTAAAACCTGGCTGTGTCGGCAGGCCTGGGGTCGATGAGTTCCCTTCCCCTCTCGAATCCTGCGGCTGTTGGTTGTTTTAAATGCCCTGTACTTTTGTTGTAGCCTTTGTGTTTCCCTTCCCCTCCTTGGGTTTGTGCACCGCCCTGAGTCCCGCTGGGAATAGGGCGGCATATAAATAAAATGAACCTCGAACCTAGTCAGTTCCATAGGCTCACCTCTACCTAAACTTGCCAAATTCCTCGCCAAACAACTCCAACCCTATGCAGAATCACACGTACAAAACTCATTCCACTTCATAGAAACAATAAAGAAACAACCCAACGACCTACTCGTGAGCTTCGATGTCATATCTCTCTTCATCCAAGTGCCTATAAAAGAAGCCTTGACAGCTATCCAGAACAAACACAATTCCCCTAAACACATCCTGGACTTGACCAACCACTGCCTAACCAACACATACTTCATCCATAATGGACAAAGATACAAACAGATAGAAGGAGCACCCAAGGGCACTGTTCCCTCTAAGGTGTGCGCTTGCGCGGCTGCACACATGGCTGCAATATGCCACGCAGTCGTTTCTAACTGCTGCGCAGCGTCATGTATCTGCTGAACACGAACTACAAAGCGGCTACAGAATCGCAATCAAAAACCCCTCCAGCTAAACCTTTCCTACTGCAGTACATTGCCGCCCGACTTCAAGATTCTCCCTAATCAGTGTGGGTCGAAAAGAAAAAAGGGAAAGGGGCGCTTAAAGGTTCAAAACACTGGAGCAAACGCTTCAGAGGCAATAGTTTTCATGGGGAATTAGAATAGCGAGCCCTGGAGTTTCGCTGCCCACCCGTCAGACCTTGCTTTCCACGCGTGCCGCGTGATCGGCTAATTTGCTACTGCCTGGCTCCCTGGTTAGATTTTTGCTGGGAGGGGAAGCTCCTTGGCCTCCGTCTCTTTTTCTCCCTCCTCGCTTCTAGGGGCTCCATCAATGGGGGAGCAAAGCCCAGCGCCAGGCTTTGGGCTAACACAGGGGTCTGCAAAGTTGGCTGTTTTAAGACTGGTGGACTTCAACTCTCAAAATTCTGGAAGTTGAAGTCCACCAGTCTTAAAACAGCCAACTTTGCAGATCCCTGGGCTAACATGATTGATGCCCTCTGAGTCGGAAAGAGGCGAGGGAGCCCGGTCACATGACATCAGCTTTGTGACCACATTGCTGAGTAATACAAATTCCAGTCCCACGTTGTAATGAAGGAGTACCTATATTTGATAACTCATTGGGATTTTCAAAGTCATTGAGAATATTTTTGCTTTTAATCTAATTAAACTTCCTAGCTGTCATTTTAAAACAGTGACTTCCATAGTTAAATCATTTGGAGCAAACTAAAATCACTACTTTATAAACAAAAGGAAGGTGTTTTTTTCTCTTATTTGTTATGGTAGAGCCTTTTTAACAATCTATTTATATTTGCAAGTAGTATGGAGTTTAGAGATTTTTTAGAATTAAAACCTTAACTACAATATAAGTACTTTAAAGTCATCCACACAGTTCACTGGATTGTAGGAGGAGTAAGATTTGAAAAAAGTGTGGCTAAAATATTGTTCACTTCATTTTTTTAGAGTTTTGGATAATGCAATTTCCTATTCTATTTAGCTATTCATTATTAGAATGTACTTTTTCCAATAGCAAGCAACTTCTGTGTGAGCATTCATGAAAAAAAAAATAAGATTTTATGAACCAAATTATTTTTGCATATTAAAAATAATAAAATTTAATGTTTTGCTATTAGTTTTGCAGTAGTAGTAGGTTACTGAAACCCCCTGTACAGAGAGGAACAAATTCCCACAAATTTTTAAACAATCAGCAAGCATTGTTGAACATGCAGGCAATAAATCCTTGAGTTTACAAATTAATGATGGAAGAAAACTGTTAGATGTGAATGAGACTTTATGTATGGGGATTTTAATAATTTTACTCATTTAAAATAGCAAATTGCATATAATACATTCACAGAAGCATACAGTGTATAGACAACTTGCAATTGAATGTGAACTCAATAAAATGAAGTATATCAAGTGAAATTCATTAAAATGAAGTATATCAAACATTTACTATTTTAATATTACTGGTATTAAGTGCCATTTATATACTCATTTCAAAGCTCTTTTTTATTTAATCCAAAATGAATTTGAAAAGATAATTGTAATAATTTATAAACCCTAACCCTATAGGTACATCATCAGGTCAATGCTGATGTCGAAATGTAAAGCTGGAGTAAATGTTGTTACGAAGAAAAAGTGCAGCTGGAAGTTTAAATGGTTGTTAAAGAAAGACAGACATGGGAAACTTTAAGATGAGACAGACTTTCAGTGAATAACAGTATACTTTACGTAAACACTATACAAGTATTTTAATATTTTAATAATATTATAAGTGATACTGATATATAACACTTTTAATTAAATGTGTATCTTGAATAAATATAACTTTGACTTTCAAATAACACTGATTTCGTTGTTATTAGAGGGAACATTGCCCATGGGATCACCCCTCTCACCCGTCATCGCAAACCTATACATGGAACATTTTGAAACTAACGCCTTAGATAAATCTGAACACAAACCCAAACTCTGGCTTAGATATGTTGATGACACTTTCGTGATTTGGCCACACGGGAAAGAAAAACTGGACAACTTCCTCACACATCTCAACAGCCTACGCCCCAAAATACAATTCACTATGGAAATAGAAGCAAACAATCAACTTCCCTTTCTGGACGTCCTAATCTACAAAAAACCCAATGGCTCCCTAGGACACACCATTTACTGGAAAAAACACACACCAACCGATACTTAAACACACAATTCCATCACCACCCTGCACAGATCAACTCTGTAGCCAAGACCCCAATCTCCAGAACCAAACGCCTAGCCGACAAAGACCACCTGAAAACTGAATTACACACTCTCACAAACGTATTAATCTCCAATGGATTCCAAAGAAAAACAATTACCAACCTAATCCAAAGGGAGACTTCCCCAAAAAACCAAGACACAGAACAGGACAACGGCATCGCTCCACAAACACAATATCAAGACAGCCTTCAACACTGACCCAAAAATAGCCAACATCTTAAGAAACCCCAAAGACAAAATCCAGCTAGAAAACCAAGGAGTCTACGAAATACCATGCAAAATCTGCCCTGCAACATGCATAGGACAAACGAACAGGGGAATAAATGCACGCATCGCAGAACACAAGAATGCAGTAAGAGAAAAAGAAAAAACTTTCTCCCTTTTCCAGCACCTTAAAGCTACAGGACATGAAATTAATTTTGAAGAAGCCAGGTTAATCTCTAAAACTGAACACTTCAACAAGAGAATAATTATGGAAGCTATCGAAATAGAGAAACACCCTCACAACATGAATAAACGTGACGATACCTCCCGCCTACCAGACAACTGGAAACCAGCCCTGGTAAACAAACGAGCCCCACCCACCACCCAGTCCCTTACAACACAAAACAACAACGGACACACAGCCAGCACCAATCAACACCAATCTACCAATCATGATACAGCCACACATCCAATCAATCCACTTACTGAAACAACACCAGCATCCACACACCCCCACTAAGATTTATAGAAAGACGGCAGCTCCGGCCCCATTTTAAGCCAAAAACACCAACACACACACACACACACACACACACCTTTGAGTCCTGGAAGCTAGGATTTAGTAATTGATGTTTGTCACAGCAAATCCTAAATTAGATTTCTATGTTGTGTTCAATAATTTCTAGATTTGGGGTCATAAACTCACTGCCCAGCAGCTTTCTTTATTCTCCAGTGCGCTGCTTGGAGAGTCCAAGCGTGGGTTAACACAGCTTATCTGCCCTTGGACTGAGTAATGATTTTCTTGACCATGCCTCCCTTTGCCTCTCCATGTTCAGTTTAAAAACTCAGTCCACCTTTAGGGACTGTTTTGGGAGAGCTCCAGTCCAAGAGCAGATAGACTGGGGTTTCCCAACCTTAAAACTGACCACTCAACTCCATTTTCTGTATTCAACCATCCTAATACTGCTTCAAGGCTACAGAACTACTGCTGAAGGCTTATTTCGCTGAGAGGGGCTGGGCCTTTATCTCTGTTGCCGCTGGTCGCAAGTGGAACGGCACGTGTGAGTCGCCCGTCCAGCATCAGCTGGCAGGCGGGAATTTGTAATTGGACCGCTTCCTCCAGGGGTTTGCCTGTCTACCGGAGCAATAGCCTCAGGGGTGCTCCTCACTTCTGAGGCACCCGAGACTTTCCTGCCCAGCAACAGCGGCGGCCATCTTAATCTCTTCGCGCGCTTTCTCAGCATTGGATGCCTTGCTTGCGTGCGGCGATTGCGTGCACAGCGACGGCCATTTTGGATGACCGTTTTTTCACCGCGTGGACTCATTTCGAGCTGCGAGCTGACCTGTGAGGCAGCAGTTGCGAGCCGGAGCGAGCGGAGCCACGAGGAGCAGAATAGAAGAGGGCGAGTTGCCCTGAGCCACCTCCCAGCCGCAGACACCACCGGGAACGCGGCCTAGTCCGGGGCGCCGGCTATTCCTGTCTTTAATTGCTGGAAGACCTGCAGCATCGGAGCGCGGTGGGGAGCAGGAATCCGACCTCCAGGCAGCCCTTCCTCCCTCGATGAGTCTGCAACCACGCTTGAGCCATCAGGCCAGCGCCAGGTGCCCTAGTACTACGCACAAGCAACCAGCCACTTCATTCAGCCGGCAGCCAAACCGACCCACGGCTTAGTGACCTGTTGGGCAGCATGGCTGATGACAGTGTGAGGCCTCGGGAGGAGCAAGCGGGGCCCTCCAGCAAGTGTAGCAGGGCCGACCCTAATATTGTTGGGGGTAAAGGGGGCAAGGGTGCCCGCAAGAAGGCCTCCCCGGGTCCCTCTGATTCCAGTGACAAAGCCAGGCAAGGCCCTCGCCACCACAAGCAGGTGCAGGGCTCCGAGCTTCAGCCCCAAGGGGCCCGCCCTCCTTCAGAGCAGGCCAGACATTCACCTGTGGGCCTTTCTGTCAGGGAAGGAGGTGGTGACTCCCCCTCTGTCAGAGACAGTGGTTCCCCATCTCTGGATAGGGAATCTTCCAGGGACCCCTCCCCTGATGCATCATGGGGCTACCCTGATTCCCCCAGTTCATCTCTCAGGGAGGAACTGGCTCCTTTTCAGGGCATGTTGCCCGCTTAGGAAGAATATGTCACTGGCAAGTGTAAATGCCCTGATCTCCCCAGTAGGCATCGCCCCAGGGAGGACAAGGGCTCAGCTCTGTCAGTGGAGATGAGGGAAGTTATTTCCATTGCTATCTCCCAAGGAATAGCTGAGGGCATAAAGATTAAGTCTAAGCCTTCCAGATCCAAGCAGCCTAGTTTGGCCACCTTTAAAGAACCGGCCTCCCCGGACACCTCTGCTTCTTCGGAGGGGTCCTCCTCCTCGGAAGAGGAGGCCGAGGGGTTTGTCCTCTCGGATGATGAGGACCTCCCCCTGACCAGCCGGCCTTCACTGGCCTCTTCAAACCATCATTGTTCAAATCCATCCTCCACAAGGCCAGGGTGGCCACTGAATTGGGACCTAGTCCCAAACCTGACTCTGCCCAGACCTCTTCCTCTCAGGACCACAAACAGGGACTGCTTAAGGAGCCTCCCTCTACCCGGGAATCCATCCCTGTCCCAGATCTATTTTTGGACGTGATCCAGAGGCAATGGGTCCAACCTGGTACCCTAACAAATCCCGGCGGGGTGGGGGGATAAGTCTCTCTATTCAGTTGAGGACAAAATGGAGGAGGTTTTGAAATTGCCAGAGGTGGAAGCTCCGGTCATGTCCTTAACCTCGAACTCTAATTTGCCTGCGGACTTGCTCGAGGATCTTAAGGCCGAGGATAAAAGATCGGAAAAGGCATGCCACAAAACACACATGGCAGCGGCCTGGGCTATTAAGACATCTACCTCGGCATCATTCTTCACCAGAGCATTGCTGCTCTGGCTGAGGCAGTTGAGAGCCAAGCCACCCACCAGGAAATCAAAATGGCGCCACGATCTCATGAAGATCATCACCGCCATTGAGTATTCAGGGGATGCTTCGCTCAACACAGCGAAGTTCGCATCCAGGGCCCTGGCCTCCAATGTAACATCTTATGCGCCTCCTGTGGCTACGCCACTGGCAGGCTGATCTGAAGGCCAAGTGGAAGCTTGATTCCGCCCCCTTCAAGGGAGGACACCTATTCGGGGATGCCCTGGATAAGTTCGTTATAGAGACTAAAGACAAGCGAAAGGTTCTCCCGGCCACTCTTAAGAAGAACGAACGCAAACAGTTTGGCTCCTTTCGCAGGCAGGCCATTTGGAATCAGGACTCTGCACAGGTTTCCTCCTCCTCCTCCTACCAGAGGCCCTTCCATCAGGGGGGGTGACAGAAACCAGGAGAGGGGTTCCTTTAGTTCCCGTGGGAGGCAACACCAGTCCTCCTTTCGCAAGCCATTTCGAGGGGGCCACGGCGGTAACAACAGTTCTCGCCAGTTCCGCAGGGGAATTGACTGCCAGGGGATTCCTCCCATAGGGGGTCGGCTACAACTATACGCCGACAGGTGGAAGGAGATCATCTTAGACAGCTGGGTCCTGTCCACCATCAGGAGGGGTCTGGTTCTGGACTTTCTATCCTTCCCTCCAAGGAAGTTCATCCGCTGCCCCACCCCCGAGAATCTGCTAAAACGGGAGCTCATGCGGGAGGAGATCCTCCATCTTCTCCAGATAGAAGCCATAGAGCCCATCCCCACAGTACAGGAACGACAGGGCTTCTACTCCATACTCTTCTTAATTCCGAAGAGTTCGGGGGGGTGGAGTGCCATCTTGGACTTAAAGAGCTCAACCAGCATCTGGCTTACAAGAGGTTCAAGATGCAATCCCTCCACTCAATTCTGGATTGCGTGCGGGAGGGGGACCTGTTAACTTCCATAGATTTGAAGGAAGCCTACCTCCATGTCCCCATCCATGCTGCCCACAGGAGGTTCCTAAG
Source organism: Thamnophis elegans (assembly GCF_009769535.1). Lineage (NCBI taxonomy): Eukaryota > Metazoa > Chordata > Lepidosauria > Squamata > Natricidae > Thamnophis > Thamnophis elegans. Next base: position 23,133,456 of record NC_045550.1, read on the forward strand.
GTTCTGCTCTGAGGGGAAGCATTATCAATACAAGGCTCTCCCCTTCAGTCTCTCATCAGCACCCAGTACCTTCACCAAGATCCTGGCGGTGGTGGCAGTCCACCTCCGGACCTTCCCCATACGTCTGGAATATTATTTGGACGATATAATTATTCATTCTGTCACAGCAGAGCAGGCTCGAGAAGATGTCCGCCTCACGATCCAGACGCTGCAGCAGCAGGGCTTCTCTGTCAACCTAGAGAAGAGCCAGCTTCGACCAATAACACGCATTTGACATCTCGGCGCCATCATCTACTCAGTCGCCAGCCGTGTGTTCCTGTCGCCAGATCGCCTGAGCAATCTCAGGTCCAGAGTCAAGCGTTGTCATCTGTCCAGGTCGGTGCCAATCATTGAACTCTCCCAGCTGCTGGGGCTGATGATTTCTTGCCTAAATATTGTGCCCTGGGCCCGCCTCCATGCCAAGGAACTGCAATGGTTTCTCTTGCCCATGCAGAGGGCCAAAATCAGCAACTCCCACAGGCGGGTGCGCCTTCCACGGAAGGTGGTACGGTCTCTAACCTGGTGGAAATCCAAGGCGATTGTAAAGGGCTGCCTGTTCAGGGAACCAGAGTGAATCATAGTCACCACAGACACAAGTCTCCTGGGTTGGGGCACCCACTGCCAGAATCAGCTAGCCCAGGGTCAATGGTCCCAGAGGGAGGCTGCCCACAGCATCAACTGGCTGGAGCTGAGGGCAGCCCGACTCGCCCTGCGACGCTTCTCTCGCATGATCAAGGGGAAGCATGTACTGTTACTCACGGACAATGTGGCCACAAAGGCCCACATAAACAGGCAGGGCGGCACACATTCCAAGACACTTATGAGGGAGGCGGAAGCCCTGGGAAGGTGGGCGGAAAGACGTCTGGCTTCTCTCAGAGCAGATCACATCTCCAGGACCAGCAGTCGAGAGGCAGACTGGCTAAGCCGACAGCGCATCGATCACGCAGAGTGGCGTCTACATCCAGATCTGTTCCAGCAGATCGTGAGGAGATTCGGCAAACCACAAGTAGATCTCTTTGCCACACACTCCAACACACAACTGCCACGATTCTTCACCTGCTACCATTCACCATCGGTGGAGGGGACGAACGCACTGAGGTGCGAGTGGCCCCGAGAACTCTTATACGCATTCCCGCCTCTTCCCGTCATCCCTCAGGTGATTACAAAGATCCTGAGGGAGCGGGCAGAAGTCATTCTGGTGGCACCGTTCTGGCCCAGGAGGTCCTGGTATGCAGACCTTGTCAGTCTCTCCATTCAGAGACCGTGGAGAATTCCTCAGGACCAAATCTCCCTCAGCCAAGGGGCCATCACTCATCCGGAGCCCCAGTGGCTACAACTAGCCATCTGGCACTTGAGGGGGATCTCCTGAGGAAGCAAAACATCTCTGACAAGTCATCAGCACTATCCAAGCGTCCAGGAGGCCTTCCACGACCAGGATCTACAATGCGACCTGGCCGCCTTCTCCTCTTGGTGTAAAGATAAGGGTATTGTTGATTTTTCTGCCTCAGTCCCTCAGAGTTTGGACTTCCTACAGGAGGGACTGGACAAGGGACTAGCACCTAGCACGCTTAGGCATCAGGTTGCCGCTTTATCTACTATTCTGGCCAGGAGTTCCTCTCGCTCTCTGGGTCAATACCCCCAGATCAAAAGTTTTCTAAAGGGTACAGTGAACATCAGTCCGTCTGTAATCCACCGTTATCCGTCCTGGGACCTTCCATTTGTCTTGAAGGCCTTGACGAAGTCTCCCTTCGAGCCCCTTCGGAAGACGAGCCTACGCCACCTAACTATTAAGACTGCATTTCTGGTGGCCATTACTTCTGCTCTCAGAATCTCCGAATTGGCAGCTCTCTCTGTCAGGGAGGATCTGTGTGTGGTCCATCCCGACAGGGTTATACTAAGACTTGACCCTTCATTTATTCCTAAAATCAATTCCACCTTCCACAGATCTCAAGAAATTATATTGCCTAATTTTTGTCCCAGACCTTCTCACCCTAGGAAACGCGAATGGCATAAGTTGGACGTGAGGCGTGCCATCCGCGTTTATGTGAAGAGAACCAGTGTCTTTCGTCGTTCCGAGGCTCTCTTCGTCTCATTCCTTCTGGGGTCGCTTGGTCACAAGGTGTCATCTCACACTGTGGGTCGTTGGCTGCGTGCCTGCATCAAGCTGGCATATGAACATCAGGGCAAGCCAGTTCCGGGCAAGATTACCACGCATTCTACCAGGAGCGCAGCCACTTCAGCAGCATGAGCGACCCAGGCCCTATTCTGGACATTTGCAGGGTGGCTACGACCGCCTTCATTAAGAACTATAAGATAGACTCCTTTGCCTCAGCCAAAGCCTCCTTTGGACAAAGGATTTTGCAAAGAGTCGCTGAGACTCTGGAGGCTCCGGTCCTTCCCCACCCTGGGACTCAATAGCTTGGGCATGTTCCATGCTTGGACTCTCCAAGCGGCGCACTGGAGAAAGACCGTTGGCTACCTGAACGGTCATTCTCAGGGCGCCGCAAGGAGAGTCCAAACCCACCCAGGGGGTCTTTCTTACAAATGTGACTGTATTATTGACTGTGAACTCTTACCTTACTTTTGTCTTTTCGTTTTAAAACTGAACATGGAGAGGCAAAGGGAGGCGTGGTCAAGAAAATCATTACTCAGTCCAAGGGGAGATAGGCTGTGTTAACCCACGCTTGGACTCTCCTCGCGGCGCCCTGAGAACGACCGTTCAGGTAAGCCAACGGTCTTTTTCTGGTACAATTCAAAATAGTGGTTTTGTACCTATAAATCTCCACATGGTTTACAACCAAGTCATAGGAAAAACTGCTGCCTGCTGGAAGAACATGTCTGTAGTTTATTATATGATGATGTGATTCAGGGATTCCTCTGTACGATAATTAGTTGAAAGAGGCTAGGCAGTTGGGAATAGGTAGCAGGGCTTTTTCTGTGGTGAGATGGATTCCTTCCCTGTAAAAGTTAATCTGTTTCCGCTTTTCTTTAATTTCAGGAAGACTGTTAGAATCTTTTTGTTCTACATCTAATACTAGTGCCCTGAATCCTACTGCCATTTATTAGATTGTCACAAGCTTTCCACTGTGGGGTACTTCAACAGTTTTAATACTAAGCAAAACTAGATGGGCCTTTTGATGAAGTTGCCTAGGCCCCACTTCAGGGAAGATTTCATGGGATCCCTTATTCACAGAGACTTTGCCCTTATGGTTCTACAAAGGTAGAAACTCACCCATGTTCTCATACAATGCCCCTTTTACAATGCCCCAAAATGTGCTTTGATTGCCCCAATCATTTCCAAACATGAGAGCCATACAGGCAAATTTTATGCTTACTATTTTTTAAGGGACACTAATCCAACACTTACACATAAGACGGTCAATTTTTTTTATCAAGTTTACACAACAGCGCAAAGAATGTTTAGTTAGACATGCTATTTTACTGTCCCATTATTTTCCCCCTTCCCTAATGACCAATTGTTGTGTTAAACCTTTGTTTTATTGTATATTTAATTGTAAAAACGGATCAAAGACCTTAATAAAGATATTTGATTTTGTTGTGCGCAGTTATTAGAACTGTATTTTAAAAACTTGTTTGCACAACATAGGTAGATTATTTTTTATTCTTCAAAGTTTGCTGTAAATTAACTTATAAGCAATTTTAAAAAATCAAATCTTAGAAGAAGGCAACTGCAAATGATTTATCTATAATTGCTTAGAAAGGTACAGGAACATGTGCATAAATTCACCAGGATTCAGGTTTGACTTGCCTGAGATTTTATTACTTTCAAAGCTATGTTCACATAGCATGCTTATCCATAGTCAAATTAACGATTATTTACTCACGAAAGTTTTAACATTTCCTGCAAATCCTGCCACTGAGTCCCAAATTAGCCAACACGATTTCAGCCTTTCAAATTTGTTGTCTGAACCAAGCTGTGCCTGGCGTATTATTTTCATAAATTCCTAAAGACGTATACAGAGGGGCGAATGCTTCAGTGTTCTGTAAGTTATTAGGGTGATATGATTCAGTGTTGTTTACTCGATCTTTCTTGCTTTTTGTACTTCTCTTTAGGAAAAGCCTTTTCTGTCTTACTGTCTAGTTCTAAAACCTTTTGTCCCACACAAAGAAATTCTTCTTGGGTGGTCTGAGGCTGCATAAGTGTGATAATGGGATATGCTCCATCTAGTGGTCACATAAATTCACTAACAGGTCATACAGTTTTAACCATGGAATTTATTGGGTGAAGTTTTCATTGAAGGGTATCAACAAGAAGGCTGGTGCTAAATTTGGACTGTTATATTTTTCATGTGTTGATAGGCATTGTTTTGAAGTCAAGATGCTCCTGAATAATTATCTCATTTCATATGATGGTCTTTGTTTTTTTATCCCAACAGGGTTCTGGCATGATTAAAGCTGGTTTTGCAGGTGATCAAATACCTAAGTACTGTTTTCCAAACTAGTAAGTATCCTTATAATTTTTGCTGGTGTTCCATAATTTCCTCCTATGAACATTTTTTGCATAGAGCACACTGAGACTTTTAACTTAAGCTGCTTCTGGCAGTGAACATTTTCTATGAATAGCTTCATTTAGGCTATTACATGACCTATAGGACGCAGAATCTGTTATTAATGAGGATTGGGGGAGGGGTCAGAAATAGTTTTTCATGGATTTGGAATTTTAAAGATATTTACAATTTGCTGCTTGCAGCAAATTAGAATACTTTAGCTTATTATAAGAAGCAAAGCAAATTAGTTTCTTCATTAATCCTATGGTGGGTTTTGAAGATATTTGATTAGTTCTGTAGCATGAATCAGTGACTGATTTAAGCATTAATGAGATGTGTGCATTTTAACCATGGTTAAAATAAACAATTCTATGATATTAAACTCAACCAGTCAGGTCAAGTTGCAGCACCTTAATCTAATGATTCTAGAATGGCCTTTCCTGAGTGAATTTTTTAACTCATAAATCCACCCCCACCTACCCCCGTTGTGGTACTTATTTCAGTGTTGGCAGACCAAAGCATGTCCGAGTTATGGCTGGAGCATTGGAAGGTGACATTTTCATTGGCCCAAAAGCAGAGGTAAGATCACTATGTTGATTTGACTGGATTTTTATTCTTTTTTATGGTCAGCAGAAATTGAGAAACAGCTTATGCTTTTTATCTAAATAGAGTCTGATATTTATTGTTTCTATGTTTCTCCTGATAAGCAGATTGGGTCCTAGCCATTTGCTTAGTCTTATATTAGAAGTATTCCTGAATGAACTGAAATAACTTATAGTAATAATAAACACATATCTATACATAATGAAACATATGCATTAAGGATGCATACATATCATCTACATGGTTGCTGTTACGATAAAAATAAAATAAATGTTTGTTGCATAATGAACATATTTCTTCTGTTATATTACAAGTGTGATTTCCATTGTAAATTTAGTGGTTACTATATTCGGAAGTCTTTTATCAGCAAGTCAATGTATGTTTATATGTCTCCTGATTGGCTCTCTCTTTAATTTTCTTAAGGAACATAGAGGTCTTCTTTCTATACGGTACCCAATGGAACATGGTATAGTGAAGGATTGGAATGATATGGAGCGCATTTGGCAGTATGTGTATTCAAAAGATCAACTCCAGACATTCTCTGAAGAAGTGAGCAACCTTTCTTCATGCTCTGGAGTACTAAATAAGAGAAAAACCTGTATTTGCTTTTCAATCTCAATGCCAACTCAGTTAGCATTTTTGGTTCTATTCACTTCACTTCACAAGGGATAGCCATTTTATTGGTTGGGTTCACAAGGTAAGAGCTAAATTGGAAAGACTAGAGACATTTGTTTTATAAGCCAACCAGGTGCATTCCAATCTCATGGGTAGGAAAAGCACAGCCAAGAGTTTATGAATTCAAAAAAACAGAAGAAAAAAGCTTACAATTTAAATTTTGGTCCTGGAACATACATTTTGTAACATGCTGATCTAGGAGTGAAGTTTCTGCTGTTAGCTCATTCCTGAATATAGGAATGAGTTTTAGGAAGAGTAGGGATTTATAGTTATGTCTGACCTGAAGTCATACACATGGTGCCAAGCAATAATGTGATTTGCTCCATTTTGACTTAATGTCAGAATAGGTATTATGTAAGAATATGTAACAATTTATTTTGGCTTAGCCTGAATCGGGATATTGGCTAGATTCATACAGAGAATAAGCAGTAATTTATTGAGAATGTCATGGCTGAAATTGTGCATTGCACTAAGTCAAAACCAAACTACCATAAGATGATGTGATGTATGACTTCAGCCATTATATTTAACAAAAATGGATTAACATTTTCTGATTTAAGATTTGGTGGAGCACAAGCATGGACTTTCAACATAATAGTTCTACTCTACTATAACAAGAAGGGGAGGGGGGAATCATTTAAACCGTGCTTTAAAGGGGCTTCTTTTTATATCTGTATCCACTCTACATTTTTTTAGTCTCATTTGAATTACTTTATGAATTGGACAATAATTAAGAGCTCTTTTAGAATAGTAAATTCTACAAGGTTATTGTTAGCTTGAAGGGGTGGCTAAAACTCATTTGAAATTTGCTTCCTATATTAAATAATCTACCCATTAAATTTTTGGGTAGTATATATTCTCCTTTCCTTATATTATTTAGCCCTCTCAGATTATTCCTTATCCTGATATTCTGATAATGCAATTATTTGGCTATTTACTAAAATGAATTTTGATCTAATTTTTTAAAAACTCAGTACCATAATTGACACTATTTGTCATTTGAGACCATTTTGGAAGAGGGGAAGGGAAGTTTCTAGATTAATACTTAGAAACAGTCAGTCTGTCTGAAAGGCAGGTAAATGCAAATGGTAGAAGCATCAATTTCCTAATAACTGAATAAAATGGGTGTTGGGAATAGGCATTTGTATTGATTTTAAATACAGTGGTGAAGTTCTTGCTTATACAGGATCCCATAAGTGCCTTCTTCCTCTGTTGATAGAAATAGGCAAAAGCATAACTCACCTTTCTTTGTTCAGTCCTAGCTCAGTTCTTTATTGAGGAAGATAATACAGGCTCCTGTAGCTGTTAACCTTTGTGATCAAGAAGTGAGGTTAAGCCAAATTCCTCTATCACGAGATTCTTCCTAAAAGAGAAGGAGTATAAAACTTCTCATATTATTTTGTCCAAATTCTCAGCTCTTTTTTGTAGCAGCTCATAATGATTCTTATGGTTTCTTATCCAAGTATTGCTCTCGGCAGAGCTGACTTGCTATTAAATTCAAATGCTTGATCTATAGTTATGTATGTAACTAGATCTACATGGAAGGGCAACTTATAGTTTGGCAAATGTTACTGAACTACAACTTTCAAGCCTTCCTCACCATTGGTCATATTAACTGTACATTGATAATACAAATTCCCCATCCATGATGAGTAGCTATTTTCTATATGTAAGGCTACCATATCTGGACTCCAAAAATACTAGTAGGTGGCAGCAAAGTGTTACAGAAAATGCTAACTATGTGCTACCATCTAGTGGTCATCTTAATTTTTGCAGTTCGAATATGATAGTCCTAGTGTAAGGATTACCTCACAATTTCTTTTTGATGGGATCAACTTTCCAAATGTATAGTCAAAAGAAGGAAGAGACTGTTAAACCTAAAGGTTTGTGCTAGAAAACTGGGAAAGTCTCCATTGGCCATGGAGTAATGGCTAACTGAATTCCTTGTTTCCCTAATTACTAGCATCCTGTACTCTTGACGGAAGCGCCACTGAATCCTCGTAAGAACCGTGAACGAGCAGCTGAGGTTTTCTTTGAGACTTTCAATGTGCCAGCTCTATTCATCTCTATGCAAGCTGTGCTTAGTCTGTAAGTATCTTACCTATACCTTTTTTAAGCTCAACCTGGAAGAGAAACTAATTTTTGCAATTTATTGCATTACTTTGTATATGGAATGATCAAGGAGATTTTCTACATGTACACACAAGTAGACCTTTGTTCATTGAGACTTATTTCTAACTAAATAGGCACCTTGATTTTTAAAAAAGATTTCCTGTTACTGTTTACTGTTTATTAAATTTATAGGCCGCCCAATCCCGGAGGACTCCGGGCGGCTTACAGAAACAAAATTAGGAAGATTAAAAACAAATAAAAATCCTCAAGGATGTCTACCTTGACAATTAAATGAAGATATTTATTCTGCAAACACAGAAGCAGCAGTAAAAATCCACTCTGTTGGTACAGTACATATATAGAGTGGTTTTTTATTGCTGCTTCCATATAAATTCTGAAGAATTGGCCCAATGCCACATTTTTTCATAATGAATTTACAATCTTACCTTCCTCTGTTTTAATTTGGTGATAATTGATGTATCATTACATCAATATTACATTATTGATGTAGTAATACCTCAGTTATTATAACTGTTTTTCTTTCATAAAGATTGCTGTTTAGGTACATTAAAATAGAATTATGCTGGGGGAATTGCCAGCTTGGAAGTGTTACAGATTATCCATCAAATATTATTGATTTTCTCCTTTCTGTAGTTATGCAACAGGACGAACTACAGGGGTGGTGTTGGACTCTGGGGATGGGGTCACCCATGCAGTACCTATTTATGAAGGTTTTGCGATGCCCCACTCCATTATGCGAATTGACATAGCTGGCCGTGATGTCTCTCGTTTTCTTCGCCTCTATCTCCGAAAGGAAGGCTATGACTTCCATACATCTTCTGAATTTGAGATCGTCAAAACCATAAAAGAGGTGCATGGATGCCCTTTGTTTTTGATTCTGGGGTCTCTTCTGTTTTAAGGTACTGAGCAGAGGAGGGTGGATTAAGCAGTTACAGCTGATATATGTCGTAGCATTTGCTAATGTCTATCCAGATTACAAGAAAAGATGGGGAGACAAGCCTGTTTTAATTGCATCTGTGGTGCAGAACTGCTCTCTTTTGGCTCTTGAGTGCCATCTTCCCTTAGTTCTACTTTAATCTCAATCTAATCGGTATGTTCAGAGAAGTGGTATGATTACCGTCCTAATCCTTCTGTAATTGTGAACATTCAAATAGTGGACACAAAAATGCAGTTTTTAAAATTATCCCCCTTATCAAAAACCTTTGATGCTTAGAAAGCTATCACATCTAAAAAACAAATAGAATAATCTTACCTTGGCTTCTTGCATGTATATCTTTTCTTTTGTTTCAAAAAAAGGAAAACAGGGGAAGCCTTTAGACATTTCTGTAAATAACACTTTCTAAAAAGATTGTATTCCATTACATGTTCCTTTCAAATTACTAGCTGGTGTCTGATCCCAGATAACAAATTTAAAAATACACAACATAGCAAATATGCTAATCTTTGGGATCAAATTGCATTGTAATTTACATCAAATCAAGGACTTTATTTACCACTGGTAGATCAGTAGATTTATGGCTAATATGCAAGCTTCCACTGTCTGTATAACATTGGATCAGGGTCAGGGCTAGGGTTAGGTCAGAATGCCAAATTTGCTTAGCAGACAAGTAATAGGAACACCTTAGCAAGAAAAATCAGTTGGACAAAGCTGTTTGCCAGGTCTTGTTTGGGAAAGCTACCAGAGAGTTACAGTATATCCAGGATTCTTGGCCCTTCTGACTATAAACTTTCCTTATGTAGAAGGATTTCTGAGCTCTATAAAAGCCAAGGATAATAAAGTAGATATGCCTAATTCTTAATAATAGATACTTTATGTTGACATAAAAACTCAGTTTAACTACAACAGTTGATGATTACATTACAGTGTGATACTTGAGAAAATGAGTGGAAAACAATTACTTGCTGAATGAGGCTATTTATATTGAAAACTCCATCTTATAGATTCATCTGTATTCCACAAAATAATGTCTACTGGAGAACTTTGCTAGTCTGGATTTTCTTTGAAGAACTTCTGGTTCTTAATAAATTTTCTAGAATTTATCATTTTTAGTCATCAAATGGTTAAGAATTTTATGACGTTGTTTTGATGGTGAGGCTCCTTCCATGTTAGAAGTGTGAATAAAAACAATACCGAAAGGCAAAAAACTAATGAATGACAGTAGATGTGGAGCATCTGGGAGAAGATTGTTTTACAGTGGGCTGCTTGTTCAAATGTTCATGATTATTATCTTTGCTTGTCATTCTTCCACAGCGGGCTTGCTATCTGTCAATAAATCCTCAGAAGGATGAAACTTTAGAAACTGAAAAAGCTCAATATTACCTTCCTGATGGAAGCACCATTGAGGTTTGTTAAAACTTCACATAATTTAAATATTTCTTAAATAAATCATGGGGAAATGTTCTGAAGTGATACAGTACTTGATACTTTTGGTGTCAGTCATCGGACACAATCTTGGTAAGTCTGCCTAAGTCCTACTATGGAATCTTAAAATAGAGTAATTTATAAGCATGTCAGCTTATCACTACAATACTGAAGAGAAGGAGGTCTCTGCACTTCAAGTTCTGTTTAAGGGTCCTTTTAGATTAGACTACTGTGGTGGGAAAAAAGTCTTTGTATGATCGTAAGAATATTTGTGTGACAGTTTTTCAATCTAAGAAATAAGATTTCTTATATATGAACCAGAATCCTGACATTCTTGCTCTTTTTGCAGATTGGTCCTGCCCGATTCAGGGCTCCTGAATTACTGTTCCGTCCAGATCTGATTGGAGAAGAATGTGAGGGATTGCATGAAGTTCTGGTTTTTGCAGTTCAGAAGTCTGATATGGACTTAAGACGAACTCTCTTTTCCAACATTGTGCTTTCTGGAGGCTCCACGCTTTTCAAAGGTTCCTTCTGATGCTTATTTGACTTTATAAACATGTGATGTTTGAACTTAACTTTAAACTTGTCCCCTCATCTTCTTTAAAGCTATTGAAAATAATATTAGCTCCTTGGGAGTAGATATTGGCAGCACTCCATATAATTCTTTTCCTGGAAGTAGGCAAAAATTGTTCCCAGAAAAATCTTCTTCCAGTCCTTTTGGAAGAACTGGAAGTCAGCAGGCTAGTTTCACATACCATTTCTGGGAAAATAGTCATAGCATTTCCTAATATGTCTCTTTTTTAATATTAATGAAATACAGTTTTTGTGTTCTTAAATGGTTTTTCCTATTCTATTATTTCTCTGATCTGTCCTCAGCATTCCCCAACCTTTCTGGCTCACAGACCAGCAATAGCAGTAATGGAGGTGGCAGCAGCAACTGGGAGGAGATGATTTCGCATGCGCAACCTAGCTCCCGCCCATGCGCAAATGAAACTTCGCACACTTGCAAGCCTGGTTGCCAATGGACACAGCCTGGTTACCAAAGGGCCACAGATTGGTCCATGGCCCAGGGGTTAGGGACCATTGGTGTAGTTTATGTATTAATACATTTCATGTATTCCTTTATTATAGAGGAAGAAGATGTAGGTATTGTTTCAGCGATTGGTTGGTTGATTTTAGATTTGTTTTCAGGAAACCTTGATTATTTTATAATACCCTGGGTTGTTAATTCAAATTATTGCTTATATTTAATAGGTTTTGGTGATAGGCTTCTAAGTGAAGTAAAGAAACTGGCCCCTAAAGATGTCAAAATCAGGGTATGTAGAGCTTGTTTGGAGGCTGTAGCAGGGGAGCACAACATGTCCAATGTAACATACTTTTGCATGTCATTCTTGTACCTGCCATTTTTAAATCCAATTTCAACTCTGTCTCAGTGTTGTAAAGTAGAACTTGTTCCATAACATATTTTAGACATAGTCGGTCCAAAGAGGCAAAATTAACTTCTGAATCTATTGTTCAAAAATTATCCCTTATTATGTCCAATGTTAAAATAGTTTGCATCATTTTGTATTTATAAATTAAGTTTGAGTCATCTCCTTTAATTGTAATCTTTAGTTTCTTCCAATACCCCCTCATGCCCATTTTCTAAAACTTATTTTATTTTATTTTAAAAAAACATTTAAAACAAACTCATTTCTTACTGGAAGAATTCTGTGTAATTAAGTCCGAAATCTTATTTCAACTTTATCTGGAGTCTTATAGTCCATTTGCAATTTTCTAAAATCAAAGTTTTAATCACGCTTTTTGCTGTTTATTTTTTTTTTTAATTTAAGCTTGTAGTTCAAATGTGTTTAGCTAACAATTGATGGAAACTCATTCAGTGTTTTAAAATGTGTCAATGTAAAGATTCCCAATAGCTGAAAGGCAGTTGACAAGTAATTTCTGAAAATGATTAAAAGAAAATATGTGAGCTTAGGGTCTTTTTTAAAAAAAAGTTTATAAATCTTTTTATTAAACATTCTTGAAAAGAAAAAAACACAAGTGTTTAGTTCCCACTCCCCGCCCAAACCCCACCAACCTTCCCCCTCCCCCCGACTTCCCAGAACCAATACAGGGTATAAATCTCTAGCAGAATCTAAAATACAGTTTAAGAAAAAAAAAAACCCAAAAAGATGGTGAACAACGTATTTCCATTGAACTAGCTCCTCCTTGCTGGACTAACTCTAGATAATTTATAATTCCTGATCTCTAATCACAAGCTATCTGGAGTTTCTTAGTCCCGTATTTATTTTGAGTATAATCAATCCATCTTTTCCACTCCAATTTATATCTCTCGTTTGAATGGTCCTTAAGATATGCAGATATTTTGGCCATCTCGGCTAGGTTTGTTACTTTCAATGTCCATTCTTGAATAGTAGGCAAATCTTCCTTCTTCCAGTATTGCGCCACCAACAATCTAGCTGCAGTTATTAAATGCAATATCAGATTAGTCTCTACAACTGTACAATCAGTAATTATGCCTAACAAAAATAACTGAGGGGTAAACATTATCCCTTTTTAAAGAACATTTTGCATAATCCACCATATTTTAATCCAAATTGCTTTAACTGTTTTGCAAGTCCACCATATATGAAAATATGTAGCATCCATACACTCACATCTCCAGCATTTGGGTTGTAATTTTGGATACATAGAAGCCATTTTTTTAGGATCTAAATGCCATCTATAAAACATCTTATAAAAATTTTCTCTCAAGTTTTGGGCCTGTGTAAACTTTACATTTCTCACCCATATCTTTTCCCATGTATCCAGCATTATTGGTTCTTCAACATTTTGAGCCCATTTAATCATGCAGTCTTTAACTAGTTCTGTTTCGGAGTCAATTTCTATTAGTACATTATATAATCTCTTTATATGCATTGGACTTTGATCTCTAATTTGTTTAAGTAAATTATCCTCGACTTGCATAAAGCCAATTTTTTTATCTATTTTCCATCTAGCCTGTAACTGCCCGTATTGAAACCATGTTTGAATTACTTTTTCCTTTTTTAGTACATCCAAGGGTTTCATTTGTAGTACACCTCTTTCTACAGTAAGAAGCTGTCTATAAGTAGTTACATCCTGTTTTTGTACTATATTCATATTTTCTATTGCATGTCTAGGAATAGCCCACATAGATATCTTATCATTTAATTTGTATTGATATTTTTTCCAAACTCGCAGTAGAGCATTCCTTAAAATATGACTTTTAAAATTCTTATCCACCTTTTTGTTGTATAGCAAATAAGCATGCCAGCCATATACCAAATCATACCCTTCAATATTAAGTATTCTATCATCTGTTAAATTAATCCAGTCACTTAGTGTCTTTTTCAAAGGCACCAACCGCAGTTTGAGCAAGATGGCTATTCCTTTGCCTGAGCTCTAAACCTGCCTAAGTAAACCTGCCTGAGACCACTGTCTTGTTGTCTCCTTGTGAGGGACAACTGTCTGTACCACTTGTGGGCAATCTCAAGTCTTTTAAGATATATAAGATACAAAGATATAAACTTTATTGTCATTGTACGTATATGCACAGTATACACATACAACGAAATTCACATAACATCCAGAGACCGGGCTCAACACACATGGCAGACCCCACGCACACCCCCACCCACCAAAAAATTCCCCACCCCTAAACCACCCAAGCATCCACACGACAGACCAAGTAGTACTCTCCAACAGTTCACTGATGGTGGCCCTTTAGTTCATTGTTGAGTACAATTATAGCTCTGGATTCCTTGTCCAAAGAGGAATTATCAAATAGCCAGTCTACTTACCAGCTCTTCATTCTGCCAAAGCTGCTAGTGCCTCTCCTATGAAACCTATAACACAATGATGTAATTACTGTGGCCCTCATATGTTGCTGAACTATAACTCTCAAGATCCCTAACCATTGCCGTTCTTGGAATTATTTAGAGTGGTAAATTAATTTAGAAAGACATAAATTATCTTACTTTGGTTGTAAAATGCAGCTACTGATGGTTAACCAACCTATGGTTTATGAATTTTCAGGATTTAGATGACCATCTTAATCATAAATTAACATCAGGAGCTATGTTAATAAACAAGTAGGTTAAAATGTGGTAAAGGTGATTTATGGTTCAGTGTGAAGTAAACGCAACTATATACTTCAAAGAGTCATTTGAACAAATTGTCAACCACAGTAATAAGTATCTTTTTTGCTTTCAAATCAGTTGGTTGGGACTGTTAGGGAAAAAAATCCAATAGCCTGCAATAGAAGAGCTTTGTAAGTTTGGTATATTGACAATAAATGTCTTCTCCTGAATCTTCCTCACTTTTTATTTTAATTCCTAGATATCTGCTCCTCAAGAGAGATTATATTCTACATGGATTGGGTATGTACAACATCTCCTGCAGCAGAAAATGTAGTTTCACTTGCCTGACATGGATCCACACATTTTATTAAAATAGAAAGGGACTCTTTTAAAGCTAACAAGACTTTGAACTAGAGTCTTGTACTGTATATGGTATACAATAAATTACTGTGGTTAAATAATTGCTCTTTGGGGAAGTTTAAAACAAACTTTTTAATGTGGAGTGGTTAAGGTGTTGGAAGATCCAGGTTCCAATCCTTGCTTTGACATAGAAGTCAGCTAGTTCACTTTGGCCAGTCAAATAGATAGAGATAAATAGACAGACAGACAGACAGACGGAGAGAGAGGGGGGGAGGGGGAGAGAGGGAGGGGGAGGGGGAGAGAGAGAGAGGGAGATGATAGGTAGGTAAATAGAAAGAGATGATAGATAGATATAGATAGCAGTGGTGGGTTCCAGATCCCGTCGTAACCGGTATGCTGCGATGGAGCTGGGCATCCACCTCGGGTATGCGTGTGTGCACGCATGCGCACCCACTGCCTAGCGATGCTCCAGCTGCTTGGCAGAGCTTGCGCAGGCGCCGTGCACTGCGCATGCAGGCACAAATAGCCCGATTGGCTTAAATACAGGTAAGGAACGAGGGCGGGTGGGTGGGCCCTCCAAAACAGCATTCCAGTACGGTGGCCACTGCTCCCAGCTGTCACCAGTACGCCCATACTGGGGCATACCGCCTGGAACCCACCACTGATAGATGATAAATGGATTTAGATAAATCAAATGCTGATTATTTTGTTTGCCATACTTTTGAAAAGAAATTTCTGGACATACTTTAATTTTCATTAATAACAAGTTGATGACTATGAGTTTAGTATTATTTTTAGAAAGATTTTTAAAAAGTTATTCCTAATAGTCATGCATCTAACTTCTGTGCTTGTTCCTCTACAGAGGCTCCATCCTGGCTTCACTTGACACGTTTAAGAAAATGTGGGTTTCCAAGAAAGAATATGAGGAAGACAGTTCCTGGGCAATCCACCGAAAAACCTTCTAACCCTGGCAAGTTCAGGGATCTCTTTAGATATTTGTTCTTATTCTTAACTCTCTTTTCTGAATCTCTAAGGGGTTGTCTGTGTATGCATGAATGGATAGATGGGTGCCAGCACACCCTGGACTTTCACAGAGCCAAAGGGAAAGCTGGGTTTTGGCTTGACTTCCAATTGGTTGTGTGGGTTTGAGACTTAATACACTGGAAAAATCCCCCCCCTTTTTTTTCCTAGGTGACCCACAAACCTTTAAGGAGGAAGGAAGAAAACCCTATTATGTTTCAGAAGAAACTTTGGGTAATATAAAAGTGAATAATAAGATAGAAATAGGAAATGTCAACTAACATTGGATCAAATTTAAATAGGCTGACCAGGTGGAAATTGAGCACAGAAAATGATAGTTATTTCCAGGGCTCAGCAGATATTTTTTAGATGGTTAATTCAGAGTTTTCCTTCCACACCACTTTTTTCCCCTGACATATGCAGAAAAGAGAATAAGCACATTCTTAACTATTACTACTCCATTTACTGCTTTGTACATGTATGTATATTCTTAGGCTGATGTGTGTGAATCAGAATCACGATATGATAATTGGAGCAGTTAATTTTAGGAACTAGTTTATATTGCATGACATAAATCAGAAAGAGCCTTCTTTGTTCTTTTCTAGACAGTTGGTTTTGGCAGCCTATAATAAAGCAGATGTCATTTAACTAATTGGAAGATGATTCCAAAATGTGTTTGATGGCCCATTCTATTCTTCCTCTGCTCACCATCTCTCTTTTCCCAAACATGTAGTTTCTAAATTAATACTGATTCTTCCTGAAATGCAAAGACATTGTTCCTGTGTCACAATTTCTGCCCAAAGGACCTTCAGCCAAGCTTGGTGGGGAGCCATGCAATTGTTTTCCAGAGTTGTTTTATTTATTGAGAAGTTTTAGTGGTTGCTGAACTATTATTACTATAAATTAGTTCCACCATTTTCTGTGTCCTATTATATTGTACTTGCTCATAGTTTAATACTAGCACTAATGTTTTAACAAAATATTTGTTAAATACTATGAGATCTGTTTGGCAACCCTACTGCATTATTTTTTGATTTGTTGTTTCAGTGAATGCACCACATGAGAAAAATATGAACTGTATCAGAATGTTTGAGTTTAATAGTAATCTACAGAAGGTTGGCATTCTAAAATAATGTCAGCCTCTGATTTTCTATGCTACAGAAATGAAAATCTGCTTTGAACTCATTTTTTATTTTATTTTTTTATATATATTTTGGTGCTTATGTTTTTTTACTTTGCTGCTGAAAACCAAATATTTTTGCATTTTTGTCCATTTAAGTATTTGAAGATTAGGCATCAGGAAAAAAAAGCCTTACATCTACCAATAGCCAAATATTGGAAGAGAAACCGTAGTCAGAAGTAAATATTAAATAACTTGTACTATCCCAGAGGAGAAATACAGAGTGTTTGCTATTAGTATATTATAAATGTGGTCCTGTTGTGTTTTTGGTTGAAAGCCTGTTTTCCTTCTTAGGTTATTAGCATTCTCAGAAAAATTACACAAGAATTAAGTAGGCAAACTGGATATTTAGTGGAATTCTGCCTCTGTTTCAGTGTTCATAAGAGGAAGATCCATTATGGCTGAATGGATGGAGGAAATATAGCTTCTCTTGCCAGCAGGCTGATTAGAAATGCATATAATACATATAGTCTTGTGCATTATTCAGCCATTCTTTAGTGTTAAAAATAGGGTAAGACCTAAAGATATAATTCTCCCGAGTATGTTTTGCTTAGTCCCCTTTTAGTGTAAGAGCAGATGTATTTTCAGAAGAGTCTAATTAGAATTGACTTATAAGAGAGGAAAGCAAACATCTGAATTCAGCAATTCTCGAAGTGTACATAAATAGTTGTGTAGTACAGGAATACGTAGAGTCCTTTCTAGCCATTTCTTCTGTTACAAAGAAAGGATTTGGGGGATAGAGCGATAATGTTCCTTTAATGAATAATATTCAGATTTCACCATTATGTCCTTATCTTCATTAATGAAAATCTATACTGTGACAAGAATGACTCTGCCCATTTAATAATCCTCTAAGATTAAAGAATAGCACAAGGCATTTTCTAGGTTCACAGTTTATTGAGAATAATAGTTACATTAAAAAATAAAATGACTGTACACTACATTTTGTAAGGTTCTTCTAAAATGCTGCTACAAATGATCTCCTGTGTGTTTCTTTATTTCCTGATATTATTTATGGTTTTCTTACCTTGGATGTATCCTAAGCATTTAAGGTGACATTGCTAGGAAATCATATCATCATTACAAAATAAGAATCTCCCAATTCAGTCATTGTTTTAATTAAACCTTCCTGAACAAGTCATTTCGTTTGTGATTGGAACTGAAATGAAATTTCTGCTATGCTTGATTCAAAAGTTCATTGCATGCCTAAGCAAGATCTTGAGAAGTTGCTCTGCTTTTATTTTAACTATTTGCTTTCAGAGCAGAGGCTCAAGCAAGTTCATTGTTGCGTTGATCAAGGCTTGAGTTATAGGTCTGTTTTTCTATACAAGTATACTTTTCCTGTTGGCTCTAAATATGTTCAAATATGGTAGAAGGGGTACTGTCATTAGACAACGTTTAGAAAACTAAAGGGTTAAATGCAGGTTTAGAGGCAGTAGCCTAATAAAAAAATATTGAGTATTGTATTAGCTTTTCTTTTGACAAGATTTATGTACAGGGTAACCTGGTATTTCTGATGGAAGACCACAGGACTGGTTTTTCACTGCAGGAAAAGGGCACCTAGCCCGTATTTCTTACCTTGCACTATGATAATGTCACATTTTATTTTAGTTGTATAGCATTTGAAATGTTTGTCCAGTGCAGGCTATTACTTTGGAGGCCTTCAGTCTTACTTGAGTTACTTGAAAAAACAGAAAATTTTAGTATTAATGAAATTGGTACTGAAATTGCAGTAATGAAGGGTCAGTTGGAAATAATAAGGGCTACAGCTTGTACTGGCATGAAGGATGGCAAACCATTACTGTAATTTGTTTTAGTTCATGTTTATGGCTGTATGTTTGTGGAAGTAGCATTCCTATGTATAAACAATCCTTAATTACCCCCTTCTTTTAATTCATGGCAATTTGTTTTGACATCAGAAGCAGTAAAATTGTATACTAAACAGACAAACCCAGCACTGGTTTTATCAGTCTGATGCTATACTTCACACAGATGTGCAAATCACTGTGGGGTATTGCCTACTGTACGTAAATAAAATTATTAATACATAGTGTAATTATTTGATTGGAGAAACTGTTTGATTCAATTAATGGGAGTGATCTTATTTTCTTTGGAATCTTAGACACAAAGCCTGCTTAGTTATCTTGGGCCAATCACTTTCTCTCTACCCTATGAAGGAAGCAGTGGCAAACCACTTCTGGGGAAAAAAAACTATTGCCAAGAAAATTGCAGAGTTGGGCAGAATTAAACAGAAGAGAAAATATGGTTTGAGGAGTTGGTGTCCTCTTTGGAAGTAATTCTGTTTGGCTAGAGAGAGAGAAAAGGAGAGGGAGAGAGTAGAAAAAGGGAAGAGGTGAGAGAGAGAAGGGAAAAGGAGAGACAGAAAAGGACAGAGAAGGAAAGGAGACAGAGGAAAGAGGGGAGAGGTGATAGAGGGTGAACAACACACCCGAGGCTGGGTGTGGCAAAAGGTGGCTGGGATGGGAGGATTGAGGTAGGGCTGGGAGGGGCAAATAATTTAATAACCGGTTCTCTGCCCTAATGACCTGTTGGGTAGGCATGACTGAGGGGATATCATGTGACTGGGTAGGAGTGACGTTGAGTTGGCCACGGCTACGCAGTCAAACCAGTTATGAAATTATTGGCTCCCGCTGTTTTCTGTGGGAAACGGGTCCAATTGGCTCTTTGAGTGTTTAAGGTTGCAGACTCTTGGTAGCAGATGCAGCCAAATTTTAATCTTCTATCTATTGTAGCGTTCCTTAAGATAGCTAGGATTCTTACATACTAGACAAGCTTTCTTCAGTTTAAAACATTCCAGTGAGTTGGAGGAACATTTCCAGGTTATGCAGCTAGGCTGACCTAATATAATTGGTATTTTTGTTATTACTGGTATTTTAATAATATACTTGGGTTGGCAGCTTGATTGAGCCTTCTGCCACCAACGGTCTCGGAAAACCACAGTTGGCATCCACCTTCTGACCCTAGCAAGAGGCACTCACATTCCTCGTGTTGGTTTTCTGGCAATGTAGGAGTCAAAATGCAAAAGGTGAAAATACAACAGGACCACTGCATGACCATGCACTATAAATGCGTGTGGTGACCAAAGGATTCAGCTATTCCTTTTCCTTAGTGATAAACAAACTCAAACTTGCTGAATAAAGAAAACATGCAGTATAAACCCTTGCCTATCTGAATCAATGTCTGCATTGCTTTCTACTCTGGGCATGTGGATTGTGCCTGTGCCTGCAGTTTGGCATGCAGGCTAAATCTAGGAAAGAAACCAAGAGGCGATTCCACTGGATTAGTTTTTCCTTCCTTTTTTTTCCAGAAAGGAAGGGTAAAAACCCTCAGGGGGGATACACAGAGAAAGTTTATGATGTAGAAAGACACCATACAGAAAAATGCTCTCACATTTCCTAGCAGGTAATTGTAACTTCTCTTACATGTATAATAATGAGAGAAAAGGGCTTAAATCTGGTTCATATTAAATATATTGTCCTAACTCCAACATTGATATTTGTATACCCTTACAATATTTGTATATTAGCATGATTTGGTGAAGTCAGCCAATAGCCTGAGATGGGAGGAAAATACTTTCTTGGAAAATCATCTCAACATTAACTACCATATAGTCAACAAATCAAACCATCAATGTCTCTCATGCACATGCACACACACATACACAAAACAGATTTTTAAAAGGATGTTTAATGAAATGAAAATCAAGGTAATCAGTATACAAACTGAGAGCAATAAATTATACTGAATCCATCCAACAAGACAAAAGCTGTAAACATTTCATCATCCTGGTCTTTGAAGGCAAAATGGCAGTTGCAGCAGCTAAGGCTACTGTCTAAACAAACTGATACTTGGCACGCGCAAAGGAGGATATGATTTGGTCCTGACAGGAAATGTAGCCCAAAACATTTGGGGAAATCAAGGACATTTATGATATATAGGCAATTTTAGGCCATTTCCTGTGATCAGTATTTCTGCAAAAAAATGATTTCATGACCAGTTCTGCTCAGCTAGTGGCAGCTTTTTTAGAAAGGGGCAGTCTCAGAAAAGCAGAATTGTCAGTCATCCGTGAACAAACCAACATTCGGCACTGGTTCAGTAGAAATGCACAGACCACCAGCCCTTATTCCACCTTTGGCAGAACAAGAGAAAGTGGATTTTCAGCATAACCATTAGGACTAAAGATTGAAAATGCATGTTTTTAATTTCTGACTGCTACATCTGCTTTTAGTACTCTACTTTTAAAAACAAATTTCTATCTTGAACTATGAGTGGGAATGAAGTATATTCATTCTCTTGAAAAGGCAATACATGACCAGTTTCAATATCAGAGAAGCTATTTTACAGAATCTAAGTGCTCTTGCCCACCGTGAGAAATCATTAAGTTACAATTATTTTAACTGTATTTGGCTAAATCAAGTTTGACTACCAATCCAATGCAAAAAAGAACAGAGCTAATGGAATACTTAAAACCTATCTATCACCTGTGGCAAAGATGTCTGTAAACAGTATATGGAGTTTGTGATACAAAGACCAGAAGGTTGCCAATTTACTCAACTCTAATTCTTCTTCATTAATATGACTATGGGTAATCTGATTGCTTAGCTCCCTAGCCTGGAAATGAATTAGTATCAATATGAACAGCAAGTAATTGATAAAATATTTTTTAAAATACAAGGCAATCACTTTTTCTGGACAGTCTTGGATACAGAAGATACAAACTTTGAAAACTTTATGAATTCTACAAGACTGACTGGACCCTGGACAGCCTCACAAAAAATTTCAAGATAGTTCAAAAGCTTCCATTTATTTTCCACTAGGCAATGCTGATCTGAAGAAGATGTAACGAACTCCTGTTTACTCCCACTTTTTCCTTTTTAAATGGGTCATGCAGTCATCAACAGTGGGAAGATGCCGCTCGCTGTTATCTTCACTCTCAATTAAATAGTCTTGATTTCTCGAGAGTGACTCTCTGTAAAAGCTTGACGTTGAGATTTCACTGTCTGAAGGCGTCTGCCGTGCAAGCTGAATTGTGACCAGGTGAGAAGCTGTAGTAAAGCACAAGTCATAGGGACAAAGACAAGGAGGTAGAAGCAGCCCTGGCGTAGAGTGGGTTTCCAGGCTACACTGGAAGCCAACCTTGGCTGGGCACTCACTATACTGCTCAAGGGATCCCGTTGAAAAATGTCATAACCTGGGTCAAAAAGAAAGATGAGATTGAGAAGTTGGGTCAACAAGAAAGATGGGAATGATTTCAAGAATTGAGAAGGTCTCATCTGATTTTGTCATTTACAAAAACATTTCTTCATTTCTTTCCCTATTATATTCATATACTTCTACTTCAACAGCCCTCCTGATGCCTCCATTATCTGCTTTTGTAAAAATAATGAAGTCGGCCTTGAGCAAGTTTTCAATATTTATAACCAGGACATTATTTGAATGGCCATTTACATCTTTGTAAGACTACCTGAATCACAGAGTAAAAAGTAACAGTTCTCCTGATCAAACAAACGTAAGGTGTGTCCTGCCTGTTCCCTCGGTTTAAAACCAAAACTTATTTCTTTCTCTTTTTTTAGCAAAAATAGTAAAAACAAGTGAGTAGGGGCCAAGTGGCAGTGAGGCAGGGGATTCTGTTCACTTTTATACTGCGACTGCACTTCTCAAGAAGATCCTTCATTAGAAATACAGATATTTCCCTGCATGAAGTGATCTTAGCAAAACAAAAGAAAATGAAATTCTCTTAAACAATAATCTTTAAAAGTTTAGATTAAAATCTTTTCCATCAAGCATATTTAGTGATAGAAATCCCCCATTCCTTTTGGGGGTGCCTATTGGGTATGAGATTTATTCATGAACAAACAATCCTAAGTTTGCTCTTTTCAATCAGAAAGCTCTCTGGTGTGGTATCTAGAAAAGCAAAACATGAACCACTCCATCACTAAGGGAAAGGGATTTTCTTCTGTAGATTCACAATTTAGCAGAAAGGACGAGCTTAAGAGGAACCACTGTGCTGTTTCTTTTCTAGACCTATTCTAGACATTCCCAAGAAAAAATAATCTGACAATAAAAAGCAGAACAATGAATATTGTCATTGCTGATGTGTTGTCTGCCCAATCAGAAAAACTATCAGTTATCCTGCTCTGCTATTCCCTCCAATTCCCCCACTGCCCTTCACCTACCAGTGTAAGCAGAAAGCAGCCAAGTGCCAATCAAGGGGGCAAAGGTTTGGCCTGGTTTGGTTACCAAGGCCACCATGCCAAATAAGAGGGCTGAGGCAGCCTGCTGCCTCCGATTTAGCACCAAGTCTTCATCCACCAAGTCAGACACTACCAGGTTCAGCAATTTGCAAGTCCCTTCAGTAAATACACGGTTACTAAGGAAAAAGAGAGGGAGGCTGTTAACAGAAAGCACTAGCATCAGGCTAAGAGAAATTCCAGTTCTTTCTTGGCTGATTTGAAACAACTGGGAGTTAACTCGGTGCAAGAAACTTTGCTTGATTGCTTATGTGTATGTATCTATAAATATACTGTATGTGTTTCTGTCGGTGCATGTACATGAATACAACTGAAGACAGCTGGTACAGGTTTTTTGTTTTTTATTGGCCTTCATTCCTAGATTGACTACTGTAGATATTCAGAAAAAGATCCATAAAAGAAACACAAAAGAAGCATGTGGGAAAAGGCTCTACTTGCAACCCCCCACAGCTCCCTCCAAAATTTATCATCATAAAGTGTAAAAGTTCATTTGTACAATTTTTAATATTTCTTTGTAATTAAAATATGAAAAAAAAAACACTTTGGAATATCATTACCACCGAGGTGAGATTGTTCCTAACCCTATTGTTCACCCGAAGGTGGTGAAAACCTGGTTTTGCCATTAGGCCTTGGGAAATAGAAACCTGCAAAATTGCTGCATTGTGGATTTTGACTGTACTCCTCAGTGTTTTCTAATTCTACCTTTTAATTGTCCTAATTGTTTTTTGCTTTTGCTTTTTTAATAATAGTCACGTATGTGAGAGGGCAGCTATATAAATTCAATCGATCAATAAAAGATTTGATAAGTTTCTCTAGGACATAAAACATCTATTTCTTTTCAACCTTCCCCACAATTAAAAAGGATCAAATTTACCATAGCCTATTCATACATTTCTTAATACATTCACATTTCCTGTAGCCATCAGAATCTGACTTTAATGAAAAATAAAAATAATCATAATGTGGTCCCTAGCCAAAAAAACCCAAAACATCTGTCCCCACGTTAATATGCTTTTCAGCATGGCATCAATTCTGTTCACCAACTCTGTTCACCAAATCATTAGCCGCAACTCCTCATTCCTCAAGAGCTAGATTTGTAATATTAAAAAAAGATGAAAAACCCACTGAGCTTCAGAAAACTGATCCTTCACAAGTTGAATCATCCCCAAAGAACATTAGTATCTCAAGAAATATAAATAACTAAGCATGCACCCAGAATTCAAACGTTAGCTTCACTTTCTATGACGTCAATCTATGTCTAATATTTTATCATAGAGGCCTAGTCCATTGTGTTTACCTAGCCCAATTCTCCAGTGCCATAGCAATATAGCAATAAATACCTGGCTATGAAGAAACAGAGCAGGTAGATCCAATCTGGTCCAGCAAAGAGCATTATTACACTGAGCAACAGTTTCAGGAAGAAAAGCCCTCGCACCACAGCATATACGCCCCACCTCCGGCAGAGAGAGAGGAAATAGAGGTTGTTGAGATGAGGAGCCACGTAGGAAACACCTATGACAAAGAATAAATAAAGGAGGGTCAGAGCTTAATGGCACAATCTCTATTTATTTACAGTACAGAAGTTCCTGGACAGAATCTTTCCCCATCTACAGGAAGTGTAGGAAAGGAGACCTGCCTAAAATCCTGAAGTTAATACCAAACTAGACATGTTTTTCTTTTCTTGGTAATGACTTCATTCGCATTTACATACCTAGCAAGAAATGAAGAAATAAGCATACATTCTGAATAAACCAGCTAAAATTACTTTGGGGGCCTTTGATTTTAAGAACTCAAAGCATAAAATGGACCTGATTTCACTACATTAAATAACATTTTTAGCAGCACAAACTAGACATAATTTTATAACAAATCATGTTCCTCCTTTTACAATAGCCACATTACCTTAATCAATCAATCATAATAAAGGATTGATTGATTGATTGATTGAAGGAAAGAAAGAAATCAGATTAATGTCTGATTCTTTCTCCTCCAATCAATATATCAACCTTTATTATGGTTAAAGATTAAGGTGGGTGTGCTACAAAAAAATTGAAAACAAAAATACAACATACAAAAATAAAATTATATAAAAAGCTAGAAAGTATAAAAACAAAATTCTTTAAAAAGTCTAAAAAAAATAAAAGCAATAAACGGACATTAAAAGATACAGTTAATAGTATTGTCGGTATTAGAAATGCTGATACATTGTATTATTTCAATATAGTGATGTTTACAGCTTAAGAGTATTGAAAATAGAGAAAAATATTCTGTCAATACTATGATTTAAGATAACAATATTACAATTATCAAATCTAGATTATTTAGAACATAACATTGAGAAAACCAGTACAACTTGCACTGAATTATGATATAAAACTTCTGAATGTAAGCTAATTATTGAATATTAAAGTGCCCATTATGTTCTTACTTGGTATGCTTGTGACTGTGCTTGTGCTAATGAAAGGGAGGCAGGGGGGGAAACAGAGAAAATTTAACAAGAATTGAAATATCCAAAATAAAAAATAGAAGAAAAATAAAACATAAAAATAAAAACAAAACATTGGATTTCTAGGTTCTAATATTTTGCAATATTTACAAAAATGTAAATGTGATTATATTTGCTAGGCTACATGATAGGTTTTATATGTGGGACCAATTCTGGCTTAAATTTAGTGACATTTCTATTCTGTATGTGTATTGTATATGTTTTGCCATTGTCTCATATTCTCCAAGTGAAGTTAACGTTTCTGATCAAATAGCCATGTCTTTCTTCCAATGTGGGGCAAAACTTATTCTTCTTACTGTAAGCATATATTTTGTTCAATTAGAATGATTTTTTTTTGCTTTTTTCTGAGATTATTCCTAATAAATTGTGTCTTCATTTCAAATATAAATCCCAAGGTTTTCTACATAAAATCATGCAAGACTTTCTAGTACTTTTGTGACTTTTTACAGGTTTATCACCTGTGGTACAATGTTTTTATGTTTCAGGGCATTTCCAATATTTATTTCTAAATGATTGGTCTATCTTAGCTATTGCTGATAGAGTTTGTATAACACCTGTAAAACATTTTGCACCAATTTTCCTTTAGATTATAACTTGCCGCAAATTTTATAGATTTAGTCCAAAATTCTTTCCATTGCTGGGTAGAAATTCACTACTACAGCCTTTGAAATTAAATCATTCTATTTTCTGATCACTGAAAATCCATGAAAATCAACAGGACCCTTTGGTAGATGCCATGAGTATGACAATAAGCTTTCTTCCAGAGACAGGAAAATTGAAACATGCATAGAAGTTTTTCTGACTATTCATTTTGGTTCTTTTAACCAAAGAACATGTCAGTTTCTGCAGAATAGGTCATGTTTGGTCTTGTTGTGTACATGGTTTAGATTACATGAATTCAAGTTTTATATAAACTAAAAAGCCTTCCACAGTGACTTAAGTAAACATTGATTGATTCCTGCTAAGCAAATGCCTTTGCATAGCACTGACATCTCTAAGAACTTTTTCCATTTAAAATGGAATAAATATTTATGATAAGTAGTAGAGTTTGAGGTTTGTTTTGTTTTAAAATTTAGAGGTCCAACTTTATACTAAATCGACCTCATTCTGCATGATTCTATATCCTGGATTCATTCTTGACTAAAAAAAAGAACCCCGTACTAAATGATTTTTTAAAAAATATTTAAAAATAATCTAGATTTTTTTTAAATTAAAGCTCTCATAACACACCCAATGTGAATGTCAGTTAGGGATTCTGAAAATATTAATCCAAAACTCCTGGAAGAAATAAATTTGTCTGATTCTTGAACATTGGTTTCCATACAGGTCTGAACTATACTAATATGACAAAGTGATAGTACTTTAGTATCACTCATTTATGAGAGAGGGAGAGAGGGTGGTAAGGAAGGAGAGATCACTAAACAACTTATTAGCTACAATAAGCATATCCAGTAAACAGAAAAAGAACTATGAGGATACAGGAAAATGTAATGGAATTCTGTCTGGTTGACTTCTATCCTATAGTCTTGTTACTGGTCCTATTAGTTTTCATGGAATTCACACACAAAGAATATATATAACGCTACCTTTAAAAGACTATACTATTCGTCATACTTAATTAAGAGAATGACCAGAACTAACTTACATAATTTGGATCTATACTATTGGATGCTGTGTTATATCTGTAAAGTTTCTTTTTTTCAAGAGAAAGAAATAAAAAAAAGTAATTCCAGAAAATGATTCAGCTGAGATGGGTTATATATTTTCTACCTTTAAAAAGTAAAAATATCCATTCTCCAGACTAGCTTTACCTGTTTCATACCCCTAAATGTGCCCAGGTAGCATGGTCATTATATGTTGCAGTTGAATATATCTGCAGAACAATTTCTGGAAAGCAAGAATCTATGGCTGAGCAGTGCTTCCTACCTTGGACTTACCTAGAAGGAATGATCCCATTGAAAGGGAGATGCGATCAGACAGCAAATGTTCCAGGAACAGAGGGAAGAAATTGCTGTTAAAGTGGCAATGAAAAACCTGTAAAACACATTAATAAGCTCTATAAAAAGACAATTAGAGAACAAATAAACACGCTCTCCTTAATGCAATATCGGCCCCACAAGAATAAATATTCAAGCCAGTTCAGTGGGCCTGTATTAGATCAGAAAGAATAAAATCTGTTCCAGAGAATGATGGAACCCAGTAGTTTATATTGCACAATTGGCTCTAAATAAGCCCTTTGAAAGGAATAACTGCAAGATTACTGCAATATGCTCTACATGGGCTGCCCCTGAAGAACATTCAAAAATTTCAACTGGTGCAGAATGCAGGTGTCTAGATAGTAAATGGGCCAGATACATGGCACACATAGCACCAATTCTGTGCGAGCTGCATTGGTTACCGGTATGTTTCAGGATGCAATTCAAGATGCTGATTGTACATGGCTTAGGATGGGGTTACCGGAAGGATTTCCTTTTTCCAAGTTTCTCTACCCATTCAACTCGATCTAGGCATGGTGGAGATCCTGTCAGCCAAACAGTGTTGGCTGGTGGGGATTAGAAGATAGGCTTTTTCTGCAATGATCACTGCTCTATGGAACATCCTCCCTTCGGAAAGTAGAATGGCCCCAACTCTGTCAGCCTTTCATAAGACCCTAAAAACCTGGCAGGAAAATATTCTCACACAAGCCTGTCTTGACATCAGGGTGACAACAATATTCTAAAAAAAGCTGTGCTTTATCACTTTCAGGATGCAGCTGCTGCTGACTTCATAACACAACTGTCAGCCTCTGTTTTGCTGCTTGCTTTTTGGCTGCCAGTGAAACAGGGGGGGGGGCATGGTATTTGGGTGAGGGAAATAATCTGTGCAGGAGGACTGTTAATTGGGAGTTGTTCTCACCATTCGTTTGCGCATGTGGAAGGAGGGGAGTTTCCCGCCAAGGCCAACTGTCCGGCATACCAACCTGATGATGATTTTTGAAGTTGTCTCCCATCTGACAGCTGTGGTGATATATGATTGGACTAGGGACTGGGGTACCAAGGGGAGGGGAATGAATCATGTATTGATATCTAATGCTTTCGCGCCTATTGCTCAGATCCAGCTTTGCTTAGCTTCTAATTACTTATAATCAGTAAAAGTACTCTTAATTCTGCAAAATGGAGTTGAGTGGTTTCTTTCTTGGTTATTAAGTGAAGAAGCTGTGACAACAACTATTATTTGTACCACGTTATATAGTATTCAGGCTGTACATTATTTTTGCTAATATGTAAATAAACCAGAGTCTGCACTGCCAATTAATACTGTATCGACATCTGCAAATGCTAAGAACATCCACTCATCATATAACAGGAATGCCATGTTTGAAGACAGAATGGCCTCATTAGCCTTTTCTCCTGTAATATGAAAGTATACTGATGAAGAATGCATAAAAGGAACCTTTGTTCCATTGCACACAGTAACTTTTGAAGATTAACTTCAAATTTATTCCCAAAAGGAAAGCATTACTTTTCTCTTAATGAAAAAAGCACAAACATTTAGAATTCTCAAGAATGTTCTTATCCCACCATACAAATTGTTTTGTCTGAGAAACAGGAAACTGGAAAATTATCATAAATTTTTCCAGTAGCTGACTTGTCACACATAGTCAAGAGGAGACTATTAGTCACATTCATTCTGAAATCTTTCAACACAATTTCCTAATTCCAAATTTCCCAATCCATTGCTTTCTAGAAGTGTTGGAATTATAGTTCTTAGAAATCTTAGCCAACATGCTCCTGAACCAGGCTGGCTGAGAATTCTGGTAGCTGTAATTTAAACATAATATTGAATACAGAGACAAAAACAATTATCAGAGATTTATGAAATTATCTGAAAGATCACCAACACTCTGCTGGATAGAATCCCTATCAATGTACTAACTGGGCTTTTAGCTAGCAGCCAGTACTGTTTTGTTACAGAGACTATGCAACCCCTACCTGCATTAAATTCATGGAGACAAACCATAGAAAATTGTGATGTCTGGAAAGCTGTTTGAGGTACTCAGCCAGTGTGATTCTTTTATCTTGATTTCTAGAAGGATGATCAATGTATAATCTGCAGGAACAAATTCCACATTTTAAAGATAGCCAATATAATGAATTCAGATCCTTATCTTCTTGAACACTTATTAGGTAGAGAGGATAAAGTTCCAAAACAATCATATCATGCAAGAACAGGATACAAATGAATAATAATCTCTGTCTTGTCTCTTTATCTAGTATTTTTATCAGTCACCAAACCAAAAGCAACATGGAATACAATTTGTTTAAAAGAGGACTTCAGTAAAACTTTCAAAGTGAATTTATCACCATTTTGTTACAGGAGGCAAGCTCCATCTCTATTTACAGGGTTCATTTCAAAAGTGCTCAAGAATTATACAATAAGCTTGAGGCCATTTTGCAGATACTGATATTTTGTTTCATTTTTCTGTATCTCTCAATATTAAAGCTAAAAACTTCATGGGGAAGGATAGCGGTCACAAGGAAAAATAGACAATTATCATCAACTGTATTATATCAGAAGGGGAGAGCCTAGTGTCCTTCAGATATTTTGAGCCTCACCTTCCTCTTGGGCAGGGGTGTCAAACTCGTGTCATCACAGTGTTGTCACATGACATATCGGGATTTTTTCCCCTTCGCTAATCTGAATGGGGGTGGAGCCAACATGTTACACATCCGGGCCATGAGTTTGACACTCCTGCTCTTAGGTTATGCCGACTAGATCTGATGGGAATTACAATCCCTAATTTTTGTATGACAGGCTTTATAAGAGCCGAGGTGGCGCAGTGGTTAGAGTGCAGTACTGCAGGCCACTTCAGCCGATTGCTATCTGCAGTTCGGCGGTTCAAATCTCACCGGCTCAAGTTTGACTCAGCCTTCCATCCTTCCGAGGTGGGTGAAATGAGGACCCAGACTGTGGGGGCAATATGCCGACACTGTAAACCGCTTAGAGAGGGCTGAAAGCCCTATGAAGCGGTATATAAGTCTAACTGCTATTGCTATTGGTATTATCTATTAAATTATATTATAAATTATTCAGAGAGACGGTTTATCATGGTGTTAGGACACCAAAGGAAAAACCAAGTGTCTGTAAGGTCTGGTTGTGCCTTAAGCACTAAGCCAACTGGGTAACTTTGGAACAGTTACAGTCTCTTAGAGGCTGAAAATCTGGGTGTGTCTTAGCCATAGGATGGGGGTAATGGCAAAGCACTACTGAAAACCTTGCCAAAAAAACTGCAGGGACTAGTCCAGATAGTCACTGGAAAAAACAAACAAACAAAAAAAGAAGAAAGAGATGAGACCTGATTTTGAATAAAAGGAGATAGTGAGCACACATTAAAATATTGTATTTAAAACATTACAAAAAGTTTAAAAGAAAAGCTAAATATTAGCCAGATGTTTTTGAGAAATCCAGTTAAATAACTTTAGTTAATTGCAAAGCAGCTAGTTTTTAGCATTACATATTTTATTTGACTATCAGAAAAAGCCCTTACGTATCAGAGTGAACAGGCTTCTTATGCACAAACCTTTCACATATATGGATTAAACGCATCCAATATTCAGAGAGATTAAATACGAAATCCAGTTAGAACAACTTCATACTTCATCACCCATCTCCTCCCATGTATGACTGTAACTTTGTTGCTTGTATCCTTACAATTTATGTTGTTTCCTAGTATGATTTGATTGTTTATTTGTACCCTATGACTTTTATTAAGTGTTATACCTTATGATTCATGATGAATGTATCTTTTCTTTTATGTATACTGAGAGCATATGCACCAAAGACAAATGCCTTGTGTGCCCAATCACACTTGGCCAATAAAGAATTCTAGCTAGCTATCTAGCTAGCTATCTCACTAGCTATCTATTCAGAAGTGCTGAAACTGTATTCCTATATACTGTATTTTTTTGGAGTATAAAACGTACCCTTTTCCCTCAAAAAGAGGCTGAAAATCTGGGTGTGTCTTATACACTGAATACAGCATTTTTTGCCTCCTGAAATCCCACCCCCTTCACCAAAATGGCTCTGCATAGCCTTTAAGAGGCTTGCAGAGTGCTCCTGGGGACTGGGGAGTGCAGAAATGAGTGAAAAACGGCAGTTTGTTGTTCACTTTTGGGCCTCCCAGCCCCCAGGAGCACTCTATAAGCCTCCTAAAGGCTATACATGCCCTTTCTTTTGACAAAAAGGGCCGTTTTTTGCTTGCTTTTGTCCCCTCTCCCCCGGAGCACTCTACAAGCCTCCTAAATGCTATTCATGCCCTTTTTTGGGGGGGGGGGAAATGGGTCAGTTTTTACGAAAAACGGGGTGTTTTGGGGAGGTCTGCAGAGTGCAAAACCTGTTTTTTTTTTAGTTTGCCTCTTCAAAACCTTGGTGCGTCTTATACTCTGGTGCATCTTATACTCTGAAAAATACGGTAGTTTAATAATTTAAAATTTCCACTACAAACCATGGAAAGCATGGTTCTTTGGTTTCACACCAATCATGGATCTGGAAGCTCAATCATGTGCTGCTTTTTAAAAGAACCTGCACTCTTCAAATTTTAAGGAGATGGCATTTTTAAAAGTCTTTAGTCATTTCTTTCACAAGGAATAAAACAATACTTGGAAAAAGCGGTCACTGTTTACCCACAACATTTTTTATACACTGAGCAAGTTATTTAAAATGAGAAAAGATACTAGATAACCAAACACCACTCACTCTTTTAATGCTTCGTTTTCATCCCATTTCACGTGTCCATCTGTCTGAAGCCACTGCCTCAGTAGCCATGTCGCCAAGGTAAACCCAAGTGCTGAGCAGAAAGCTAGAGCCACACAGAACACCCTGAAGGAGAAGAAGTCCTCTTTGTTCCACACAGCATAGGACATAAAAACTGAGAGGGAGCCAATGGCACTAAAGAGTGAAGAGTAGAAGTTGAGGTCAGTCCTATCCTTTGCAGACACGGCGAGATCAGCAAGCAAAGCATTCTGGTTTAGATCCACCACAGTAAGGAAGCTGTCATAGAGGCAGAGACAGATAAGGAATTGTAAGCCTGGGTTGGCCCAGGCAATCCAAAAAGCCAGAAATGACACAGCAAATAATGGACCATGACATCTTAGAGCTTTGAGTCTCTTTGAAACAACTTCTGGAGTGGAGATTGCTATTCCAGACCTAAAAAGAAAAAATATATATAGTCTATGAAAACTGGTTGAGCTTCACTCATTCATTTTTAAATTAGGCATCATCTTTTTGGCCAAATAATAAGCTAATTTGTCGCAAGTATTGATTCAAAGTTTCTTCCCTGACATTCCCCTTTTGCTGGAAACTGTCATCAGAGACTGGCACACAAGTAGAAAATAACATCAAATTTATCTTGAAAGAGTTGGAGGTCTTTCTCCAAACTAAAGAAAAGGAACATTTTGATATAATCTAGGCCTTTGAAAGGTTGGTCCAAGGGATAAGGGACTGACCTTAAAAAGGTAAAGATAAAGGTTCCCCTCACACATATGTGCTAGTTGTTCCCGACTCAAGGGGACAGTGCTCATCTCCGTTTCAAAGACAAAGAGCCAGCGCTGTCCGAAGACATCTCTGTAGTCATGTGGCCGGCATGACTAAACGCCGAAGGCGCACGAAGTGCTGTTACCTTCCCACCAAAAGTGGTTCCTATTTTCCTATTCAAATTGCTAGGTTGGCAGAAGCTGGGACAAGTAAGGGGAAGTCATTCAGTTACGTGGCACTAGGGATTTGAACCGCCAAACTGCCAACCTTTCTGATCGACAAGCTTAGCATCTTAGCCACTGTGTCCCTGAAGGACTGACCATATACCAACCTATATTGATATAAGAGGGTAAGCTTGATTACTTCTCAGCCTGGGAAACTTACAGGGAAACTGAAAACAAAAGATATGCATCTTAAGAGGAAAAAAATTCTTGCCATTCAGTAGTAAAACAACCTTCATACCGTATTTTTCAGACAATAAGACGCACCAGTGTATAAGACACACCAAGATTTCGAAGAGGTAAGTAAGAAAAAAAAATTTTTTTGTCATCCCCGGCCCCCAGGAACACTCTGCAGGCTTCAGCAGGGCTGGGGGAAGGCAAAAACGACCACATTTTTCACCTAAACGGCGGTATTTTTCCTTTCCCCAGTCCTGCTAAAGCCTGCAGGGTGCTCCTGGGGGGTGGGGAAAAGCAGAAACATCCCCATTTTGATGGAAAACAGCCCATTTTTCACCAAAACGGGGGCATTTTTCCCTTCCCCAGCCCTGCTGAAGCCTGCAGAGTGTTTTTGGGGGGTGGGGGGAGGCAAAAACACCCCTTTTTGGTGAAAAAATCCTGTTTTTCACAAGAATGGGATACGGGGGGCAAAAATGGCTTTATTCGGTGTACCAACATTTCCACGCTCTTTTAGGGGGGGAAGGTGCGTCTTATACTCCGAAAAATACAGTAGCTATCTTTTTTTCTGTAGAGCTTCCAATTTTATGCTAGTTTCTGATTAGGGTGTCTGAATGTCTGCAAGATGCATTACTAGTAGTGTGAAATCTGACATGTTTAATGAAACATAATTGTAATTATTACATTATTTGAAATATCTACTGTCAATGAGCTTCTCTCTGTCTTCCTATGCTGTTTAGACTTTGAAGCAGGACATAAATGAAACTCTACTTACTGCTGGGTGCTAAGAAAAGCTCTGTCACTCAGCCAGCCAAACAGAGGATCATTGAGGCTGTTCCAGATCAGAAAAACAGTCTACGAAAAAAGAAAAAGAATATGACTTTGATACTGAAATATTTAACCTAATCTATTATCTTACAAGTTAGCCATGCCTATATTGGGAAGTATAACCACAATAATTGAAATGCCTATATACATACCATTTTAAGGAGTTGCTTGAAAGTACACCAAGAGTGTCCTCACAAGATGCAAAGCACTTTTATCGATTTTGAATCTGAATATTGCATACCTCTAAGAATCTAGTGTCAGATTCTTTCAGACTAATTACTGTGCTCTGAAATTATTTATTACTGCGACTCATTTTAAACTACCCAGAATTCTAGCAAGCTATATTTTTACATTTTACTGTCACTGAATCTTTACAACCAATGCAAATGCTATAGCACACATATATTTGCCACGTTTGCATACATACTGGCTAATCAATAGTTCACGCATCTTCTATGATAACTATTCCATAATACATTATAATTTATTTAATTTCTGAAATGTCACATGCTATTACATGAAAGGAAGGGCTAATGCTGATTTTCAGTTAAGAACTTACCTCCCCAATCCAAAAGGAAAGTTTATCAATTTTATATATAGAAACAAAGGTGTCCACATAGTAGAGGAGAAACACATTATGCAAAATTGAAATAAAGAGAGACAAGGATCCATAAACTACTCCAACGGGGAAGTTGAACAGGCAAGCTAAAAGCTTCAAACCCATGTTGATTTACATTCTGGATGTCACCTCCAGTTCCAAAATGATCTCTCTGTCCAGTACTTGCTGGTTTGTCGGTGGGACCAAACCATGATTAACTCTGTTTGGACAGAAAAGAAGAAATTGCACTATTTAGTGTATAGGTTAGATACATTACCTAGTCCACTTTCAAAGAAAGAGACAAGTTAAATTGCAACAAGGAAACCAACTTCAGCAAGTCTTGCTCTGGGCTTCAAAACCTACATAAGATGTAGGAAAGGAAATTTATAATAGGATTTATACATACAGTAAAAAAGGAATAATGCATCCCATGACAATAGGTTTCAGATCAAACTGACTGCTCAGTAAGCTCTATCGTACTTTGTTTGGATATTTATATACATCTAATACAAATCAAGCCTACTTTTCTGCTGATACAACTTCATAATTCTCAACTAAGTATATAAAATAATTTAAAATTAATTTAAAATTAAAATAATTTAAAATTAAACAAACTACTAGAATGTCTTAAGCTTGTACAATATCACAGATGCATAGTAGCGGGATTGGATGGGGATGATGGAAATCATACTCTAATTTGAAAGGCAGCTAAATGAAGTATTACTAATATTAAATAGGAAGGGATGCTAAATGCCTAGCTTTTTAAAAATATAACTTTTAATGTGCTAATTTTATAACACATAACAGCCATCTTCCCATACATGGCACTTCCCAGACTCCTTGGGCTATAGGAGCTTGAATTCCCATTTGTTGTGCAGGCTATGTTCACACAATATGTACATTCAAGGTTAGCTGGATCAAGGTTTCCTCAATTTTCTGGATTGATATAATACATGAATTATTAACTAATCACACAGAATGAGTTCTTACAATATCCAAGAAATGGAAAATTTCCTTCCAAGTCTTTCAGTATGTTGTCCAATGCAGCTACAGGCTAACTTCTGAGATATTTTTTTTGTTTTTGCATAGAGGGTTTATCCCCTTTCTGGGAGAAAACTAGAAACACACCAGGCTTATATGCTGTTTACAGAATTACATGTCTCTTGAAAGCACAAGTTATTTGCAAGACTCCTTTCAAACGAATATGGCAAGTTTAAAGATCAAATAGGATGAAATACATGAACTACAATACTTGAACTTCAGCAGTCCATTTGGCACATTGGTACATAATTGCCTTAACTTGAAGACATTTGGAGATAACATATTTTTTAAAAAGAAACAGTTTTTGCATTGGAATGGCGTTTTCTAAATTCAGAGTAAGGTTGACCTTTTGCAATTCAATCTATATAATTCTACTTCACCATAATGTGAACAGAATTATGAACTTTAAAAATCCAAATAGGAACATAATCCAGCATCCTGGAAAGGACCGAGAGAGGGTAGGAAAAATTTAAAATAGATTCTTAAATATATTTAAAATCAAGATTTTCACATGCAAAATTGACCTCCAATTATAGTCAGCCTATAGTCAGCCTACTGTACTATCTCACAAAGTATAAGTTAAACTGAAACAAGGAAATTGTTTCTCATTTGTCAGCAATATAATATGATCTATTTCCTCTTGCAAGAAACTAAAGTCGACATTTTGACAGTTATAATCAGAAGCATTTTCAGTCTAAAATTTTAGTCAAAATGTTGCTTATCTAAGCTATTAATTGGAAGCAAATCATAGTATTCATATTTTTAAAAATACTTGGCAGCTTAAGTCAACCATAAAACTCCACTATGATTCATGGACTTAGTACATTGTTTGAACATAAAAAAAATACATGAAAGTTTTTTGGCTGGCATGAATGTTCAATGTTTAATTGGGTCTTGGAATCTCAACACTATTTTTTTCAGAGAAAGAAAAGGTTGTGCCTTGTTCTATGACTAGGTCATCTATTTTAAAAATAAAGTGCTCAGGAAGAGTTACCTGTTTGTTTTGTCGACATAATTTTTTTAAAGAGAAAGAGAAAAACAATGGCAGGAAGATCCCCTTCCCGGGTCAGTTTTCTGAAAATAATCACAACTGAAATCTGTGGGGAAACAATGCCAGGAGCCATTAGTTTGAGGCAGGAATAAATGGTAAAAGAAAGCAGACCTGGTAGGCAGCGCTGGCATCAGGTGATAGACACTGCAAACTGCTAAGGTTGCTGCTACAAAAACTAAAAAAAAAGTGGGGTGAAAGGCCTGTTTTGAGGTGGTGAGAATTTCATGCACAAGCAGGTAATTGGATGCATATATCTGCCTTTCAGCCATGCTGTTTTCCACAGGAGTATAACAGGAAAGTGCCACATAGCACATCTGTATATTTACAATCCAGTTTTCTTCTTGTGTACAGGCTTCCGGTATCTAGACGAGTGTTTCTCAACTTGGAAACTTTAAGGTGGTCAAGACTTCAATTCTCTTATACAAATGCAGGCTGGGGGATTTGGGGAGTTAGAATCGACAGGTCTTAAAGTCGCCCAGGTTAAGAAACACAAGTCTAGGTCTTTGCACCGGATAATTATTTGGGAACCCAAATGGGAGTTCAGGAAGCATCCTTTACCTCTGCCTGCCAATATGATCCATTATCGAAGAAGCCGCCAAGAAACGCCTCAAAGGGCGAGTGGTTTCGCCTAATGCAGGGCAAGAATCTGCAATCTACAGGAAATCAAAGAGCTAACCGACCACCGAATAAGAAACCGCTTTAGGAGAGGCAATTCTTTAAAATTAGGATTAAGATCGAATGACTGAGAACGAACATTCTTTCAAAGAAGAAAGATGAGGCAGATTTTTTACAAAGAGTTTGAAGAGATATTTACTATAAACGAAGGAGGGGGGGAACCCTCAAGGAAATCACGAAGAGTTTTGCCTACCCAGCCATCGCTAACCGAACTCCGCCGGCATCTACAGCTCGATTTTGCCCGTTCCGTTTTTCAGAATCGCGCAGCCGTACTTCACTTCTCAGGGGACGATCTCCGGAGTTTCGAGTGACGTTACCAGGACGGCCATCTTTAACACTGAAGGAGGCGAAGCTTTAAATGCCATGTTTGGTCTGGGCAGTGATAATAGCGCTACAAAGAAACGTTCGGTAGAATTAGTTCATTGTCAGGAAAATGGTGGTGGTTGGAGTGATGGGACTAATTTTACCGAGATCCATATGCTTTGCGTCCAACTTCAGGATGATTTCTTCCCGGTCTTAATTTTTTTAAGTATATTGTAAATGCTGTTTGTGTTATAATTGCAGGTTGTTGTTGTCCTATAAGATTTTCAAACGTATGTAGGGCATCATGGAGATGATATGCAAATCGGTGACGTGGGATAATGGTGTATGTGTTTTAAAATATAAATCATTAAGTTAGAAATGTTTCAGTATTTGCTCAGTTCATTTGGATTCCAATGTAGCAGCCACCAAAACAAGATCTATCATTTTAAAACATAAAACAATGCATTTCCAGACTATCCAAGAAGTGAGTTAGATGCATATTATAGAAATGACTGTTTTTATTCGTTCTTGGGATACTGACTTACTCTCCTAAACTGCTTCCACCTTAGAAAAGAAAAGCTATCACTGGACTTTTTCAAGAATAATCATTTGACCTGAATTTTTTGCCTTAAGCAGGGGGTTAGACTGGGATAGGTCTAGGGTCCTTTCCAACTCTGTTCTATTTCCAAAATGCTCAAGGCAACTGGGTTAATTGGGATTGTGAAGAGATTATTACCTGCCTGTTTCCTTCAGTGATGTGTTACATAACTTTTAAAGCTTTTTTGCAATGTCTCCAATTGGTTTACCAAAAAGAAACTAATCATCAAGGTAGTCTAGATGCCACCTTTAATGTAGTGTCACCAATGGAGCATCTAGTAAGGTTTCTTTTCTTTACAATAGTTAGATTGGTATTCAATTTGAATACATGGATAGGTAGCGTGGAGCAATATATCTTGCTATTTGTCCTCTGGATTCTTGAGTAGCTTTGCTCATTGTCTCTTATCCTAGGAAGCAGGGAATGGCAAACCACTTCTGAAATCTTGCTAAAAATGCTGCAAGGACTTGTCCAGGCCGTCGCCACCAGGTGTGAAGACTGACTCAAAGGCATTGCTCCCAAATAAACAAAATTAACAAAGTCATTGGACAAATAATCTGCATTTGGAGTACTGTAGCTTATCCACTACGCAATTTAGGTGTATGCAGATTTTTCAAATCTGCTTTTCCATTTTTTCAAATGGATGCAATGATACTAAATAATAGAGGTAAATTCCCCCCTTTTCACACACAAAATTCTAATATCTCCCAAATGATCTCTGAGTCAGGGTTTAGCTCTGTTCAAAAACTCAATTGGTTTTAACTGCTTTTGTATTGCAAACTGTACTTGGCAGTGGTAATGTACTCAATAAATAAATAATTATATAAATCCATTGTTAAGATTATCTGTTTCAGCATAATTAGCTTTTATCCATTAATTTGTTGAATTCTGCTATGTAATTTGTAATGAATATATGGCACTATAGAATCAGATTTGTGGTGTTTTCAGTATATGGAATAAAATTATATTTTAAATCATTGGCACTACATAGTTCAAAATAGCCTAAAAAGAATTGAGAAGGATATCCTGAGAGGTCCATGTGTGCGTTTTCCTTAGCTTCTTCTGAGAAGGTCTGCATCATACATGAGTCAAGGAAAATAGTTAATTCAGTTTGTTCTGTAAATATTGTTTTACAATGTTTGTAATATCAGTTGCCACTGATGATTCACAGATTCCACTTACTAAAGCACAGGAATATCATGACTCTTTTATGAGAATAATGTATTGGGAAACGTTTGTATCTATTAACATACCTTAAATAGCAATAGTGTACATGATGAAATAGAGAACCTGATTTGTCTTTTAGGACATTTCCTCACTTTTTTTTGCATTTGGTCTTTTTTCTGAACTTTTATTTCTCTATTTTTTGATATTCTATTATAACCCATTACATCTGATAGCTAGTTTAAAACTTTGAAAAGAGGTTACTTAGATTAGAATGATTTATTTAATGTTTAGATTTATTTCCACATCAATGTAACAGTTCATGGATAAAAACTATCCTAGAATTGGTACTACTATCACTAGCCTGTATCCCCCCAAAATAAACTACCATTAAATGTGTTTTAAACTTTGTGCACAACTATGATTTGGTAAATGAGTGACTAAATTGTAGTTTATTCAATAAAACAGTTAAATCATACAATCTTCAGGTTACATCCTACTCCAATTAGCACTTTGTATGTATTTACAATATTGGTCTACCGCCGCTGTTGTGTGACTACAGAAAACAAAAAATCAATATTCCAGTTCTAGTAAGAACATAATCTCTAGTTGCTCATCAATCCATGGATCAAAGGCCCATTGAAATAAACAGTCTTCATGGTTCTTCAGAAGAAAAGGTGACTTGGGACAACATTTGTTTTTAGAGGGAGCATATTCCAAAGCACAGGGACCACTACAATTAAGGCCTAACAGCTAGTCCATACCACCTGCATGTTGAGGCAGGTCTCTCAAAAAGTCATCTCTAGATGGTTGGAGCAGATGAGCAGAATTGTAGTTTCCAAGGTAGTTCTGGATATATCCTAGGGCCACAGCAGCAGGATGTGAATACTGTGCATATGCGTATGCTGTCATTTTCTTCTACCATGTGATTCCAACTCTATGATTATGGCTTGTTTATCTTTTTTTCTTATTCACAACATTTTATATCACTCAATTATAAAAACTCAATCCAGCAGACAAAAAACAATTACATAATAAACATTTAAACAGTAAAAGGAATGAAACAAAATTAGGGCCATGGATAATTGAGTTGAGCTGAAATTAATTAAGTTATTTCAAATGTCATTGTTGTTAATCAGAAATGATGGTGTTCTACAGTTGCATGAAACATATAATCTTAAACCATGAACTATAATTAGAGTTATGTGGGCTCTTAATAATAAGGCCACACACAGCTCAATTAGCCTATGATGATAATATAGCCCACGATGCTAACCTGTGGGTTTACACTTTACCGTATTGTTTTCCAACCTTGCCCATTTCCAGGATAATGGGCTTAAACTGCCAGATTCTTACCAATGGCCATGCTGGCAGTGGAATTCTGGGAGCTGAAGTCCAAAAACTCAGAAATGCCCAAACACTGCTTTACAGCTAACATCAAACAGCATAACACATCTTCTCCTACATCTCTTTTTTCAATTTTTCCTTTGAGGGGAAAAAAGGCTATTTGCTAGTTTTGGCATCATTAATTTTGAAAGTTCTTCAAACAAATGTAAAGTTGGAAGGAAATTGATTCCTAAAGATAATTCCAAATAATAGACTACCTGGGCCTACTGACAGAATTCCTCTTGAAATGGATTTGTATTAGGATTTCCTTTGACTAACAAAGAATGAATGATGGCTAATTAATTGCCCCAGGTGCTGTCTGGGGTTGATAAAATGAGCCAATGAGGAGCAATGAGCTGAAAGTAATAAATTAGTGGAAAGAGAGAGTTGCAAATAAGACTGGTTAGTGTAAGTTGTTTGATAACAACGTTTTGCTTTTAGGTAGAAGAATAGGGTGGGATTCAAAGTTCTAAAAGGTAGTCAGTATTTAATAGTGATACATTTTTTAAAAGTTGTGAAATAACAAATATAATAATTGGTAGTTTTACAAAACATTTACAAATGCTTTCTGTAATATGTTATTTTTATAATAGTAGGGCAGTTCTAACTCTTAACTAATACTTGTATAAGCAGTACTTGGGAGATGCTGTTTGATTGTTATTAAGTGTATTACTGGTTTTAAAATGCTGGTGAGGCTTCCCAGCCTGTTACGTAAGCAAGGTTAGGATATCTTCCTCCAGCTGAATGGTATCCAGATATGGTAGGCTGTAATTCTCACAATCTCTAACTAGCATAACTTCTGAAAATGGGGGAGATGGGAATTTTAATCCATTGTCTAATTACCATAACTTTGTTTTTCTAAAAAATTCTTATTGGGTTTGTTGTTGTTCTTGTTGAAAATAGCTAAAGGTTCAACTCTTGTTGAAGTATACTAGGTGCATTTTAAATGTAGTGCACTAGGGTATATCTTACATGTCTCTGTTGATTACTAAGATTACGTAAGATTATTTATGAAATAACTGGTCTATTGTGGACTTGCAGTTTGCTAGCCAAATGCTATGTTGTGAGAACTTGACCAATGTGGTTATGGTTTATGGTTCAGTGTAATGTAGAAATTCTTATAATTATGTTAACTCCATAAATTCTTTACAGTATGTTATCTAAAGGTTAGCAGATTGTGGACTCGGCCAGTAGCTGAGTCCAAAGAGTACATTAAACAACAAGTTAGCCAACTACATTTTAACCTGAAATATGCAAACGTGTCCTGTGCAGCTAGTTTGTGGATCTGTAAAATGTAAGTAGAAAATTGGATTAATTGATAAACCGTAGTCCAACGGAATATGGATAAGCATGCTAGGAGAACCAGTTTAAGGCACCAGGGTAGAAGCAAGGAGAATAAAAGTCTAGTCCTGCCTTAGGCACAAAGCCAATTGTGTAACCTTGGGCCAGTCATATACTCTAGGCTGAAAGAAGGCAGAAAGCATTTCTGAAAATCTTGCCAAGAAAACAACACGGACTAGTCTAGGCAGTTGCTAAGAGTCAAGAGTGACCTGAAGATACCAAAACAAAACATACTATTTGAACTACAAGTGTGGGTTTTGTGCAATGCAATAAGCTAAAATACAGCATAATGTGTTTTATTACTCTAGCTCAGAAGGTTAACTGAATAAACCCTGATTCAGTTAATCATGGAGGAATGTAATACAAATATCCAGCATTCATTCCATCAAACTAGGATGAACAAGAGAAAGGTTTTTTATTTGTCCTTAAGTTTTATGTTGGGCAGCAAATCTTATAACATTGTTTTACTGCATCCTGTTTTGCCATCACTTTAAAGAAAAATAACACATATAAGTTATAAACAAACAGTTCTGTTGAATCATCCATAAGCCCATCTAGTCCAGCTTTTAATGTCTTATACCAGCCAACTGGATATATTTGGAAGCTCGGGAGCCTGGACAAGGGACTAATAGCCCCTTTTCGCTTTTGCTACTCAGGATTCATGAGACACTAAATAATCATCAATATCAGTAGCTACTGAGACTTTGATCCTGAAT
The DNA here is from genome assembly GCF_009769535.1 of Thamnophis elegans. NCBI lineage: Eukaryota > Metazoa > Chordata > Lepidosauria > Squamata > Natricidae > Thamnophis > Thamnophis elegans. The sequence goes on from NC_045550.1 coordinate 23,176,819, forward strand.
GAAGTTGTCCTAAGAAAATTTACACTTCCTGTTTCACTCTCCCCGTATTTTTCTTGATTTTTTAATTTTTGTTTCTATAACAATTTATTTTTTTATACTTAAAAATAGTAATTCAGTTTAATATAGCTAGGCTATAAAAACTGGAACAATCACTAGTTACTTTTTAAAATATTTTTACTGTCACAAGCTGCTTATTTGGATTTGTGCAAACCAGGATTGAAAGCTATAACATTTTTTAAAGCAACACCTTTGATAGTCCTACTAATTGGCCCCAGTGTATTATCTCCCAAACCTATAATGTCATGTGTAGGAGAAAGTTAAACTTAAAAACTTTCAAATAATAGACAAAAACACGAATTTATAAAGTAATACTTGATCCTTGATGCTTTCTGAGCTTGGTTGTTTTCCTGCAGATATTTCATTACCCAACTAAGTGACGCCAATGCTTGAAGCATGAGGTTTGCTTTTTCATACTTCAAACTTAATAGCCTTGTTTACAGCCTTGATTATTAATGACCTATAACTTTTTTCCCCCCATAAACTCTCTCAACCTTGTTAATGGAATTTATTCAGCTTTGTAACTTTTATCTTTAAAATTAAAGTCAAGATGGTAGCCATGATGATTCAATTGAAGTTTCACCTCAAGAAAAAGAGGAAGCTTAATCACATCATTTCAATTGTTATCTTGACTTTTTAAATTGTATTTAATATATTGTATATTATTACTAAAATATTAAAGAATCCTTTTAGTTGGATTATGCTTGACATCTCTTGATTCCCCCGAGGAGATCTATCTATCTATCTATCTATCTATCTATCTATCTATCTATCTATCTATCTATCTATCTCTCTCTCTCTCTCTCTCTCTCTCTCTCTCTCTCTCTCTCTCTCTCTCTCTCTCCCTCCCTCCCTCCCTCTCTCTCTTGTTTTCTTTTCAACTATATAAAAGTGGCTTGTTTATTGAATGATTTATTTTGCAACATTATTAATAAAATTAAATATAATATGTTCATAGTCTAATTCCAAAATAAAATAAATAGGAGGAAAAAGTGATAAAATACACATGTGGTAATACAAAAAGTCAATAATTGGATAAATGAATCTCTCTTACAGGGTAAGAAAGGGATTAAATATAGCTACCTCAATAGTACCTCTTACTCTACTCTAGAAAGAATCCAAGCTACTGTGTTACTTTAAAAAGGCAAGGAGGAACAGAACACGTACAATACTGTACTCTCGATAAGAAAAGATTGAGATAACATCTGCAAGAATGTTCTCCTGTTTTCTAGAGTTTATTGGTTGCTATGCATTCCTTTGTCCTGTTCTCCAGACAACAAAACCTGAAACATGGAGAGAGAGGGAGGGAGGGAGGGAGAGAGAGAGTATTTTTCATGCTTAAATAAAGGTAAAGGTTTTCCCTGATCAGTCGTGCCTAAGGCTTGGTGCTCATCTCCATTTCCTAGCTGAGGGAGCCAGTGTTGTCTGAAGACACTTCTGTGGTCATGTGGCCAGCATGACTATAAATTGAGGTGCATGGAACATTGCTACTTTTCCACCAATGTGGTATCTATTTAGCTACTTGCATACTTTAAACTGCTAGGTCGGTAGGAGCTGTGGCAGTGATAATTGCATTTCCTTACATATTCTTGGGCATTGCTTGGGCAGAACTGCTGTGGCACTACTATGGTTTGGTAACGTTGCTTTTGCTTTTTAATGCAGGATTTATGGGGCATTCGATTCTATTTTTATTCCTTTAAAAAGTACTAAACGGATGTGTTTCTCTATGTGTGTCCCGTTCTAGACTGTGAAATCTTGTATTCAAGACACAGGTTATGTGGATTACATAGTTGGGTATAAAATGCAAACTAGCGATTGGTTTGAAGATTAAAATGCTAAAGGAGACTGTGCAACACATAGCTGTAGCCTAATTCTAATAGTGGAACTTGTGAAATGTGGCGGGGGGTGGAGTATTAATCAGCCAAAGATAGGAAACCTTAGACTTTTCATTTTAGGAAAGTCTATTTCTGATATTAAATTAGCAATGAAAGTTGGTATTTATCTCCTTGATTTTGCAGACAGTAAAATGAAAAGAGAAAGAAATGTAAAAAGATGTATTTTTCCTTATGTTTTAGCTAGCAAACTTCATTGATTTTTAAAATAATATTTGGGCTGCTTTTTAGCTTCGGGTGGCGATTTGTATTTCTATTAGGAGAGAGTTACCATCACTGTTTACTTAAAATGCAATTCCTAAGAATATGCTTGAGAATTGACTTAACCCAACTCTGTGTTACTGAAGTGAAGCCAGGAAGAATTTTTAGTAAATAGATTGTGATTGTTGTAGCAGATGCATAGATAATTTGCCATTTCCTGGTATATTAAAATATGCAATACAGTGTCTGAATTGCAGAGTCGAAGTGTAACATTTTTTGCAAAGTACTTACAACATTACTTTATTATTGTTTATAATATTACTATTATTAATATTAACTGATTTTTAATATAAGCAATGGCTGACGGTTGGGGGAAACCGAAGCACAGTAAGACCATAGTACAATGTTGAGGACTTTTCTTTTGCCCTCACTATTGTGCTGGTTGTAATCAGGCTCCTTCCTGCCTGTTTCTTATAAGGAAAACCACATTTCACTGGTACTATCAAAAGCCTTGCTTTTCTTGGAAATGACAATTGAGTTTGTTGCTGGTGTCCTCTTTGCTTAGTCGCTCTGGGTGCTTGCTAGCACCTTGTCTGTTTTCTTATCCGAATGCTAGACTGCTGCCCCTTTCGGATTTATTTTCTAAGATGGCACCCAGGAGATATACAGCAAGTCTTGGAAATAAACACAGTGCTTGTGGCTGGCTTTTTTTTCTCTTCAGCCTACTTTCCATTTAGGCACGTAATTGGGAAAGCATAATATGGATGGCCCATGGCACAGGAATCAAGTATTATTAAGCTATTCTGTGGGGTGCTTCTGCGTAGCTTCCCATTTGATGTGAATTGTGTATTCTAAAACACAACTGTTTATGCAAACCTATCCAAGTATAGTTTATTTGGGAAGCTAAAGTTAATCTGTGGCTTAATGTGCAATAGGAACACCACCTATATGTGCACATACAAACTGATTTGGATCACAGTTGGGACAAAGTTGAAATTCTCTTCTACCCAGAATCATGGCTTCAAAAACAAAAACAAAAAGATCCAACTACATTTTAAAATGTAGCCCCAGGCCTATGTTTTTCAATATATAAATCTGAATACTGCTTTACATTGCTTTGCATCATTCCCCGTATCCTGGTGAAGCAGGTGAATAAAAAGCTTCCTCGTTTGTGTTTATTAGAACACTATAATAGGTACACAGAACTTGTCTCAACAAGCTTCAAAGCTATTGAAGTACTGTAATTGTTTAGAGCACTAATTATGAGATCATTATTTGTAAGGAAAAAAATCCCTTTAGGAGTATTACAAACGTTGCTCCTGAACAAATTTCATTTTAGAAAATGTGTATACTTTACATTCAATTTTTCTAACTATTTAGAGTTGATAAATAGATATGAACTATTTATGATTTCAAGAAGTTCAGCATCTCTTACTTTATCCCTACAGTGTGGAAGAAAAAACCTAGGTGAAATGCTTCATGAGAAAGTGGCATTTGGTTAAGAAGAAGCTGTGTGTACCATCTACCAAGTATGGCTTTGTACTATCCTGGCATGTTTCAGAATTTTCCTTATGCGTTCCTGTCCCAGGTTCCGATGCACAACACTTACAATCCTCTTGCTATCATGGACTATAATATGGACTATGGTTACAATAACAGTTTATCCAACCAAATGGAGTACCATCACCTCTATGGTCAAAGTCCTTTTTTTTACCCTTACTCTTTCTGGCACTTTCCCCAGGTGAGTTCTGTTCCTCTGTACCAGCCTTACAATAACTATCATCCTCATAGGGCAGTCCAGAGACCAAGCTGGGATCTGTGGCCTGAAGGGTTTGTTCTGAGAGGAGAGCTCCACTGGGGTAGGCTTGAACGTGTCGTGGGGCCTAGGAGGGAGTTGCCAGACTTTGTGAAAGATGATCTCAGAAGAGTCTATGGCACGTATCCAAAGACAGATGTTTCCATAATGTATCAGAATGGTGAATTTATTGTAAAAGGAAACCCCAGGGTAGGAGAACAAGAATACAAGTTAGAGAAGAAAATCATAAGAAGAGAGCCCACCCCAACTGCCAGTGAAGCTGAGGATAGCAGTGAAGAGCGGAACAGAAAGAAGAAAAAGAAAGAAAAGAGATGATGTAGTTGGATTAAACTATACTGACTGAAAAAGCACTCATCTCTGCTGCTGTAAGAGCCAATGATATCTATAATGAAAACTGAGCTACAAGCACAATACTGGGGTAGTGAAAAATAGTATTTGATTAAAATTTGTACAGATGTCAATTGCTTCCTTTGCAGCCAGTAATCACAGAGGTGTGTGTGTGTGGGGGGGGTGTATTCACTAATATTGCATGTATAATTGATTTTGTATTCTTGCTTGTTTAGACAGTATTTGAAATGATTCTTGCATTGAAAGGCCATGCCAAAATCAGAATTGCTGCTAACCTTAACTTTAAATTCTTCCCAATGATTTTTTCTGTCATATATATATGGGGTAAGAAGGAAGGGAGGCACTAACTACTAAACCAAATAACCATAAGATATTCACTATGAATCTACTTAGAAATTAAATCTGAAATGACTGTACAAGATAATAGTGTATTTCATCATCATCTATTTTTTCACCTGTAATTTCAGATACACAGAAAGGAAACATTAGGGGAGGATTATCATTTAGGTTATTAAGCATTAACTCTTAAAATAGCCTTTTGAATATCTTCTGTGCCATTGATTATTCCTTGAATCTCAATGTTTTATTTACAAAGTTATGATTGACTATTAGATTGAAACATAATTTGTACACAAGCTACCTGAGCAATTTTAAATAAAAACAAGCATGTTCTAGTCTAGTGTGATTATTCTTGCTTTGCTTGTGGAAATTTCTTTATAATGGTAAGACTATTTTTTTAAAATAAATTATTATTTCATCAGGCTATTATCTCCTGACTTTGAGGCAAAAGTCAAATCCTTTTGATTTTCTCTTTATTATTATTTTTGATCTTGGGATTGAAAACATATTTAGTCTATTGTATCCAAAGTTAAATTGACCCATTGCTGGCTATCTTCCACTTGATCATATTTAGTAAGGGGTTCCATTATCAAACTGTTCTTCCTGTTAGGCAGGATTTCCAGAGTTTAAGTGTTAAGCACTCTGGAACAGAGAGGTACCACATAAACTGGCCATGGTGCTGAATGAAGCGATGCCCAGTTTTCAGTATGAATACCCATGTCTATGAAGTTTCACAGGCCCACAAATCCGGTTAAAACTGGCTTGTATATTAGACTCTGAGTAGAGTTGAAACATCTGTGGATTGAATCCATTTAAATGTTAAAAATATTGGGCACTTGGGAACTTAAGGCTGAATGCATACTGTTTTTGATGGAAGTCCTCCATTATGGAGGGCCATAATGGCTGTTGATATAATGGGAAACAGTTATAAACAGTGACATAAAACAGTTATAAAAGTGATACAAAAATGTTGATCTTATGATAGTCATGGCAGCATTCTTTATCCTCTGGAAAACTTGATGGGTCAGGTTTAAGATCTGTAAAATAGAAGACAGTAAAAGCAGTATTTATATTTATCTACAATGAGCCGAGATGGCGCACTGGTTAGAGTGCAGTACTTCAGCTGACTACTAGCTGCAGGTCAGTTCAAATCTCACCGGCTCAAGGTTGACTCAGCCTTCTGAGATGGGTAAAATGAGGACCCAGATTTTTGGGGTCAATATGCTGACTCTGTAAACTCTTAGAGAGGGCTGTAAAAGCATTATGAAGTGGTATATAAGTGATACTGATATTAGTTTATTTATTTGTCTTGTACGCCGCCCACTCCCGAAGGACTCCGGGCGGCTCACAATAGACAAGGGAATATATATTGCTATACAACACTAAAACTCTTGTGCCTGTTTCTTTGCAACCTTCAATACAATACAATAGCAGAGTTGGAAGGGACCTTGGAGGTCTTCTAGTCCAATCCCCTGCCTAGGCAGGAAACCCTATACCGTTTCAGACAAATGGCTATCCAACATCTTCTTAAAGACTTCCAGTGTTGGGGCATTCACAACTTCTGGAGGCAAGCTGTTCCACTGATTAATTGTTCTAACTGTCAGGAAATTTCTCCTCAGTTCTAAGTTGCTTCTCTTCTTGATTAGTTTCCACCCATTGCTTCTTGTTCTACCCTCAGGTGCCTTGAGAATAGTTTGACTCCCTCTTCTTTGTGGCAACCCCTGAGATATTGGAACACTGCTATCATGTCTCCCTTAGTCTTTCTTTTCATTAAAATAGACATACCCAGTTCCTGCAACCGTTCTTCATATGTTTTAGTCTCCAGTCCCCTAATCATCTTTGTTGCTCTTCTCTGCACTCTTTCTAGAGTCTCCACATCTTTTCTACATCGTGGCGACCAAAACGGAATGCATTATTTCAAATGTGGCCTTACCAAGGCATTATGAAGTGGTATTAACACTTCACGTGATCTTGATTCTATCCCTGTTTATCTCTGCTTATGCAGCCTAGAATTGTTGGCTTTTTTGGCAGCTGCTGCACACTGCTGACTCATATTTAAATGGATCTCCAGTAGGATTCCAAGATCCCTTTCACAGTTACTACTGTTGAGCAAGGTACCACCTATACTGTACCTGTGCATTTCGTTTTTCTTGCCTAAATGTAGAATTTTACTCTTTTCACCATTGAAATTCATTTTATTAGATAGTGCCCAATGTTCAAGTTTGTTAAGATCCTTCTGTTATCTTTAGCCTGTCTTCTGGAGTGTTGGCTATTCCTGCCAGCTTGGTGTCATCTGCAAATTTGATGAGTTCCCCATTTATTCCCTCATCCAAATCATTGATGAAGATGTTGAAGAGTACTGGGCCTAAAACAGAGCCTTGGGGTACTCCACTGCATACTTCCCTCCATATAGATGCAGTTCCATTGAGGACTACATGTTGAGTGCAGTTGGTCAGCCAGTTACAAATCCATCTGGTGATGATGCTGTCCAACCCACATTCTTCTACTTTATCTAGTAGTAGGTTATGGTCTATCTTATCAAATGCCTTACTGAAGTCCAAGTAAACTATATCGATGGCATTCCTCTGGTCCACTAATTTTGTCACTTTGTCAAAGAATGCAATAAAATTAGTCTGGCATGATTTTTTTTTTTACAAAACTATGTTGGCTATTACTTTGTTTATTTCTAGGTGTTCACTAATTCATTGCTTGATTATCTTTTCCAGAATCTTCCCTGGTATTGAGGTCAGGCTGATAGGTCTATAGTTTCCTGGATTCCCACCCCCTTTTTGAAGATGGGAACCATATCAGCTCTTTTCCAGTCCTCCGGCAGTTCCCCGGTGCTCCACGATCTCTGAAAGATATAGTTCAGTGGTTCTGAGATCTCGTCTGCCAGTTCCTTCAGAACCCTGGTGTGTAATCCATCCAGTCCTGATGATTTGAACTCGTCTAAGGTAGACAGGTGCTCACTTACCATTTTCTTTCCTATTTCAACTTGTGTTCCTAATCTGATTTTTGTGGTGCTATTTTTGATAGGTTGGACTGTTTTATCCCTCTGTGTAAAGACAGACAGTTAAATAGTTCTGCTTTCTCCCTGTTGCTTGTCACCTTCTTGCCTCTTTCTCCCAGCAATGGACCAATTGTTTCCTTAACTTTTTTCTTGTTTTTAACATGTTGGAATAACCTTTTTTGTTTTTTACTTTTGTGGCAAGCCTTTCTTCATTGTGAGCCTTAGCTTTCCTCACTTCATCTTTACATGTTCGGGCTATTTGCTGATATTCTGCCTTAGATATGTCCTCCCACTTTCTACTTTTTATACTTATCTTTTTTGTCTTTCAATTTGTCAGAGAGTTCTTTATGCAGCCATGCTGGTTTCTTTTGGGAGCTGTTATTTTTCTTCTTCATTGGTATTGTGCTAGACTGGGTTTTTGTAATCTCATTTTTCAAAATTTCCCAAGCTTCTTGAATTGTTTTCCCCTTGAGGATTCTCATCCATGGAATTTTTCCCAAGCTCTCTCCAAGTTTATTGAAATTAGCTCTCTTAAAGTCCAAGACTCTAGTTTGACTTTGTTCTACTACTTGTGTTTGCATAATGTTGAATTCCAATATTGCATGGTGACTTGCCCCCAGGGTTCCTGTGGCTTCAACACCTTCTATCATTTCCTCTCTGTTAGTGAGAATTAAGTCCAATATGGCTGATCTCCTTGTTCCCTTCTCTACTTCTGGGGAAACAAAGTTGTCTGCTAGGTTTGTTAGGAACCTGTTGGATCTTCCACTTGGTACAGAGTTTGTTTCCCAGTTGATGTCAGGGTAGTTAAAATCCCCCATTACTATTGTGGTGTGCTTCCTACATACCTTAGTTAGCTGACTAGCAAAAAGTTCATCTATTTCCTCTGCTTGGTTGGGTGGCCTGTAGTATAGACCTATGACAATGTAATTTTCCCCCAACCTTTAATATTGACCCAAATGCACTCATCATTGTTGTGCTCTATTTCTGTAGAGAGGTAATTATTTCTTATATATAGTACAACTCCACCTCCTTTTTTATTTGTTCTATTTCTTTTAAATAATTTAAATCTTTCTAGCTGTATGTTCCATTGTCGGTTTCATTCCACCAAGTTTCTGTAATGGCAACAATAGCGTATCTGCCATCTTTTACTTGCATTTCTAATTCACTCTGTTCATTCTTCATACTCTGTGCATTGGTGTATAGACATTTGAGTCCATTTTGATTGACCCTGTTTACTGTCTACATAACCTGTGTTATGTCTGACTGCTCCTATTTTCTTGCCACTTGTATGATTCATGCACATGGTATGGCTCTCACTATTAAATCCTTGGTTTTGCTTGACAGCGGGAGTGATACTCTTACCCGCACAAACATCTGTGTTACATGCACTGATAACCCTATGAATTTTAGATTGCTGGGGACAGAAATGTTCTGTATCAATCAATTCTCTCTCTCCACTGTTCAGTTTAAATGTTTATCCAGAAAATCTGTGAATTTAATGCCAAGTAACTCAGTCCCTTTCTTGGATGGGTGCAAACCATCTCTTTTGTACAGTTTTTCATTGGACCATCTGCAGACATCATGACTAATAAAACCAAAGCCTTCCCTTTTACACCACTCCTTTAGCCACACATTAAACTCTGCTACATACTGGCCCTTCCCTTTTTGTTCCTTATATACTGGTAAAACCTTCAATTGAATGAAATCATGCATCACAGGGCAGCAATTTTTCAAGCAGTGTACTGTACCTCAGATGGGCTAACTTAAAGAATGCATGCAAAATCCAGCAACCATTACTCCCAAGGGATTGGATTTGGAAAAGTTGTGCCTGCTTTAGAGCTGCTATACTGCCAGTCATCCATGATCATGTGATTGTCATTTCCGTTGCTCCCTGCCAGCCTCCCACAAGTCAATAGGGAAGCTAGCAGAAAGTTGCATGTCCAAGACCAGAAGGCAGGTAAATGGCTGCTGCTGAGTGGGGCAGGGGGCAAGAGTCTGTTTAAGAGGTCTGGTGAAGTTTCTGAGGATTCTCAAGGCGGTAAGGAGGTATACAAGAGGCTTGGTGCATAGAAATGCATGAGATACTGCAAAGGTTAGGGAGTTTGAAGTGGGTGTGGTATAAGTTGAGAAGGGTGTGTGAGGATGTGGATGAGGTGAAGCAAGAGTTGAGAAGGGTGCATGGGCATGTAGAAATGTTAAATAAGGAAATAACTCTGAAACAATGTTTCCCTAACCAATGGGTCCTGACTTGTTTAATTACTTCTACTTTCAAAATGAAACAGAAGTTGTCTGCTTATTTTTAATTTGGGATTAAGCAGATGACAGAGCCTGTTTTTGGAGGTGTTCACCACCTCTGAGTGATCTTCTGACATGCCAAACCCTCGCCCAAACTCTCGGGAATAGACCAAAATGGCTTAGAATCAATAGAGATGTGCATTAATGCTTGACTCCAGAACACAGAATGAAATCTGGTTAACTGGAAGAAAGTGGGCATTAAGATGGAATCAATAATCTTGCAACTGTAGAGGTAGTGATGTTACATTATCTTTGCAACATTTCCTTTGGAGAAGCAGCTGAACCAGAAATAATTTTTTTTTTGTGTGGGGGAAGGGAAAGAAGGTTGCCCATTGTATTGTATTTTATAACAAAATTACAGGAAATAAATATAAAATGTAAATAATCATATTACATAAACTAAAAAGAACAAAAAAACAACAAAGAATTTCTAAAAATTAGAAAAAGGATCCCCAAATAAACTCAATACAGTGTGTGTGTGTGTTTGTGCATGCGCACACATAGGTAGAAATCACTGGTTTAACCCTGCTCCCCCCCCCATGTAACAATGATGCTCTGTCATATAATATGGTGAAATTTGTACCAAATAAAAACATATAGAGTAATCTTTGACTTACAACCACAATTGATCCCAGAATTTATGTTTGCTAAGTGAGACATTTGTTAAGTGAGTTTTGCCCCATTTGCAACTTTTCTTGTCACAGTTGTTAACTGAATCACTGCAGTTGTTAAATTAGTAATACAGTTGTTACGTGAAACTGGATTCTCCATTAACTTGTCAAATAGTTGCAGAAGGTGATCAGATGAGCTTGGAACACAGCAACCATCATAAATATGAACCAATTGTCAAGCAGCCATATGTGAATCAGGTGATCATGGGGATGCTGCAATGGTGATAAGTGTGAAAAACGGTCATAAGTCACATTTTTCAATATTGTTATAACTTCAAACAGTCACTAAATCAACTGTTGTAAGTCAAGGATTACCTATAGTGCTGCATCATTATTTGACTGATAAAAATATCATTTCCAACACAGATAAATTACAAATCTTTGTATCTGAAATAACATCACTTTTCCATTTCCCAGTGAAAATATTTTGGCAATCCTCCCCCACCTGTGCTCAGTACAATCATAAGTCCTTCTATCAGATTCCAAATCAAAATTTATTTATAGTCCAAGACCAAACACAATGAAAGACTGGCATACAATAGAATAAATATAAAATTGTGAGTAAATGCTAAAGCATTTAGCAAGAAACAAATAAAACTAGCAATGAATAGCATGCACGAGGATGGTTCCGAAGAACTATGGATAAGAATTCTGCAACTTCCTTGGAGATCTCTGAAGAGTAGGCACCTAGGAGAAGAGTAATAGTCTGAGTGGTCCTTGATGCTCTCCGGGCTTGGTTGTTTTCTTGCAGATGTTTCATTACTCAAACTAGGTAACAACATCAGTGCTAGAGTAACAGTCTCTTGGTGAAAATGGCAATGAGAGCTATTAAGAATTGGAAGCATTACATCTGATTGCCACTGGCTGTATAACGGACAATGGCACATGAGATACATTCTATCTCCAAGTCTGAACAGAAACAAGTTTAACTTTCATAAGGGAGGCTTATATACCTACACGTTATTGCTTTAATAGGTACACTCCAATTTGTGCCAAAGTAAACAGTCATGTAACATATGAGATGTTATAAAATACCCAGGAAATATAAAATACCCATAGAGCCGAGGTGGCGCAGTGGTTAAATGCAGCACTGCAGGCTACTTCAGCTGACTGCAGTTCTGCAGTTCAGCTGTTCAGATCTCAACGGCTCAAGGTTGACTCAGCCTTCCATCCTTCCGAGGTGGGTAAAATGAGGACCCGGATTGTTGGGGGCAATATGCTGACTCTGTAAACCTCTTAGAGTGGGCTGAAAGCCCTATGAAGTGGTATATAAGTCTAACTGCTATTGCTATTGCTAACAGACCAGGGAAGAGGAATGCCTGTGCTATGAAAGGAATGACAGAGTTCAATACTGTCATTTTGGCTATCCACATCCCAACTCCTTTGCTTTAGCTCAGGCAGGGCTTTATCAAGTCCCAAAGCAAATAGTGCTCTTTGCCGTTTGAGACACATCTACTTTTGTACTGTTTATTAAAATGTTACTCCAAAAAGATGTAAGTAATTTACAGGGCCAAATCATATTGGTTGGTGAGCCCAGAGTCAGAAGTAGATTGGCTTAGCTGCAGAAGACCTCTAAGGCATTGTGAGGAGATCAATGTGCCTCAATCTGCTCAGTTCCTTCATAAGGAAAGGAATATTGCCAGATTTGGGACATTTGTTCTTGCTTATAAGCATTGTTTAGAACATTAAACATAATTAGAGCTATTAGGAAAAGAATGGGTTAAAAAAACTTACATGTTAACTATTTTACCACTAGAATTTGCAAAAGGCTTTTAAATGCCTCAAAATAACAGCGAATTTGCAGCCAGCTTACCCTCATAGCAATCACTCAGATTATTTTGAAAACAACCCAAATAAACTCATATAACAAAGAGCTAAGGACATTGTCAATTTATTTTATTTCCATTTTGTGTGCAGTGGAGTGTGAGTTTCCTATATGTCTTTAACATTTCAAATGCTGCTGTAAGAAGAATTATAGCGCAACTTCAAATATTTTGTGAGGGAAATTGTGTAGAAATACCCTTATAATGCTGAGAATAGAGTACTGTATATGTAGGAGATGACCGGGCTGAACCTGAGGCAGGAGTCAAGTACGTCATTAATTTGGAGTCCTTTCACACTCACAAGTTTGAAGTCCAGCCTTTCTTGAATTCCTTTGACTCTTACCTATCACCAGTTTGCCTTGATTATTCAGTTCAGTTCAGTTTCTTGTAATAACTAGCATTAAACTGGTACTCATTTGAACAACCCTAGTTCCTGATTTCTTGTGCCTGATGACGTGCTCACAGTGTGCACTCACATTTAAATTGGATGCTTTATACTATACCAGATCAGCCTTTCTACTTGGATACTGTCTTTATAGCACTTTAGTGAGTCATGCCTTCATGCCAAAAAATGATATTGCAATATCATAAACTTTTTAAAGATTGGCTTGGGTTGTATGAATAGATGCTTAAAATAGAACTGATTTAACTTTTTAGGAATAACAAATGATACCTAAGTTGAATGATGGATGGTAAATATTTAACTGAATGAGTTTGTAAATCTGTTCTTGGCAGAAGTTCTTTGATGATACCCTGAAGCATTTGTGATGAGATTCTCTGGAGTTTATTAGCTGCCTAGCTGTAGAACTGAATCCACGGGGCGTTTCATTTCTTTTAAAGCCTATGGAATTCAGTTCTCAGAGCTAAGCCAGCCATGTAGGTCCCTTGTTCTTTGTCATCTGTCGGAAAAAGCAACATGGATTTACTGCTAAAGATGCCAATACTGTAAATGTCTCAATTTAATGGACCTTCGTTTGAGTAGATATTGGATGTAATAGACACATTTTGTACACAATAGTTTTGTAAATTCATAAAATCCCATTCACCATCTTAAATATGTCAAATATATAACCATGATTATACAAAATTTATTCAGATTTAATGAACATTTGGTTTAAAGGACACTTGCAACCTTCTCTTCCCCCTCCATTTATTAAAACAAGAGTTAACTGCATTTTTAATACAGTTGGGTGGGAGAGGGAAGTGCTTGCCAATATTTCAACATCTCAGTATAATTAGATATGTTTATTCTTTGGCAGAATTTTAGAATTTCCCTTTCTCTTCTCTGCCTTAATACATCTGAAAGACATCTTCCTGTTTAGTGAATCAGCCAGGTTGGAACATGAACCCTACAGTGCTCTTTAGCCTACCTGAGTGGTAGATGGGATGGACTCTGAATTGATTCATATATTGTATTAAGCCAAGAAGAAACCAAAGGTGATTTTTTTCTGCTTTGGAATTCTTTCTCTCTGAATATGTATGTAGGCGGGTATATATGTGCTTATGTGTATACATATACGCACATACCTATCCACTTACCAATCTCCAAGTGCTACAAGAAGCCCATCTGGTGATACAGTATTCACAGTGTAAATGTATTTTGATAGGTGATACCTGCAGTAGCTTTCCCTAAACCTAATGCCTTTCAACTCCTCTCCATTATGCATTTTGGAGAATTTTATAAGTTGCAGTATCAATACAACTGACAAATTACAGATTGAGAAAACATGAGCTAGATGCTCAGAAAGGTTTATTATTTTGTGCATTTAATATTATTCCTCCTAAGTTACAAATATATTTCTTCTTCATCTTCATCTTTATCATCATCATCATATTATCATTATTTGCCGCCACATGTCACGGTTTGAGGTGACTGAGTGGCTTGTATGTCTTGGGTGATGTGTCCCAATATTATAGGTACTGTAAACATTCGATTAAGTTGTTCTAATTTTCCTAACCTTTAAATATCTAAGCACTATATTATCTAATCATTTTAGGGCTTTTTTGCTTCATGTATGTCTGTTTCAAATTAAGCTCAATATCACTTCTTTTCAGTGCTGTCTTAGCAGAGCTGACAAATGATTATATAACTAAATCTTTGAAAGAAGGGCAAAGACAATTCTAAAATATTAAGTCTTTCTTTTTATGTATCTTTTATGTATCTTCCCCTAGAAATTGGACATTTTAGTGGATACAATCTACTCCTAATGCAGCTAGTTTTAGTTTGTATTATTTAATTGTTGATGCTGCTATTCCCATAATCCCTGCCTTTGGCTAAATCAGTTGGGAGTTATAGTACAAATTAGCTAGAAGAAAACCACATCGGCCAACTCTGTAATAGAAAGTTCAATTTGTTAGCCCTGAAAGGCAAAGAAAATGCCCCCCTTTTCTCTTCACTTGTTTTTAATATCCGATAAATATCCGAATTAGCTGACTCTTGACGTTCAAAGGTACAACCCAGCTAAGGTAACTCTGAACAATTCTGGGCTGAAAACTCCAGTTAACCATTAGATGACAGTTTCTGCTGCCCTCTAGTGATCATTTGGATTTTTGTGTTCCCATATATGGTGGCAGTAAGCAATAATCCATATAAATGTGTTATATGGTTCCAGAAAGAAAAGAGAGCATTTCCATTTGTATATAGATCTCAATTCTATACAAACTGTGTACATGTGCACCCTTAAAGAGGAGGAAAGAAATTACTTATCCAGAACCTCAAAAAGTGAAAAGTTCATTCAGTTTCCTCAGTAATAATGACCAATCATAATTACCTAGCATCTAGACCTTGAACAGGTTTAAGTAATTTTATATGCCAGTTGTTTTGTGAATGTGTATTTAAGCCAAATGCAGCTGTTGTGATTCATGGAATTTTTCTCCCAGCATAAGGTTACGAAAAATTAGTTACATATAAATTATCCTTGCTACTTAGGCAAACTACGTAACCTTAATTTCTTATATCATTCTACATCCAAATATTTCCAGATCCAGAAAGTTTTGCTCCCTCCCAAAGTAACTTTTTACCTTCCTGAACCTTACACACTGTCCACTCTTGTCTTTCCTTTGCCATCTCAGAGAACAATAGCTTCCCTGGTGTGCAAATACAATCTCCACACTCTTTTTAAAAAAGAAAACACATAACAGTTCTAGCAAAATGAAACTGTCTTTTTAACTTTCTACAAATCATATTTTTGGTTAACCAGTAGAAAGGATAAACATATTGCTCTGATTGGATGATTGCTAGCCTGTAGTCAATGGCATGCTGAAATCAGTCTGTCAGTCCATCCACCCACAAAAAACAGACCAGACCAAAGATTATGGTACTGCAGAACTCCTTCCCGAATTCTCCCAAGATACCTCTTGTTCCAGAGCTGGATCATGACACCCAAAGGCAGATAAAGTTAGGAACAAAGTACTAACCTTCTGTGTGGTCGCTCCAGCTGTTTCTTCCCAGACTGTTCAAGAGACCTAGCTGGAGGCACTTAAATATGACAAGCTACTTACTCACTTCTCTTCCTGGATTGCTGAGGCATGCACATGGTCTGAGCAACTTCCACTGCCCCTCCTTCCAATCTTTCGGCTTCCAGCCTTTTCTGAGAAATGAGGAAAGTGTGGGAGGGCAAGTCAAGCATCCCACAAAAGAATCTCTGCCAGCATCTTGTTCTCAAGAAAATCTCTGGACTTGTCATTGCAACTGCCTGTTCCAAGAAAAGGAAAGCACGCTTGAAACAGAAAGGTGAGTGGGAGGGCAAAGTACTTCAGCAGGAGATGGCATTTGTGCTTCCCTTGCTTGACTGGAACAGATAATTCAAGACAAAGCTGGTGTTTTATGCTATCTTGGCGAAATGGTTTCTTCCCCTTCCCCTTTTCAGATTTTAGCAGCCAAGATAAAATGCTATGGCTGTTAGCATTCCTGCTTTTGCCAAATACATACAATAACCATTGAATACACTTCTTGGGCCTTTGGATCTTTTTTAGACTGGTTGGTAGCCAAATAGAGAAAAATGATCACAGCACCCAAGCACAGTGGTAGCAATTGTTTCATATAGCAAATGGCATGTATGAATTTGCCCTGAGTTCGTCGTCAAGCCAGTGATTATACTCAATCCAAATACTGTAACTTTTGTGTTTTAAAGGTTGTCTAGATTATCAGTTTCATCAGGCACGGCATTATCGCTTTGGCGCCGTGACACAGAGCCATGGGGCTGTCTTCTTGAGTTCTCCACTCTACAAGGCAAAATTTCTTTTGATATTCCAGGTTAGTATTGTAAGAAATTAAAATGGTTACTCGCTGTACAAGTAAGCCAAACTCATAGGCCTGGCCTTGTAAGAGGGGTCCAGCAAAGAACATTTTGTTGAAAGTTTCCTCATATTCCTCAGTTTTCAAAGCAAGCCCACAATATGCTCCTCAAATATAGGTCCACTTCACATATTGGTATCTTTAAAATGTAGTCATGGCAAGCTGATATTTACACATACCAAGCCCATAATGTGCTAGCTTTCTCACACCAATATGAGAGTAAATGAAGCTTTTACAATGAATTTCAGTTGCTGCCATATAGCCTTTTCTGCCATATGAACACATTATTTAGAGGTGTCAACTTTCCCATCATATTATTCTAACCAGGGGTGAACTTCAAAATTTTTACCAAGTTGCCCGGTTGCTTGGTGGGTGTGGCCTTGGTGGGTGTGGCCAAGTCAGTGTCCTGCACCACGACTGGGGGGGGGGGGGCGCGTTTTTGCCCTTCCTGGTCTCTGGAGGTTTTTGTTGAGCCTCCGGGAGGGCAAAAATAGCCGCCCCAGGCTCCAGAGACCCTTTTTTCTGCCCTTCCAGTAGCTCCATTTTTCCCCTTCCTGAGCCTCTGCACGCACCCTGTACTTACCTGCATCCAAAATGGGCAGCGGAGGGACTCTTGGGAGGGGAGGGTGGGGTGGATGGGGCCAGCCAGGAGTGGGATTTGGGGGTTTTCCAAACTGCACATAATCTTAGCTAGAGGTTCTCCCAAACCACCAGCAGTCCACCCCGATTCTAACTGTATTCAAAAGGAATCAACAGACTTGTTAACATGTAACATGCCATAATTCGTTAAACACATAGATTTGCATATTTCTTTGCTGACTTAAATAACACATTAAAAATAGAAACTACCTTCATATCTGTAAAGTTATTTCCTTGTCAATGGCCTGGTTTATACAATGTATTATTTTGGGTAATCATAATTTCTTGAATTAGCCATCACTGTTTAGCCATCACATAATCTAACCCAATTAGGGTTGAGTTTTTGCTTATCTTGCCATATAAAATCAACTGACTCATACTGCCATATGGACTTCCAAAGAAGACAGAGGTAACCTTTCTAAGAATGATTACTTTTTTCAATTTTCCTCAGGAGATATGGTATCTCGGAGAAGGAAAAACAGACAGTTCCTGGAATCAGATTTAAAGGAAGTAGACAAGGAGCAGAATCCAATATGGGATAAAGATATCAATAATAATTTCTTTGGGGCAGAGGATATTTATTTATTTATTTAGAAATTTTGAAATCACCCATCTCCCCTGCAGAAAGACTCTGGGCAATATGTAAATAAAATGCCAGTATGGTATAAGGAATATGATTTTTAGGAATTCTGCACTGCTTCTCTCTTATTTAAATACGGTATATTATAAGTTTTCCTTCCCTATTTCTTACTATCATGCGTATTACTATTATGATTGTGAAATTAGGTATTAAGACAGAATTGCAAGTTAGATCTAAGTGAGTCATATTTTAAAGAGGAATGTTAATACATTTAAAATACAATAAATATTGCAATTGTTCTGATAAAATTTATGCTCTGATTGGATTTCACCCCTGCTATGGTGTGCTTTTGATTCAGTCTCTAAAAAGGTGTTTCAGAATGCATGGCTAAATTGTCTCTTTAAAAGTAGTCACATTATGTGAGCCCAGAAAAAGACTCCAGAGCTTTAAGAAAATATAGACAGGGGCTACATTCTTGCTCTTGTGTTTTTTTGGAAATCAAACACAAAGCACTGCAGAGATGTACAATTTTATCACAAGTTTTCATCATAGACAATAGTTATTGTGGCATTTTCTGAATGGAGCTATAAATGTAGAGCTTAGGACATTTCAAACAAAACATACTACTGTGTCAGCAGGGAGATTATTGGCAAGTAATATCATTTTACCATATAATATAATCCACATAATAAAAAAATTTTTTAAAAAATAATAGAACTGTAAGAGCTATGCTGAATTTACCTAAAAGGAAAACAGGTGTTTTTTAACCAAACTTTTTATCAATCTTAGATTTTTCTGAGAATATAATAATCTAGTCTCCCTTTTGGAAATAGACTATCTATAAAATAATTAAAGTGTCTGACAACAAAAGGAGTTAATGAACAAGATTAGAGTCAGGGCAGATGTCTGATAGCTAATTCTCCATCATTATATTTTTACAGGTTCTGAACCTTTTGATACCCCAACAGAAATATAAAGTCCAGTTAGAGATGCAGACTATCATGTACAACTAAATATTGCTTGGGGCTGTTTTTAAAAAATGTATTTTGCATTTTATTCTTACTCTCAAAAGCTCCCTTTGATGCTGCTATGGTAAAAAATGAGATATTACTTTATCCTATCTTAACACCTTTTGATAAAGATAAAATACCTAATAAGACAAGGAAAACATTGAGTTAACTGTGAAGCTATTTTTAATGCTGTTGGTTGTGAACCTGAATATTTACTGGGGAAGTAAGCCAGATTGAAATCACTTTGGCTTGCTTTTGAATAAATGTTTTCTGATTACTGACAAAATATGCTAAAGATAGCCTAATGCCAATAACATACTTTAAGTTTTACTTGCCTATAGGTGTCCATAGAGTTGAAGTGGTGGGGATGTCATCATGCATGAACCATGTAATTTGTTATAAGTCATATTATTTGCTTCATTTAGGCAGTGATGCCATGATGTTCTTAACCATGGTGATCATGGTGTAGCAATCATCATGGCTTCTAATGGCTCCTATATAAACCTCAAAATCTTTCCCAGATAGCCATCATTGGATGTTATTGCCCAAGTTTACTTAAGAAGAACATAATGTTGTGTAAAGCCATGATATACTTTGCTTGACTTGCGTTTAATGTGTTCTATGAATTCGATCTTTATAGTTAGAAGCAATGTTGAAGGCTTGTGAACATACTGTGTTATAATGAGATGTTATTCAATTAACCATAGCCAAGCAAACCAGGGCATAATCTAAAGTATAAACTTAGTCTATATTTTCTTTTTAAACCACATAATGCTGACATCAGTATTGATCTAATTCTAAGGGACTGATAGCTACCAAAATTATTTGCTTTACTTTTACTGCAAAAACATTTTTCTGTCCTCTCCTAGAGAGGAAGGTAACCAAAAAGCTAAACCTTATTTCAAGTGGTGAGTATTTTTGCATAACCATTTTGTTCTTTTGGAATAAAGGGGAAGAACAGGGGTTTTCCAGCATTCGCTCTGTTATAGTTTCCTGCACAGATCTTCTCTTAAAAACAGAAGTATATTATTATACTGTTGTATTGTTTTTTAATTTATGAACAAATATATACTTTTATTTACTTTTTAATCTGCACATTGTTAAAATCTTTCCTCAAACCAAGATCATTTCTGATATTCTGAAAAGATATAAATGAAGTTTAAGATTTGATAGATATTAATAAGCAAGATTAATACTTCAATTGAATTGAATACTCCATTGCCATTCTCATTGCAAATCTTTCTTTTAACTGCTTCATTGGCTTTAATATGGCAGTTCCATGCTACATGTTATCTACAGAGATCCTGCAGTGAGGTATTGCTTCTTCTAAGGAATCATCAGCCTAATTGAGTTTTGGGAGGGGTAAAGGACTATTACTTTCCAGTTCTTCACAGGTTCTTCAACATCTCTGCAGGAACTCAAAATCCTCTTCAGAAATAAGTTGATTTTTAGATGTCACAGCAGTTAGCAGTACCTAGCAACGTTGACTCTTTAAACCCTCCCTCGGGCTCTGCCTGGTGCTCTCCTAGACTAGGAAAGAATATGTAGATGCTAGGATGCAAACTGAACTTGAGGGAGACATTATCTGCCTTAAAGAGCTTGATAAGACTTAATTATTATGTCAACTCAGAAGAACCTTCAATTGTAAGGATTCTGACTGGAAAGAGAAATCTAAACTTGTTATTAGTATTGGCACCGTGTTTCCCCGAAAATACGACAAGGTCTTATTTTCTTTTTACTTACAAAATATGGCCTTGGGCTTATTATAGGGGAGGGCTTACTGTTTTGGGGTTGCCGAGGTGGCTTCTCCCTTGCGAACTGGCTCCCGAAGAGCCGGGCACAGCCTCAGGGGCGAAACAGCCATGAGGTGACCAAGCTCACGAGCAACCGCCCGGCAAACCCCTTCTCCAAGCCACGTGGTGCTCTGCCCACTCCCCAGCTACCATGGCTTGGCACATTAGGGATACCTCCTAGGTCAGTGCATGGAGCTCTGCCGGGCTGGAGAAGGGGGTTGCGCAAGCGCCTGTTCCGCCCCCAGCAGGCATGCCTCCTAGCCTCAACTTGTCCAGATCCAGCTCTCCCTGCAGCAGCCGCAGCGGCGCTCTGAGCATAACGTCTTCTCCAGTTCCAAACTCCCAAACTAAGCTGCCAAGTCTTCCAGCTGCGGCCGCTCTAGGAGTACGCTCTATGGTTGTGAGCTGGCTGCTGGAAGACTCTCTGTCCAGAAGACTGTCTTACAGAGTCTTCCAGAAGCCAGTCCACAACCATAGAGCGCACTCCTAGAGCGGTCGCTGCTGGAAGACTCGACAGCCGAGTTTGGGAGTTTGGAACCGGAGAAGACGTTCTGCTCGGAGTGTGACGGCGGCGGCAGCTGCTGCAGGGAGAGCTGGGCAACTCCCCCCTCCAGCCAGGCAGAACGCCACTCCCCAACTTAGCGGTATCCCGAAGGCAGCAAGCAATGTGAGCAACTTTCTCCCCACCCACTCCTGCGGCTTGGCGCCTTCAGGATACCACTACCTGGCTGGAGGTGGTGGGGTCAAAAATCTTTATTTTGGGGGATGGGATTATATTTTTGCCCATGTGAAAAATGTGGCAAGGCTTTAGTTTCAGGACAGGTTGTATTTTCGGGGAAACACAGTATTAATAGATTTATCAATTTCTTAACAAATCAAGGTGGTTTGCATAATTAAAATGTGCATTGCATGTATGTAATAAACCAGAACTTCTCAACCTTTGTGGCTTGGCAGCCCAACTGGAAGAGGAGAGGGAAACTGGGCAGCACAAATGGTGGGCTGGCATGCACACGCACAGCTCAACTTGCAAGAGCAGCAGGCTGGCATGTGTGCCCACCATTCTGCTGCTTTGTGGAAAAAGCACAAGTTGTGATTTGTGTGCACACTCCGGCCAGCCACTTGTGCAGCCTAATTCTGAATAGGCCAAGGCCTGGTAGTAGGCCGCAGCCCAGAGGTTGGGAACCCCTGCAATAAACAATATAAATAAAACATCATAGTAATAAAAACATTAAAATGTCAATGGTGAGAAAGGCAAATCATCTAATAATAACAACATCCTAACCCTACTATCCTATTTAATATATTGTAACATAACAGTGCTATAATAGTACACAACCAACATTCAATTACAGTAAAATTATGTTTAAATTACAAAAGCCTTGAGGAATGATTCAGTCAGAATGATTCCAAAATGACATCAAGGTGGGGCTAATCTAATTTCAACTGAGAAACTGGTATGTCACACTTACATAATAGCATAAAAGTACCGACTTCATGTGTAAGACTATTATAGGCTGAAGCTGCCATACCTAAAGATGATGCAGGGATATAAGCAGGTGGATAACCAGGAATCTTGCCTAAAAGATCCTTTCAGCAAATAGATAAAAGGGAACTGTTGTTAAGGAAAGAATGGAAAAATGTCACCTAAACCAGACAAAAGATGTTGGGGCTGAACTATGGGAAACCCCCCTCCCCCCAATCTCATCAACAGCTACCAGACATGTAAATCAACAAGGCAAGAGTAGCTACTAGTCTTGTGAATCAACAAAGCAAGAGCTTTAGGGATAAAAAGGATGCTGAAACCCACCCACTTTGGAACAGAATGGGACAACTCGCCGCAGCCAACTCACCACAACCAACTCACCATGGCCAATTTGCCGCAGCCAATTCATCATAGAAAACTCATCATTGCCAACTAGCCACTGTGGAACAATTCAACAATTCAATTTAATTATTTAAAACAAATTTTAAAATATTTTAATTTTTGTCATTCACATTTTATTTTGTTCTTCCTTTGACATCTTTTCTTTAATGATCATATTCTATAATTTCTTTAATATTAGTGTAATTATTGTCCCACAGTGAGTTGGCTGCAGCATATTGGCCGCAGCAAGTTGGCTGCGGTGATTTGGCTTTGGCGAGTTGGCCGCACGAGTTGTTGAATATTCCTTTGGAATTGTCTTTGGATCCAGACTTGGTGGCTCCTGTCCTCTGGCTAATGCCTGCCAGCCTAGATGTGGACATGGGTAAATATGTGCATGTACACACACACACACACACACACACACACGTATATACCCCCATGCATACACCCATGTGTATATATGTACATTACCCACACACACACACTGTAACCAGTAAAGTTTTGCTGTTCTTAAATTCACTGAGTCTCTGTGTATTCTAAAGAATTGCTTTGTGCCTTTTGATTGAAAGTGATTTCAGTGTGGCTGTTTTCCACACTGTGAGTATGAGTGAATGACCATAAGCTGAACCTGGGAGTGCACATGTAACACATGTCTTCATAAAATGTAAAATTAGTAGGAATTTTTCTATACATACATAATGGGTGGGCTGCTTATGGCTGGAGAAGCAGACCTAAATGTATTTTGATACCAAGTCTTACAGGCTTTATACATAAAAACAGCATGTTGAATTGTACTCAGAAGCTCATGAAATCAGTGCAGGATCTTCAGCACAGGATAAGATCCTTTTGGTGTTTATTTGCACATAACTGGGTCATCATTGTAACTTCCAGGTGTTCTTCAAAGGCAGCTCCATCTAAAGCACATTACAGTGGTCTGCATTTGTGATGAGGAGGGCATGAGTTACAGTTGTCCTCATGTACAGTTGTCCTCATGTACCAACTAGTGCACTGCCAAAGATGGTGGGGGAAACCCGGATCTTGCCTTTCTTCCTCCTACAGATTCAGGAATACCTGTTAGTCCAGGAGGACTTCCAAATAATAGATTTGTTCTCTTTTGAAAATTAGCATAAAATATGAATCAGAGAAAAAAATGATGAGGTCATGATGATCTTGTCCCCTCTGGCTTGTTTTTTCTTTCAATTCTATCTGAGCATTTTTTTTCTTACATTGAAGAGAATCATGCCATTTCTCCCCAAAACATTTTTCAGACTATTTTTTCCATCTAGGACAGTAAGGAAAAAAATACTATCAAGATACTACTGTACTCGTTGCTTCCTCTCCAGACTGAAATTTCCAGCAGCTGCTTTTCATTAGGGTAGGAGGAAGAAAGCAGTGGAAAATAGTTAAATTTTGTGGAAGATGGCCTTTGGTTCTTAGACCAAAATCCTTATGTTCTGATTCCTAAGGAGGCCTCTCAGCAGAAAACAGCAGTGGTTTTTTAAGAAGAAAAGATCATACTCAGCTATTTAAAAATCATTATGTTGCAGGCTGAGGAATCCTCAAAAGACTGAATAACATATTACAGATAATTGTAATTACAATAATTAGAAACAACATTCTGCAAATCATTATGTTATGCGAAAAGTGATAAAAGCAAAGCTTTATAGGAAGTGTTTTACATGGAGTGTGATAGTCTGGCATCTTACTTTTTAATTACTCCTCTCCTCCCCTAAAAAATAACACTATTGGGTTACAACATGTCATTGGATATACAGCTCTTTTATGAAATCATTTTAGTTCATTTTTTCCCAAATACAATCCAGCCTTTATATGAAAATAAGATGATTGCAACATAAAAGAGCCTTCACACACAGGAAGAAGAAATGATTGATCTTGTTTACTATTAGGATTATAAAGTTGGAACCTTTCCAAGCAGCAGCAAGATGCAACGTGAAATTTGACAGCGTAATACTCTGTCAAGATTGTTATTTAATATTGCTGTGTGCACTCTCTTCACTTTTACTGATTTTCTGAACAGAATATTTTTTCCTCCATCTCTCTTTCCTACCTGCATCTCCATTGCTTCTTAGCTTAACAGATGATTAAGAATTCTTAAGAACTGAAAAGATGGCTCATAACTTTGAGACATTTTGGAGAATCTTTATAAATGAATTGTCTGGTAGTGGAACCAGATTTACTTACTGCCAAAAGGGCTAGCTCCCCACACCCAACCCACACCCTCTTCCTTTCTGGTCTGAGTTTCAGTCAAGCTCTATATCACAATCAAATTGGGGTGAATCCAAATTTCTGTACTCTGTGGGAAACCTCAGGATTTCTGCCCGTTCTTTGCCTTGCTACTGTTTACCCCATCACCATTTTCATTGATGCCTGCCTTTTCTTCCCACTTTCTAGCATTGCCAGTGTGTTAGGAAACTGATTCTAAACAAGTTGGACGTCATTATACTATAATGTGTTTTGGTCACGGTTACATTGTAAAATGCTTAATCTGTGATGTGGCTTTTGTAAACCACTCAAACAGAATTTGAACTGCTGCAAATTCTGTCACAGAGGTTTTAAGATTGGTCAGCTATTTAAAATGCTGTAGTTAGGGTAATACACATATTAAATCCTAATGCAATTTGCTTAATTTGGACTATGTGAATCCAGTTTTGTGACTTACTCCATAAACCATGACTTACCACAATATATGATCCCTGTCAGTATTATTGATTTGTATTAGTTGTGGGATCTTTCTCACAGCCACATTAACATGCTTGAAGTAACAGAAAAAATTGCATTGGCATCTTTCAGTCTCAAAAGACTATGGTATTGTGCTCTGGAAAGAGGTCCTAAAGCAACATCTGGTGTGGCTAAAAAAGCCAATTCGAGAGTGGCAATCCCTTCCACACTGAGGGCAGATACATTCTGTCCTGTGCCCAGGCCCCAGATTTTGCTGGTTCTGGGACTGCCTCTTTGCCTCAGCCTGCTGAACAAGTGTCTCTTCGAATTGGAGAAGGCCATGCTGCGTCTTTAGCCTCCAAGCTGAACGATCAGAGGTCAAGGTTTCCCAGCTGTTAATGTCCATTCCCAAGGCCTTTAGATCCCTCTTGCAGATATCCTTATATCGCAGCTGTGGTCTCCCTCTGGGGCGCTTTCCCTGCACTAATTCTCCCTATAGGAGATCTTTCAGAATCCGACCATCAGCCATTCTCATAACATGCCCAAGCCAGTGTAGACAGTGCTGTTTCAATAGTGTGTACATGCTAGAAATTCCAGCATGTTCCAAGACTGGGCTATTTGGAACTTTGTCATGCCAGGTGATGCTGAGAATACGTCGGAAACAGCGCATATGTGTTCAACTTTCTCTCCTGCCATGCATAAAGGGTCCAAGACTCATTGCAGTCCAAAAGTGTACTCAGGATGCAGGTTCTGTAGACCTGGATCTTTGTATGTTCCATCAGCTTCTTATTAAGCCATACTCTTTTTGTAATTTGTACTGTCTCAATGGCCAAGCTTAATTCTGCCTCAATAAGGATGGGTGGACCAGTTCTCAGAATTCAGAATGGCTGGCTGTGGAATTCTGGGAGTTGAGGTCCACCCATCTTTGAGTGACCAAGGTTGAGAAACACTGTCTTAGTGGCATTCATCTCCTCCATCTGTTAATTTGGTATCTGTCTGTTGAACATGGGCAATAGGAAACTGTCTGGCAGAATCAATACATTTCTCTCTCTCTTTATCTTTTAAAGGCATCAGGATTATTTCCCTTCTATGATGGCTGAGATTATTAGATATCATGAACTCTGTGCATCCGTTGTGTTGGAAACTTCTTTTAATCATTTTACTCTTCAGATGTTGAGCAACTGCATCTTTACATTTAATAAATGTCACAAAATCAAAAAATAATTCTGCCTCAATAACAAGGCTTGTGAACCATGCTGTCTTGCACCTTTAAAATGAAATAATGTAAGAGCAGTAGTTGGTAGATTTTCTTGGCTGTGTGTTTTCCTTATTACAATGTCATTAGTTGGCAAGAAAAAAACAACCCTCCAATACTTTCTTAAACATGTGACTAAGATGGGTTGGGTAAATATAGGCAGAGACATAATCCAATTTTCAAGTTGCCTAAATGACAGGTAACAAGAAGAAACCTGTTTATATACTGCATGGCTAGTGCTTTCCTGGAAGAACATAATTGGTAAGTGCTACAAGAATGTGGCAATACAAGTAATGAGATGTGGTGGCTGGCAGGAGGTGACGGCTCACGTGTCCGCAGAGAGGGCTCTGCATGCCACCTATGGCCATAGGTTCCCCATCACAGCTATAGATGATAATGATCGCTTTACAAAATATTATCTTTTTAAAAATATATGTCCAATGCTCCTTCTATGTTTAAACAGTATTTTGAAAAAAATAATTTTTTTAATGTATGCCTGAGCACATAAGCCAAAGTAACATCGGAGTTGTGTTTTGCAAAGCATAAGTTGCCCTGGTAGATGCATAAGGTAAAATAAGGAAAGGGGATCAAAAGTGATTCACAATGGAGGGCGGGGCTGACATTGCTACGACGACATGCAATCTTGGGGCTCCAGGATTGCTGTCGATATCTCTGCTGCTGGACGGTCCTTTTTGGACCTAAACCATCCCGTAGAGATGGTGATAGAAAAGGGCATGTCCTGCTGATCACAGGGGCATTGCAAAGTCCCTGATTGATCCAGGAGAAGCCTTTTTTTCCGTCTACAAGTGAAGCAGCTAATGAAGCTGCAGAAGGTTGGGACAGCCCCCTGAACAGAAGCAGAGCAGGAGAGAGGGTGTGTCAAAATTAGTGAGATAAATTTTACTATTAGAGAAGAGAAAACCCAAAAAGACTTTGAGCAAAATTAAAATTTAAGATAAAAGAGAGTAAGCGGCGAATTAGCCTGAATTAAAACTATGGTGTTATCTTTTTTCCCTCTAATTTTGTTTCTTTTCTATGGATGGAACTTTTACAAATGCCTTTTACTTTTAAATTTTACTGGTCTCTTTTTTCCTCCTTCTTCTATTTTTCTCCATTATCTGTATTTGTGGATTAAGAATTCCTTTCCTCTCAAGGCTCGGCTGGATCGTAACTTTAAAGCATTTAAAGCATTTTTTCTCTCTTCTTAAACCCGAAGTTTAAAGAGAGAGGTAAAAGCAGAAGAAAAAGAAATAACATTGCCATCTAGAGGCTGGAGGCTTGGTTACATCTGATATCTCAAGGCTATTGGTTTTGTTTATTGAAAGGGATAGAGGGAAAGCACGTTTTGTTTATAGAGATGCTCTTTTGGAATAAAGAGAAAGCTTTGACTT